>NW_026962011.1:21136768-21493268 GCF_032445375.1 Bacillus rossius redtenbacheri | reverse complement strand
GTAGCATAGTACTTTTTTGGTAATTCTTTACGATTTGTTACTGGTTGAAAAGAAAAGAAATCACGACTAAATTATTTTTTTTCCATGCAGATTTGCAATAAAAACATTTTTTCCCACCATGGCATTCTAAAAATAAGGGTGCGGGTCTTACCCGGGGGCGGGTGGTACGTGGGTTTATACAGTAATTTGAAAGGTGAGAATTTGTTTGGTCTGTTTATTCAGTAATTTTCCAATTTATTCTTCGGAAAATCAGTCTGTTCATGACAATGTTGAATTTACATACAGACAATTTTTTTTTTCTTGGAATTGGATCCAGGCACTGTAATGAACATAGGGCAACTAAGAACTTCTGCGACTGATGGGAGAACGTTCATACTGTATTTACTCGCATAAGCGTTGACTCTGCATACAGGTCACACCTAAAATTTAAGGCATAAAACTCTACCATTTTTACCGCAAGGGTCACTCATTGTACAATTGTCTTCTCTATAATTCCAGTGATTCAAATGAAATCTTTGTGTTCCATGTCTCAGCTTATTGGTACCTAAGAAACACAGCACTCATGTTGAGCCTCTGCCCTTCTTAGTCTGCTTTCCATCCTCCTTTATTATCATGGGAAGGGGCAGTCCTGCACCCACTGTTTCCTTCCTTCCCTCCTTTTTATGATCACGCCTATTCCCTCACTACCTAACAAAAATACAAAGTAAAAATCAACTATTTTTTATACTCACGTTTCCCTTCCACATATTTTATTTTGATTATACTCATCGCTTTCCCCAAGAGATTAAAGGATAAAAAGCTACTCATTTTTTGTTAATTCCTTCTATAAAAACTATCACGCTTGTTATGGTCAGCGAGAAACAAATGATAGAGGCTGGAGGAATATAAAAGTCACAATTCAAAACACTGATGGCTGTCTCGTTTTTTCACAGAATGTTGTAGCTGAAAGCATGTAAAATCACACACAAAAACAATGTTCGGCGTACAGTTGAGAGGGACACGTGAAGATTGTGTACGGCACCAGCTCACAGACATCTACAACAATAAGACAGGGAGGGAGAACCATCAACACTGTTCAAGAAATGAAAACACACTCAAAAAATGCACCCACAATCTCTGGCTGGTTTCTTTTAAGACTTTCCACTCCTCCAGCTGAATGCCAGCACAGAAGCCAGCCTTCTCATTGACCCGCTCGACCTTCTTGTCCAGCAACTGTTGCACTGTGCCCTTCGCTGCCTTCGGGATCTGCGCTTTCAGGTCTTACTTACCAGGCACCAGGGTAGGGGGAAGTGGAGAAGGGGGAAAAAGGTGGGCAGATGTAACATAACAACACAGTTCACTGTGCTTCACACACAGTGCTGAAATGTTTTAAACAAACAATTTACATGTTCCCGTGTAATGTTATATTTATTAAAAACTAATAAGGGTAGTTATTACCTTGTATATTCAACCACAAAGTGCAATCATAAAATTAAATTTTTTTTTACCTAAAACTAAAAACCTCACATTTATAGTAGTACAATATATATATTTTTTAAACCAAAAATTAGCATCATATGCAACTCATGTGCTGACAGCTTGGTAATTGTATAGAATAGAAAGTGAGTGTGGTGTGAACATGAACCACAAGGCAGAGTGAGATGGTGAAGCATTACCCAACAGATTGCAGATCTCCTTCTGGTTGCCTTGCTCATCCTTCTTGTCCAGCAACTGCTGCACTGTGCCCTTCACCGCCTTCGGGATCTGGTCCACGTACTGCGGCTTGATCAGCGCTTTCAGGTTGTCCTCCAGGATCTTGGTGAAGTAGTTCTGCAGCTCCGAGCCTCGGAAGTGGTTCAGGATCTCCGTCCAGTCGGGCGGGTCCTGTCGGCAAGCCGTGCTTTGGTAAACCCACGACGTGACTGCATGCTCCACACCTTTCCAGACAATGATTAACTGTCCCTGACGCCCCTGGCTCTACCCTAAACTACCCTGTAGCACTAAAACATTAGCAAGACACAGCTGTTGTTACTCTTACTTTTGTGTATTGTATGATTTTAGGAACATTTCAAAGAAATACTAACCTACTGTAGCTGTTAACATAGTGCGACTTTCAGAAAATATTTATATAGTTTTTCATTTATCTATATCATAATTTTGTAGACACATTAACTAACTCAATTTTTCACAAATCACTTCCAAACTGATATATAACATCTAGTAGCAGAACATCTTGATCGAGTTCGTTAATGGGCAATAACTGTAACTGACGAAAGGAGTAGAAATGGGGAAAGGTTTTTGGAAAAACAGAAAAATCGCTGTAACTCCAATATTATGGAAAAAATCACATCCGTTTGATCTTTTGTCCGAATAAGTTTTTGATATAACCAACCATAAAGAGTTGAAAATACAAGGGCTGGAAGACAAAAAAAATCATAACTCCCTTCATAGAAACCACATTGACTGCGTTTGAATATTTTATATAACTTATAATTCTTATCTAAAACTTTTGTCTGAAACAATTTTTGATAAACAAACCATTATTGGAAGAGGTTGAAAAATCTTGGTATTGGAATGAGAAAAAAATAAAATTTCCCTACCCTGAACACAATCAACTCCATTCTTATTTTTGTTTAACTGTCTAAATACTAATTAAAACTATTGTTAAAATAAATTTTTGTTTACCCAACAGAGATTTACTTACACCCCTGATAGGTCCTGCAGCACTGTCATCCACAAGCATTACACTCGTTCAAAGACCAACTGATAATAAGAAAGAGGCACGCAAGGCACGAAGTAGATCCCTGTAAAGGGAGATGATATATATTTTTTTAAAGAGTTTCTGAAAACCAAAACTGTTTTAATATTGTAAAAACAATTAGTAATTCTGAAGAAAGGTCTTGTTTCAGTAGGGAAAAAAAACCTAGAAAAAGTTTTTAAATTTCCTGGCATGTTTTCAAATCATTCTGCAAAATGGGAATGTGATACTTCAAGTAGTTTATCATTTTATCAAATGGTTAAATCAGGTACAAATGTGATACTGTAAATTGGGTTGGTGTTATAGGTTAGTGACATTTAAATACGGTAAGATCATTAGGAAATACCAATTTAAAATGTAGTTAACAATCCCAACAATAAACAAGTGCTGTGAAGAAGCATTTAAAATTTGTTAAAATTTGTATTTCTTGTACATTATTTCATTTTTGACTCTCGAAACCAAAATTCGGATTCAAAAGGTGGATTCGAGGCACTGTTTGAGATCCGGAATAGAAATTCAAATTCGAGAAAATTGGGATTCGACCCATCACTAGTTTTAAGGCAGTTCTGAAAAATATTTGTCATAATTACATTGTCATAAAGTTAGGGAGTACGATGATTCTAGTCAAAATTTAAAATTAAATGGTAATACTTAAAATTTTAAAATCTTACTTCCTAGTGACTAGACCAATAAAGAGTTTTCAATGAATTTGGTCTTAATGTCTCGACATCAAGGTCATTACAGACAATGAAGGTGATGAGATTGGAATGGAGCACTGACGGGGTGAATAGGCGACAGAAATTCGGGAACCAAACTCAGATATTCTTGGGAGATGCATTTTGATCTGACCACTCAACCACTACTTGCTAGCCGATTGCACGGCAGACTACATTCAAGGAGTTGTGTTGCGAGGGCAGGCACACAGGCACTCACAGTATAGCGACCCAAGTTGGGCTTCTGCTTGCCGGCAAGGATCTTGAGCGCGGTGGACTTGCCGATGCCGTTGGTGCCCACCAGTCCCAGCACCTCGCCCGGCCGCGGGATGGGCAGCCGGTGCAGCTTGAACGAGTTCTGCGAGTAACGGTGCGTCGTGTCTTTCTCCAAGTTGCTGGGCAGGTTGATGATCGTGATTGCCTCAAATGGGCATTTCTACACACATACAAAGCACACACTGCAACACTGCAAACATATTCATTTACTGATTTGTTTTAATACAATAAAGTTGTAGTTATATTAAAATTATACTGTTGGATAAATTATAATAACTACCATAAACAACAGCTATTAAGTGTCAATGTAGTAAACAAGGCTCTAGTAAATATTTACAGAATAAACTTAAGTGGAAAATTTTTAATTTAAAAAGAAAAGTATTAGATTCTATGGTTATGTTCAGAGTTATTGTGGATTGAATAGTTTTTAACAGGAGTAAAGTACTAAGTTTGTCAACAAATATATATTAAGTTAACTAAAATACAATTTACTAAATTCCAAATTTTATTTTAATCAGCTGAGAAGAAAATTTAACTTTTATAGATAGCTGAAAATTGTTTGCAGTAGCCTACACAGTTTTGATGAGATACTTATTTTTAAGGTTACTGCAAAATGTGAAGTTCTTGTGTTTGTCACAAAATATGAAACAAAAATATAAAAAAATCCAATCTAAATATTTAGAATATAAATTTAAAATCTTTACACTAAGAAATCTTCTTCATAGATGCAAAGACTAACTGATACAAGTCTGGTGCAATGCTTGAAACACTATCCTACACCTTTTGGCACTTTTATTAATATGCATTAAAAAATGTTTAACCTTGTGTTTAGTTATTTAAGTTGTTTGGAAAATGCTGGGCATAAATTTAATTGGAATTCCAAAACAATTTTTATTAAGAAACAAATGTACCAAAAAACAGCACAATGCCACTCTCTGAACAGGTATGTAACAAATACTGTATAAGACCCAATACATCTTAACCAGCGGCTGCCTGAAACTAGGAGTTTGACACCATAAAGAGTGCTGTACACCAGACTGCTGGCAGCTACTTACCGCAGAGCAGTTGAAAGGTCACTGCACTGCGATCGCATATCCTCTCAACCAATGAAGTGGTGCGTGATGGTGAGTGAAATTCAAAATTATGCGCTACTGATCAAACCTGTCACTTTGCAGGGTTGCATGTCCAGACATTTGTTCCTTACGTATTAAAAACTTCTTGTATTGGCATTCCGTGCCACACATTAAATTTATGCCCAGCAGTGTCCAAACACACTGTATTGTGCAAGTTTGGTACAATCCATCACTTTGTGTCACTGATTCTTCACACTTCAAAGCTAAAGTAAACAAAGGTAGGTATCATGCAATTTATTAGAATGTGACGCGAGAGGGGCATAAGTCATGTTTCAGTGGGAATTTGGGAACGTTATAATTTGATCATACATTTTTAATAAAACAAGCTCTAAAGTCACTCATTAACATTTTAAATATTTTATTAGAATAATAAATTATATTTACTTAAGTGGGTGTAAACTGGTGAATTATGTGGTAATACATTACTATGTGTGAGGAATGATTTTATTAACAAGGTCATTCTTCTCAATTAAATTGCATGAAATATTGAAAAAATTGAAAGCAAAGCACTTTATAGCATAAAAAAAAAAAACCTGGAAATGAATATTATTTATAAAAATTAAAAAAGTTCATTTACTCATACAGATTTTTTGATATGAATCATCTACTGGACAAGTATACCTATGCATGTATTGTTAACTTACATAAAGTACTATTTCTCCATTACGTTGTACTTTGCGATATGTAAATAGACTAGACTATTTGAATTCCAATGAAAATTTAACATGTGTTACTTACTAATACAAATCCATCAATTTTCCAACATGTTCCACAGAACTGTAGCTCTAAAGATGGTTAAGAAATTGTGAGATTTTCTTACAATATTTGTTGTTTGATTAATCTTTACTGTATCTAGTAAAGTGTAACCTACTTGTGTTACTATAGTTTTGTTTACAGATTTAACTCAATCAAAATATAAACATTATTTTAAAAACATGATCTGCAATTATTAAAAACATAAACACTTCAAATCTTGAACTACTTAAAGTCTTGTGGACCAGTAGCTACATGGTTCATCTCTATTAAACATCCTTTAATGGCCTAAACTGCATCACCACTTTCACTTTATTCACCCTCCACGTAAGCTAATTCAACTCTCTCACAGACCTCACACAGAAAAAAGTGACCCAATTGTTCTGTTCTCCTCCAAAAATTTTAGTTTCCACTCCTCTCAGCTGTCTGTTTCCTAACCTAACCCATCCACCCTCACCCCTAACCCTTCTGAACGACCTCTCCAGACTTTCTATCCACCCACCCCCTGCCCAGTAGCATGGCCTACAGGATGTCCACACAAATATGTACAAAAATTTCCCTAACATTTCCATTACTTTCCAAGACCAAAATTACAAATCTCCCCAATGAATTTTTTAAATAATTTACATATTTTGCAACTTTCTGAAGGAAATTAAGACAATCCAGATTCCACCACCCCTACAGCTGTATTACTTCAAACAGAACTTTGCATACACAGTTTTACAGTGTGCACTAAAACACCTTCTAGGAAAATAAATGTGTTCAAAGTCTGGGTGATGGCATACCGAAGCATGACACTGACCTTTCAAATTACTGTCACTGAAGAATTTCCATCACTTTTTCAGGTTAAAAAGAGAATTCCCTGACTTTACCTGACCAATTTTAACTTCCCTGTCTTTCTCGAATGTACACAACCTGAAAACCATCACAGACCAGTCGCCCAACTTGCTACTTTAAACTGCACTTACTCCAACTCACCAACAACACCTAATGCACACTTAAGAAGCCAGCTTACCTTAACGCAGATTCCACATCCAATACATAATTCTTCAGATATAGTAGCTATTTTATCATTAGGTGTAACCTCGATACACAGCTTGCCCATTCTTACAACTGGACATGACTTCTTGCACTCCTGCCGACATCGCTTGGGTTTGCATTTGTCTGCATTTACAATGGCTATTCTTGTGAGTTTATCTGTTTCTTCGGTTGCTTTACTTCTGGGCATTTTAAATGCTGCTAACAATAAAAGATTAAAGAATGTTACAATCAATTTCACAATAACATACCATATATCATTGTAACATCGTAAATGCCCTCTCATAACTATATGTAATTTTTAAAAATAATTCAGTCAACTCTAATTTATTAACACATATTTAATGTTTATCCAATCTGAAATGGTAAACCAAGGCGGCTAATGATGCCTTTTTGAAGTAAAATACAAACCTCAGATCAATTTTTGGTAGGTCTTTGGTGATCATCACTGAATTATCACAATATGAAGTGGGTAACATACATACAAGAAAATAAGAAAAATATGTTTATACTGGGCGGGAGTGGAATGGATCTGAAGGGTGGATATTGAAAGTAAGAGGGGTGGTGGGAAATGAGGAGGAGGTTCAAAAGTCGTAGAATCCCGATTGCAGGTTGTAAATCAAAAACAGAAAATCCAAACTCAGGGTCGCTGGTTCGAAACCAAAACAAGGCACAATTCTATTTAGGAGCAGTGAGTTGGTGATCACTATTAAACTAAACATAACGTAACCTTAAGCATCTGTACATAGTTAACGTGCGACGTAAAATTCTACATTAATCATAAACAAAAATTTTGACATGCTGTTCAAGACCATCTGTTAGTTATAATACGTAAAAAAATATATACTATAATTATCCATATAACATGAAAATTACCGTTTCAGGTGTTCGATTTGGAATGTTTTTCCTCACACGCACAACCGCCAGCATTACCTACTCACATCAATAGAACATGCACAACTCTAACCTCTCTTGTCAACACGAATCAAACCTTTGAAAAGAAGGGATACAATTTTTATTCACAGATAAAAGTAACCAATTGTAAAGACCTACTACACACAAAAATAAGATGCATGTTGCCGGCGCTTAATACGATTTAATTTTAAAATATGGTAATAAAACCAGAAAAACACAGAAAAGTTGAAAGTTGCTGTTTTCAAAAAGCTTTAAAAAAGATGCTTTAATTTAATTGCTCGCAGGAAACTGTTATGAGGTAATTGGAGGTAAGTTTATTTTCTGTCTTAAAAAAAGTGGTTCAATGTTGGCAACGAATTACAATGAAGGATTCTTTTAAAGTCGGACTGACATTTACTCGCGCACAAGAATTAGAGCTAAATGTAAAGAATATACTTGAAGCTTACTTACTGCTTTCAAAACAAAAAAAAACTTTCAAAAGCCAAATTCTATAGCCACCCATACAGTAAAAAAAGTTTCATAGTCTTGACGACGACCCAACTGACTCCTCGGCTCCTTCAAGCCATTATGCCTCGTCAGCATCCTCTCTTACATAAGTGGTTTACGATCAGGGACGCACCCGCGTGCGCCCTAGCATGTCAGTAGACTTTATTATGTTTGTAAGGGATCGTCCATTAATCACGTGAGGCTCGAAAGGGATGAGGGAGGGGGTCGAGAAAAATCACGAAATATCACACGGTGAAAGGGGGGGTGTAGAGAGATATCACGAGTATTTATTTTTTCGTGCAATTTCTACTAAACCGAAAAGCAACGCGTGACCTGACTCGCCGCGTGACCTGACTCGCCGTAGCCAGGCAACAATATCCCCGCCCGCCGCAACATGAACCACCCGGCTCGGCTTGCCAGTCGCTAGTAAGACTGTGATTTTGGTGCCGAATACATGCGTAAATCACATATAAGCCTTACCTTTATTATTTTTATGCCAGTGAGAATAAACCTGCAACCGTAATGTGTGTCTGGACATTTTTATAACTGTGCTTAATTTTCCAGAATTAAATTAGATCATACCTATATTTAAAGATATTATTCTGAAATTTTTAAAAATATTTCGTACAAAAAAATTGCACGTGATTTATTGGAGGCGGGGGGGTTAGTCTGAAACCTCACCAAAAATCACAAGGGGGGAGGGGGGGTTAAAAATTTGCTAAGAAAACATCACGTGATTAATGTACGACCCCTAAATAGTTATACTTTTTATGTACATTTTTTAAGTGATAACGAGCCTCCACGATTGTATATATTTGTAACGTAACAGAACTCTCACGCCTTAAATAGTGTGCCTATATGTTGTACAAATACTTCACTTGTCATTTATTCGTAACTAATTAATTGATTTGTGTTTTCGTTTTATCAATTACCATTCAATTACTTGTCATGACATTTCTTAATAATTATGTGATTTTTCAAGTGCTATGTTTAGTAATGTAACCGCAGCCTGGCTCGCCGCGAGACGGGCCTCTCCCACGCCGGCCTATTTCCCCTTCCCTCCTCCGCAGCCCGCGAGCCACGGCGCGCGGACAAGCGGAGGAGGGCAGTGGCTAGTCAGACTCGGAGCAGATCAGACGTGGGCTCGCTCCGCTCCGCTCGGGACGCGTGTAGCAGGGCAACGTTGTTCGCTCTCAGTACGGGACTGCCTCTGCAGTCGAGTTGCACTGTGTCAGAATTCGTTGCACCGCTGAACTTTCTTAGGCAGTACGTATCGTTACAGAACTGTCTCCGCCTACGTAACAGGCCACGTATGTGCTACTTCGAACTGCCGAACTTTCTGAGTCAGTACGTTTCGTCACAGAACTACCTATCTCCGCATACGTGACAGGTCGCGTATTTGCTACGTAGCACTGCTGAACCTTCGTAACCGGTACGATTCGCTACAGGACTGCATTCACTGTCACACCGGGTCGCATTTTGTTGCCAAGAGTTTATTTCCGGGAGTCCGGGTTACGGCGGGGGAGAACTCTCGTTCCGCGACGTGCCGGCCAGGCTGCGACAGGATTCTTCACAAAATAAAGGAGCTCGTGAAAACGGACAGCATCATCTTCTCCTTACTACCATCTACCATTCCTTCTACCTACGTAAATTTCCCTCCTGGTCCCATATTTCCCGGTCCCGGCCACGTTGGCCTTAACTCCACTTTCTCTCTGACTGGAGCTACCCGGGCAAACCAGAGCGAGTCTCAGGACAATTCACTACAGGGACTTAAGAACCATAGGCCGAGGGACGTCAGTCTAAATTATCAATAAAATTGATTAATCTTATATAATGATTGGTATCGCCTTCTGGGACATGATGGTTATTTTAATAATTATAACTTATGTGATGATTCTAAATTATCACTGGTGGCCTGGTTCCAGTGCGTTTTTGGGTACAGAATTAAAATCGAATTAGGAACTGCAGCAAATCATCAAAATTATAAGTTTTCAAAAATTAAGAAAATTCATACTTTAATATACAGTATTCATTTCTTTACTTTAAAAGTTCCAGTTCAGATGATACCATCAGATATAGAATAGTACAGTCATATCTTCACTGAACACTGAAACAATGGTAAAGACACTTAAATGAAAATACTAAACCAAGTAATTGCGGGGAAATGCTGCCTCTCCTCCCCCTCAAAAAAAAAAGTGCCACCAAAAATCGTCCTGCAGTCTTCTTCAGGTCACAATCCAGGGTGGGGGTTATGTTTCATAAGGAGCCTGCATTTTAGTACCTAATCATATTCACTGATTCTTCATTCCAGTAATTATTCTTCGCCTAAAATAAACCCTCACTTTCATGTTCCCAACACATCCCTGGATAATTTCTGTAGAGCCTGGTCTATCCCGACTGCCTTTAACTTAACCCCGCAACGTGACATGCCGGGAAGGTTCAAAGAATTTACGATACTGGCCGACTCCAGCATAATGTTTTGGGTAATTCAGTCATACATACGCCTGCTGGCCACAAAAAAAAAATTATAGAACTGGTGTAGATTTACGTCTGACGAAGCTGACTCGAGTCACAGTTTACTAAACATTAGGGCTGCATCATACCATAACCTCACTTAACGATACTGTCGTTAGGATGGTGAATTATGTAACATTTAATGCAACATGTTTAGTGCGTCAAGTGTAATATTAAACCTTGTCGATGCTAGCCATCATGTTGCCGTCGGCTGCGGTCTCGTGTTCGAGTCCGGGCGCGAGTTCTAGCGGGGTGGCTGGTCTGGTTAACGTTTTATGTTCCGGGAGGGCGCCAGGCTAGCTCGGTGTCTAACCAATGGGGGTTCGTGGTTCGTTGCCCCAGCGTGGTCCGCTAGAACCGTCGGCGGTATTGCTTGGGAATTTACGTTAAAGAAGAATGCGTGGGATTGCCGTAGTAGCGACGTGCCTTTATTCAAGGGATTGACGTCACACCATACAATTACTGAGCACAGACATGCCCCTGAGGGCTACTTGTCCGTTGCGGGGTGCAGGCCGGTATATGTTCAATGTTTCGTGGCACTGGTTTCTCGGGTAACAGTATGCAGGCCAAGTACACTTGATGCAAGAGAGGCGCGCACAGATGACGTGGCGCAAAGTTACATTAACAAAGTACACTTAATGAAAATTAGGCGCGCACAAATGACGTGGCGCAAAGTTACGTTTACAAAGTACACTTAATGAAAATTAAGAGCGCACAGATGACGTGGTGCAAAGTTACGTTAACAAAGTACACTTAATGAAAATTAGGCGCGCACAGATGACGTGGCGCAAAGTTACGTTGACAAAGTACACTTAATGAAAATTAGGCGCGCACAAATGACGTGGCGCAAAGTTACGTTAACAAAGTACACTTAATGAAAATTAAGCGCGCACAAATGACGTGGCGCCAAATTACGTTAACAAAGTACCCTTAATGAAAATTAGGCGCGCACAAATGACGTGGCACACAGAGTTTGTGGGTGACTGGAGTCGGCCAGTCCCGTAAGCGATTGTTTCTACGTGGGTGCCGTGCCCACTGGGTGGTGCACGCACCGCTACTAAACTTGGCGAAGTTTCCCTTGCGGGTTTGTGGTCCGCGCGAAGGCGCGTGGCCTTAAGAAAGTTCTGTGGTTTGCGGGAGACGGCCCGTGCCGTATGCTGAAGAACGACCCTGTGCACCAGGTGTGGTGCAGGGCGTCTTTACGTTTACGCGGTCGGATTAGGTCCTGAACCGTAAAAAACGGACCAGGCACGTGCGGAGAGGTGAATAGAAAAAGGTTTGGTTTATGCTAAATGACTATATTTACCGGACGTTACTTGCGATGAAGACAATGGTTGTGGTCTCTCCGTGGGACGTAGGTCCGTCCCGGTCCGCGAGTCGAGTAGAACTGTGGAACTGGCATGGCGTCCGGTGGCGCGTCGGCCCCTGCCGCGCCAAGCTTGACCTCATTACGTTAAAAACTAAATGACTGCGTCTGGAAGAGACTTTAAGGTCGCAAAATTCGTAATTAATTGTTTGAGGGGGAATGGGTGTGGTTCGTCTCTAGTCCACTCGGATTTAAGGTGCTTTATAGTAATAATGTCTGGTTTGGCCGTTCGGCTCGGTGGCTCGCTCGACTCGGGTGGGCCACTGCCAGGGGTGCGTTCCGTTAGCGGGAGAGTATACTGGCGGTTGCAGGTCGGGCTTAGGGATGGTCGTCGGTTGGACGACGTCAATGTATAACAAAAATGTGTCAATTAAAACTGCCACAACTATTGTTCTTCGTTAATCCTAGCCTTTGTCTACCGCTTCAAAACGAATCAGCCCTCTATGCTACTTAAGGAGTGTGTAGGAGTCTACTAGTTAATTTCACCTAGCCATCTATACATAGCCTACAACATTGGCTATTGGCACACCCGAAACAACTAGGGAAACTCGGTCGCTGGATTGCGAAAATTTCGTCACTTAAGTTCAAGATACAACATACCCGAGGCACACAAAACATGGTAGCGGATACACTATCGCGCATGTTTGAAAACCCCTCTATTCAAAACCCTCCAGAGGGACAGCCAATTTTATGCCAAGCTCTGCTTCCCTATTTTCCACTGGCATTCCAGGATTTGGAGAAACACCAACAAGCAGACCCACATATTTCTGAAATGGTATAACTTTGTAACTCAGGGTCTCAGCCAAAGTATTAAAGAATGTCTAATGGCCTACTACAAAAAAGGTCACAACAGTCAAAGTCCTACAAAATTGTTTTGCCACAAAATCTTCGCGACGTGATTTTTCAGTATTATCATGCGTCACCCCTAGGCGCACATTTAGGTATTTACAAAACTATACAAGGGATTCGGCGACATTTCGTTTGGCACGGAATGCATAAAGACATCACCGTGAGAGTTAAATGATATAAACTCTGCGCCTTAAGCAAACCAGCACAAAATACACAATTCGGTTATTTGTCGTCGGAAGTTGCCGAGCGACCTATGGAAAAAATTATTTATTGATTTCGTGGGTCCCTTCCCACTGTCTAATTGGGACACACTACAATGTTAGTGTGTGTAGATGCTTATACGAAGTTTGTTTGGCTTATTCCTCTATGTAAGGCTACATCGCACACCACCATCGCTGCATTAAGGGCCCATGTTTTCAAAACATGCGGCCTTCCATCGATTTTAGCCTCTGACAACCGACCACAGTTCTCCTCGAAGGCCTTCAAAAACATGTGCTTCTCGACCGGCATTCTGCATGTCACAACTACCCCGTATTACCCCCAACCGTCTCATGCTGAGAGATTTAACTGTAATAATGTGGTCAGCTCTCATCGCTTTTCATGCGCACGAGCACGATAGATGGGATACCAATTTGGTGTGGCTGCAGATGGCGTTTAATTACGCACGCCACGATGGTCATAAATCGACGCCTTTCGAGTTAATGTTCACTTACAAACCTAACACCCCTCTTTCCAATCTTTGGTCGTTGCCCGACCTATTACCCGATGACCCCAAGGATATCCGGGAGATTTGCAAAAGAGCACGTAAAAATCTGAACCTCACGCACGAGGCCAGTAAAACCAAATAAAACAAAATTCGTTCCACTAACCCCTACAGAGTAGGTGACACAGTGCTGTACAAAGTACATCCCCAGAGTAGCGCGATCAACAAAAGATCTGCCATGCTCTCTTATCTTTGGATCGGACCCTTCCAGATCCAACATTTCTTAACCCTGGTGATAGCTAGCCTAGCTGATCCCAGGTCCGTAAAAATTCGTGACCAGAGCACACGTCTCCCAATTGAAGAAAACACAGGCTAATCTAAAATAGATGTGTTAAATTCTTTCAGGACTCCGATCACAGGAGCTTCTCAAAAAACTACGGCATGCCTAACATTCTTAAATGTTAAAACTTCCCAAAAACACCGGGTACTAATGTTAAGAATAATTAGAAATTAAGTTAAATAAAAATCCATGGTACTAGGTATAAGAGTGATAATATTAAGATGTACTAGATTTAAGTGGCCACTTAGGATAAGTTTGTTTAATATGAGAGCGTAAGAGTTTTCACTGTTCCTTTTGCTGCGCGCGCGGTACTATGTAAGTAGTTGGAGATAGGTGATTCTGGTACTCCCAGAAGTTATGTGTTTGGTATGTTAGACATAAGCACCCAAGTAAAAGAGGAGGGAGTATGTGCCGTTTATCATAATTTTTAGGCACAACATTGAATTTTTAATTTTTATTTTTTAATTTTTAAAGAAGGAAACCACAAAAATAAAGTTGCATTTTTAATTTAATTTTGTTTTTATTACTGTACTCTCCGATGTAATTTTGGGACACCCAGTGTACTTGCCCTTGTTCGCAGGCCCAATTAGATACTTTTGCTGACGATTGGTTATTGCAGCATCTCGGCTGCTGTTTGCATCACGTTTTCTCCCTGTAACAGTATGACTTTACGCGCTAGCGAACGCTACCCCAGGCCCCGCGCTAGCATCTTTCATTTCTCGGAGGCAAGAATAGGTAAGCTGTTTGGCAGCACGTCGAGGAGCATATTACAGTCCTCGGCGATGCCTCGGCACGATCCACACAATGCTTTTCCCAGGCGACTTAGCAAGTTTTGACCCCCCTTTCCCTCATCACCCACCTGTGGCTTCTCGGGAACTTCAACCCGGAACACAGACCTCCAGTGAAGCCTCTCAGGGTACATGGTCTCTCCAAGGACATCCGCCCTTGTCCAACAGAGCCATCAGAGAAGCCTAGCAGCAGGAAAAATACCTAACCTTGCTCTGTCCACTAGTTGCAAGTGCGCCCTCTGCACTCTAGCGGACATTTCTGTGACCCTCCAGCCAGTTTCTCATCTTGGCCACCAGAGCGTACTACTCATCCCTTCCATAAGAGACAGCTTGTCACAATCAACTTTGGCAGCAGTCGCGCAGCGATTGCGACCTTAGTCCCCCTGCGACTCGGGTGAGAGCGCAGCGAGCGTTTTTGCAGTCTGCTTCACCCCTTCGGGCATTTTCGGTTACCTTCGGAGCATCACCACCCCCCCCCCTCGTCAACCAATGTGAATGGGCGCAGTAACCTGCTTTAATTAGGCGCACCGATGCCATTTTTCGAACATTCGGCAGGCAGCAACTGGTCAGTACGGACCACGGGTCGCGATTCGCGAGAGTCTATTTCTGTTGTACTTCCAAGACTCGACACTACGTCATGTAGCCCCCAACGTCAAGGCATAGATGCCTTAACTTTCTTATTTTTAAATTTGCCTGCCCGTGCTAGTTTTTTGATCTAAATAATTTCTTCACCATTCTCGTCATGGCTACTGCGAACTTCCGTGCCGGGAGTTGCCTACTCTACTCCTGGAGCCAGCTAATGTGACTTCACAACACTATTTTGGGTAAGTGATTGTCATATCCCTCCCCTTCTTTTTTGCCTTTCCCTGGGCAAAGTCTTGCCCAGACTTAGCCGCCTGTTAACTAGTCTAAGCAATTTGGGACTTTGGTTACAGGCGAGGTTTAAGAATTGGACACCAAATTAGAATGGAACTTCTCAGGCAAAATTTGCAGTCTGTGATTGGCCTCATGCAGTCACAAGTTTTCTTCCCTCTCCAGGCGACATACAAGTTTCTACATAAAATGAATTCTTCTGGACTTTAATCAACAGAAACCTCCGGTGCCAGGACCGCCAGTTTTCAGGACATAGGATTTGGTTAAATTCATTTCAAAAGCAAATTAAGAACAAAATGTTATTGTCTTTCTTTTGAGCCTGCGAGCTCACGTAAAACCTGGGTCAAGTTTAAGAGATATGGTTGTTTTTCTTTTACATGTATTTTGTTGCCCTGGGGCTCCCTCCTATTTGTAATTAATATATATTAATACATATGTACCTAAAAGATGAAGATAAAAGAAAGGAAAAAGCTAAGTAAATTATTTTAGTAAAAGGGCAGTTATAAAAATCAAACCAGCATTCTTGTTATTTCTTGATTACTCATCCCCGATCCACATAGCCTCCTAGAGTTGCTAGTAGGTTATAAGTAAATTCCTTTGTACGACGTCTGGGCACCTCTGTGATAATTATTGTTGTTTGTTTGTTTTCTGGGCTGATGCTTCCAAGGCATTATTTTTTACTTATTCATGTTTTGAGTGTTTACCTGCAGCCCAGCGTACATTATAAATTAAAACACCCTAGCTCTCAAACATTCGGCATCAATCAAAACAAAACAAAGGTGTGTAAAGATTATCTTTGTATGCCTTCAAGTTGATTAAGCTGAATGGCACATAAAAAGTCTTTGGAGGCATTAGACAGAACTATGAAAGATCTGCGAAACAATCAAAACCGATTTGGTGGAACAATGATTTTGATTGCAGGAGATTTTCGTCAACATTACCAGTGATTCCACGGTCAACGCCAGCAGATGAACACAAAGCATATTTAAAGTCTTCCATTTTGTGGAAAATGTTAAGATACTAAATTTAAGCAAGAATATGCGTGTCGAATTGCAAAATGATCTATATGGAGAAATAATTTCAAAACAACTCATTGACATTGGCAAAATCCCTGTAGATGTTTTTTGACTGGCTGCATTACATTTCCTGTTAATTTTTGTCAGTTTACTGAATAAAAATCCGAACTAATTCATAAGATGTTCCCAAACATCGTTCAAAATTACAGAGATAATTTTTGGTTGAGAGAACGAGCAATATAAGCTGCCAAACACACAGATGAAAATTAAATACAAAATTCAAAATGAAATTGTCAGTGAATTAAGGACATACAAATCAGTTGATTGTGCAAATAAGCAAGATTATGTTGTCAACTATCCACCAGAATTTTGAACTCACTGGATTGTCCAGGATTGCCGCTCATAATCTTAAAGTTAAAAGTAGGATCGGTGGTCATAATGTTGCGAAATATCAACAAACCGCGTCTTTGTAACGGCACACAGCTAGCAGTGAAAAAATTACTGAACAATGTAATCGAAGCAACCATTCTGAAGGCTAAAAAACAGTGTGGGCACTGCAAAACATTCCTTTCCCTCCTTTCCCCTTCATCACGAACTTCCCCTTCTTACCCCCCCCCCCCCCTATTTCCTTCCGCAACGCGCCACTAGCGCGCTCTGACGAGTGTTGTTCCCGGCCTAAATATACCCGGTACCTAGCTTCTTCGTCGCAGTCTCTCGGTCGTCTAACTCGAAGGCTGTCACTCTGGGCTGGTGTCGCGTTGTGGTATGTACTCGTCTGTGAAACTTAGCGTCTGTATTTAGTATGTTCTATTATTCTTGCCTGCGCGTTGTGGCCGTGCTTTCACCCTTGTATTTTTGCCATGATTTGTAATGTTTGTAAGCCATCTTGGACCCTTCATGTCATTGCTTGGATTTAGTTATTTGCTTTAGTTTCTTTTGCTCACGCCGAGAACTGCCTGTAGTATTGCGTAAATGTTCTGCGGTTGTATATGGGTACGCCACGATGGCATTGGACACTTCTTGTCAAGCCGCGTCGTAATTATAATTTCTTTCTTGCTGTTGCTTTCAGCCTAGCGGCCCATATTATTTGGGCTACTTCTAATGCTTCGCCACCTGGCCCACTTTATCTCCACATTGTTTTAACATTGTATGAATGATTGTCTTGTATATCCCGTGGGAATGCACGAGGAACGTATAATTGTTTATAATTTGTTTGTAATCGTCTTATATATGCATGTCTACAAATAAATATGTTTTGTTGTATATCATTCGTTTTTTCAGCACCAGCTCGCCACTGCCGTGGGTATTAATGTAAAGACCCCTCGCTGTTTTCTCCATTTTCAGTTGTGACCCCCCTTTGCGGCTCCAACTTCTGCGCTACTCTGCTTCGGCAGTGGTTTTGCTGTGTGTTTTGCTTGTTTTCTTACATGACCATGAGCGGCTCGGGAGTCAGTTGGATCTACCGGCTTCACCGCGACGAGCTGATACGGTATCTCGAGGAGAACAAGCTGCCTGCCGCAGCGAGCAACACTGTAGCTGACATGTGGGCCCGGCTCGTTCAATTTATACGCGAGGTCAGTGACGTCTCGTCTGGTGTTCCGACGGCGCAAGTCACACTGGAAGTAAGTCCGGCTCCCGATAATTCCTTATCTCAAAAAGTTTTTTTTCTCTGTTCTCAAATCCCTTCCTGTGTTGAGTGGTAGTGAGCCTAGGCCTATTCTAGATTTTTTTTTTACAGGCTGAGCGCCTCGCTAAATTGAATTTGGTGTCAGCTGGCGCCTTTATGAAGGATCTGCTTAGTAAGTGTACTGGCGTGTATGTGTCTAGGTTAACAGAGGCTATCATACAGAAGGTAGATTTTCTTACTTTTAAGATGTCGGTACTTCGTGCTGTGTGTCCGCCGCACGTCATGGACGCGTGTAAGCGCGATTTGATTTTCAGGTTTCAGCGTCCTAATGAGTCAGTCACTCATTACATTGATGAGGTTGTTTCCTATGCCGATGTTTTGGAAATTGACATGGCTGAGCCTGAGTTAGTACAGCTTATTTTAGGCAACTTTGCACCCCATGTGCTCACCCACTGTGGTATGTTAGCTCCACCTACCACCTTTGATGCTTTGCGTGCTTGGGGTAGTGAGGTAGAGGCGCGGTTATTAGCGGTGTCTAAATACGAGGCTGAGTTCTCGCCTCCCCCTAGTTCTACGTCCGTGTCACGTGTTCGAGACAGGGGATTTCACAGCTTACAGGTTACCTCAGACTTTCGCGGCAGTGATGCACACGATGCTGACGCTCGTGTTTTACGCACGCAGGAAAATAACAGTCATCAGCATTCCTCCTTTGTGCCTAGCCTTCATGACAACTTATGTGCGCGGCATTCACCTTCACGTAGATTTGACAGCGGGTCGCGTGCGCGCTTCCCCGCCGGCGGCGCGGCTAGTGTAATTCCTCCCGGTGGCCGCCCGTCTGCCCCGCCTACTGACACTACCCAACCGCGTCGGCGTTTGACTGGCGGTGCTGTTGCCACTTCTGCGCAGCAAGTACAGGATCTTCCAACATACACTCGCGCTGGTTGCTCAAACTGTTGCGTGTTTGGACATGTGACTGAGGACTGTGATCAGGCACGCATTGTTGTTAACGCACGTAGATGTTTTTCTTGTAAAGGATTTGGTCATTACCGGAGTAATTGTCCGGGAAACGGCCATTGACAGGACGGAAAAGAGGTCGTATCTGTCGCTTCTATAGGAAAGCCTCTAACTCTGTTTTTCTGAATTTCTTGCCCGTGTGTATTCACAAGCATTTATTTTCGGCTCTTGTTGATACCGGTGCTACATGCTCGGCTATTAGTGAGAAATTTCTCCAGACCTTAAATTAAACATTTCCTAAATTTTTTCGTGTATTTTCTGAAAACCAAATTAATATTTGCGTTGTGAATGGCGAGTGCCTTCGCGCAAATACGTTCGTGGTTATTCACTTTGAGACTAAGCATTTTTCCTGGAATTGGAAGTTTATTGTTGTTCCTGGTCTTTCACCGAATTTTATTTTGGGTTTATATTTTTTGAGTAAGACTCGCTGCGTCCTGAATGTAGGCCAGCGTGAGCTCCGGTTTGACTTTGCTCCTTCTGTGAAAGTTCCCTTACGATCGCAGACTAGTAATTCTGTTATTTTTGAGTGTCGCGATGCTGATAGCATTGCTCAAGGGCAGGCTATCGCCGACCTAATTCACACCTTTTCCGATGTTATCACCTCTAAATTAGGATGTTGTGACATTTTGCCCTATAAATTATATTTAAAGGATGAAGTTCTTGTCCACGCTAAATATCTCAAGGTCTCTCCCCCTAAACTTCAGGCCATGCGTGACATCGTGGTTAAGCTCTTAGCCGCTGGTGTAATTTCTCCTTCTACATCTGATTTTTGCACTCCTACTTTTTTAGTGCGTAAAAAAGATGGTGCGAGCTGGTGTATGGTACATAATTACATTCCTTTGAACCATCAAATTGCTAAAGACAATGTTTATCCGCTCCCCACTGTTGAGTCTGCCCTTCAGCATCTAGGTAAGGCTAGATATTTTTCGGTTATTGACTTGAATCAAAGTTTTCACCAGTGCCTTTTAGATCCTAGTTGCCGCAAATATTCCACATTTTAAACTCCTTTTGGACATTTTGAATTTAATCGTGTGCCTATGGGTGTTAGTTTTGGCAGTCAGGCTATGAGCCGGATCATGGATCATGTTCTATCTGATCTTAAGTATGATTATGTGTTTGATTATGACGATGACATCATTGTTTATAGTAACATCTTTGAGGATCACATTACTCACCTGACTGAAGTCCTTTCTTGTTTACGAGGTGCTAATCTCACTGTTAACCCAAAGAAGGTTACATTAGGAAAAACATCTGTTAAATTCTTGGGTTATGTTATTTCACAAGGTACCCTCCTTATGGATCCTGACAAGATAGCCCCTATAATCCAGTTTCCTAGGCCTGTAAATTTAAAGGGAGTTCAGCGCTTCTTGGGTATGTTAGGTTATTTTTCCATGTTCATTAATATTTTGCTTCCTTATCTGCTCCCTTAAATATCTTACGTAAGAAGGATTCAGTTTTAGAGCGGGGCCCCGAACAAGAGGAATCTTTTCAGGCGCTGAAGTCTTGTATGACTTCACCCCCAGTGCTCATACTACCCGATTTTAGTAAACGACTTGCCGTTAAGGTTGATGCCTCGCACAATGTGCTTGGAGCCGTCCTAGGACACCTTGAGGAATGCCAGATTAGGCCCATTGCCTATGCTAGTCGCTCGCTATCGGAGTCTGAGCAGCGATTAGGTGTCTATGAGAAGGAGGCCTTGGCTTGCCTGTTCGGCTTAGAAAAATTAGAAAGTTATCTCGATGCTCGGGAGTTTGATTAATTTACCGATAACCGAGTCCTTAGTTGGCTCTTTAATTATCCTCATCAGCTAGGTAAGCTGGGTCGTTGGATTTTGAGGTTATCACGATTTCTGTTTGTCATCCATCATATTCCAGGTAAAGATAATGACATGTTATAGCTGACTCTCTCTCTCTCTCTCTCTCTCGCATGTTTTGCACCGATGAATTCGACCCTTTGGAACCCGGCTCTTCTGATGCTACTAAATTTATCACTGCTTTTAAATTTTTTCCTGAATCCTACTTTGATATCAAGGAATGTCAGGCTCAGGATCCTCTCTGCCAGTAGGTACTTAGAGATCTTCATGATAAGAAGACTGTTCCCTATGTTGAGGAGAGTGGCATGTTGTATTTTACAGGAACATCTGGCAGAGCCCGAAAGGCTGTTGTTCCAGCTGTCTTAAGGCCTATGGTGTTAACCTATTTTCATGCATATCTCCTAGGTGGTCATCTAGGAATAGATATAACTTTTCGCAGAATTTCAGCGCACCTGTTTTGGCCCGAGCTTCATGCTGATGTTCGGAGCTTTGTTCGATCTTGTCTCGACTGCCAGATTTCTAAGCCGCCGCATAATTCTAAGTTGGGTTTGTGTGCTGCTGATCCTCCTGTAGCACCCTAGCATGTCTTACATATTGATATTTTTGGTCCTCTGACACGTTCTAAGAAGGGTAACATATGTTTGCTTGTTGTTTTGGATATTTTTTACAAAATTTGTTATATTATTACCTATTAGAAACATGAAGGCTGCCACTATCGTTAAGGCGCTTAAGGAACAGGTTTTCAAATTGTTTGGTCCTCCATGTATGATTGTTTCTGACAATGCCCCATATTTTCAGTCTACTATCTATAAGAATTTTCTTTTTGAATGGGCCGTTAAGCCTATTTATAGTTCAGCTTATTTTCCACAGGGCAACATGGTAGAGCGGCAAAATAAGGTTCTCAAAAGCATCCTGATTTCCTTCTACCAGTCTGATCAGACTCTTTGGGATTCAGATATGGAGTATATTAATGTCGGACTTAATTCGGCTCTTCATTCAGCTACTGGTTTTCCACCCTCGATCCCGTTCCTAGGCCGTGAGCTTACTATTCCTTTACTGAACCAGTCGGTCTTGCCGTCCCTCGGCACCAGCCTGGACGCCCAGGCATTGGAACGTGTACTCGACACGGTTTCCTGTAACATTCATAAGGCCCGTAAGGCCGTTTCTGACAATTATAATAAGGCTAGAGCACCTCATGGTTTTAAGATTGGGGATTTAGTCCTTTGCAGAGCGTTTAAATTGCCTAAGTTGGCTGATCAATTAAATGTGAAGTTACTTCCTCATGAGGGACCTTATTGTGTCGACAAGTTTTTGGGTGCCAATACCCTTTTGTTAAGTTGCTGTAGGCGCAAGTTTAAATTTCGAAAAGCTCATGTAACCCCGGTGAAACCTTTCGTTAAATAGTTTTTTATGCATTGGCGTAGCTGTGTTCATAAAGTGGTGAGGGGAGGGGGGGGGGACAAATAATGATTTTGATGTCATGTAAACCCATTCCCCTCTTACTAACCATTGGATACATCAATGTTAAAATTATTATTGTTTCCTTAAGATAAAATTTGATGAGTGAAGAAATTACAAATCAAGGTGGGCAGAATAATATTATAAAATAAAAATATCACCGTCTAGAAAGTTGGGGGAGACAGTCCCCTCCACCCAAAAAGTTCAGGGGGACACGTCCCGCCTATCCCCCCCCCCCCCCAGTTCCTACGCCCCTGTTTTTATGGGTTTGTTGTAAGCCTTTTTGCAGTATTGTATTATTATGAGATTAGCCTATTGGCCTTTTATGTATTTGTGTTCCTAGGAACGTGTGTTTGAAATATTACATATTTGCAGCTTGTCTTTTGTTGGATTTGTGCGTGGTGTTGCGGCTCCTTTTCTTTTTTTTAGTTTGGTGCACCATCCTTTTTCACTGTTACCCTTGCTTGCTGTCAGACTTCCGCCAGCGATCTTCAGCTTCACCTCACCGAGAGACGTCTCCGTGGGACCTTCCGTTCGTCGCCTCCTCCCTACTGGTGGTACCTGCCTATGAGAGCCCATCGTGCTACCATGAGCTTGCCTGGCGGCTTCCTCGTCGTGTGGAGGCTCAGTGCTGTCTCGCCGCTTATGGGTCTTGGAGAGCGACCATGTTGATTCCGGCTGAGTGCTTCCCGCACCGCCGTGAGTCAATGGCTGCCCGTAGCCCTTGCTTGACGGGTCCTGGACATCGTAGCTGACCCCTTCGTCAGCCTTCTAAGGCACTGAGACTTGGTGCTCCCTGCTGGAGTCCACTCCCATGCCTGGGTGGTTGCGACTCGCAAGACCGCCCTGCTCCGCATATCTGGACTTTTTACTCCGTACTCCGTATCAACCACTGGCTGTCATCTACCGCTGTTCTGAAGACCTGCGTAGCGTGTGACTACGTCCGAAGCCATCTCGTTGATCGCCGCGGCAATCCTGAAGCTTGCTGTTTGATGCTGACACCAGTCTCCGATTTCAATGTCATGAACTTTCTTCGTCGTTTGGATCTTCTGGCTCTCCGGGCAGGGACACTTCCTCCCTTCCCCGCCACGCTACCAGCACGCTCTGACGAGTGTTGTTCCCGGCCTATATATACCCGGTACCTAGCTTCTTCGTCGCAGTCTCTCGGTCGTCTGACTCGAAGGCTGTCACTCTGGGCTGGTGTCGCGTTGTGGAATGTACTCGGCTGTGAAACCTAGCTTCTGTATTTAGTTGTTCTATTATTCTTGCCTGCGCGTTGTGGCCGTGCTTTCACCCTTGTATTTTTGCCATGATTTGTAATGTTTGTAAGCCATCTTGGACCCTTCATGTCATTGCTTGAATTTAGTTATTTGCTTTAGTTTCTTTTGCTCACACCGAGTACTGCCTGTAGTATTGCGTAAATGTTCTGTGGTTGTATATGGGCACGCCACGATGGCATTGGACACTTCTTGTCAAGCCGCGTCGTAATTATAATTTCTTTCTTGCTGTTGCTTTCAGCCTAGCGGCCCATATTATTTGTGCTACTTCTAACGCTTCGCCACCTGGCCCACTTTATCTCCACAATGTTTTAACATTGTATGAATGATTGTCTTGTATATCCCACAGGAATGCACGAGGAACGTGTAATTGTTGCTAATTTTCTTGTAATTGTCTTATATATGCATGTCTACAATTAATATATTTTGTTGTATATCATTCGCTTTTTCAGCACCAGCCTGCCACTGCCGTGGGTATTAATGTAAAGACCCCTCGCTGTTTTCTCCGTTTTCAGTTGTGACCCCCCTTCGCAGCGACAGGTAAAAATAAGGGAGAAGATGTGTTGATACCTCGCATCCCAACGGTACCAACTGACGTACCATTTGAATTGAAATGACTGCAATTTCTGGTGCAGCTTGCTTTCGCTTTCCCAAGGTCAGTAGTTGAGTGTTTGTGGCATTAATCTTGAAAACCCATGCTTCTCTCATGGACAGTTGTATGTTGCCTGCTCCCGCGTTGGAAAACCTTCAGCTTAATTTTTTCACGTGCCAAGTAATCAAACAGAAAATATTGTCCCATAAAACATTACAATGAAAATATCATCTCATTATTACTAAAGTCTAGCCGTGTATGAAACAGAAAACTTCTTTTTGTATGTAATAGTCTATTGTTCAGACATTAAATAAATAAAGTGTTCACTCTGAAATACATTATATTTATTTATTTTTTCTATTAGACTGTAACAGGCCAATAATTTTGACAGAACAAAGTCTGTCGGGGCAGCTAGTAATAAATAAAATTTTGTTTGTTTGGCCTAAATCTATAAATCATAGCAGATCAGAAATATTTTTTACGTGCAAAGGCAAGCATTTGAACTACAACGAAGTGGATGAGTTACTGTTCAGGTCATAATTATAGATTTATGTTAAAATTTGACAAGCTTCAGAATTTTTAGTGTGTTTATATTCACAAAGTGAAAAATCACTGTATTGCCATCGTCCCGAGCTGCGCCCTTCTGAGTCCGATGTGCCACCACTCCTCCCATTACATGCTGAGAGACCCTCCTTCCACAACCACCCTCAACGACCGCCCGCCAAAGTGTGTGTGCGCGTGCGCGCCTGTCGGCCCCATGGATTTAATAGTCTATGGAGTGGAAGCAGGTATACTTTTCAAGGGTAATCAATGAAGCCTGTACCCGAAATAAAATCTTCGGACTGCGCATGCGCATGACGATTGTTTACATGTACCGCCCTATTGCAGGTGTCAAAAGAATAGCAGACAGCAATGTAATTTGTATGACGCTTTAGAAAATGTGCGTGCAAAAAATTAAATATGAAACTATTCTCTTTATATTATTAGTAATAAAGAACCACGCAGGAGGGCTATCATAGCTTTCACATTTCAACATTATTATAAGTGCTTAATTAGGAACGATTAATTACAGACTGAAAGTACGAACTGCCAATACCACATTCAAGTATTTACGATTCTGCATGTTTGTTTAATACAATGAGCAACTATAATACTTAGTTTGTAACATTGTCTTGATATTGTTTTTTACTGTGAATATTATTATTGATGTACTGCGACGACTGATGCGAAGTGTTATGAAATCTATACTATACTTTAGATTACAATTAACGAATGTTCAATTCAAACGAGTTTTTGGATTCCACGAAATGCTATGCTGCAAACTGTAGTTGAATAAAACATTTTTTTAAAAACAGTTAATGAGAAAATTGTACAAAGATTGCGAAAGTGTCGAGTAAGTCACAGTGTGTGTTGCTGTTTACATGTAGATACTTCTCAAGATTTGTGCATTGTGAATAAAAATAACACGTTGCTTTAATATTCCTTAAAATCTAATTTCAATCAACAGTTGAAAGTGCCTAGGGTAGGCCAACATGATTTTATGCATAATTAACATTGTTCATGTACACATTTTTTTTTTTGCTAATCAACTTACCTAGTCCAAATGTTTAATTTATGAAGCCACTGAATTCAATTCAATTCTTTGTTTTCCAGGAGTCTACACTTTTACACAAATATGGTACAAGTAGTATAGGACTCATCAGCAAAGTTATATTTCACAATATAAGTTACCTATTTGATTATATATAAACACTTGACAAGTGACAATTAACAAAGGGTAAAATTCTTGGGTCGCGGCTTTTCCGTAAATACAATAAAAAAATTCTGATAATACATTTTTTAAACACTAATGACGTTCCTCTACCTACCCTGAAAACGGTGTTTCTAAATTTCTACTGGTTTCCGAGATATTGCAGTTAGATATTACAGGATCATGCCATCAGGACCAAGATATTAACTTGGATACGTTATTATGGAACTTTTACTACATTATCAATTGGTAGACAAAACAATAAGAAGCTTGTATTCAACAGAATAAAATTTATGTAAAATATTAAGTTTAGGTGCATCTGCCTTGCATCGTACGTGTGCGCTCCGTTTACTCGCCATATTTCAAGTAACGGCCCTTCAAAGCACATTCAATTTACATGTTCATGAATATAATATCTTACATATACATTTACTATTTACAATACTATTTACGTCGTCCACCAGCATTTAAAATTAGGTTAGGAAAATTGAAAAGCCAAATTTAGCTCTCGCTGTATGAATGCACATTAAACATTTACAAAAAGAAAATAACAGTTTCTTACCTGTGGAAAGTTAATCCACCACAACTGCCGAATCTATTAGTGCAACCAAAAGCTGCACAAGCTTTCACCATCACGTGTATTCAGCGAAAAATTAAAATGATCCCATTCAAAACAATGTAAGCATTCGCGTTTTTGACACCACTAGCTCTATCCTTGTCTTTCAACATCGTCTGCTGGGTGCTTCATGTTTGACTCCAGAGTTCCACTCCACAGACTATTACCTCCATGGTCGGCCCGCGCCTGCCAATGTGAGAGAGTTGCAGAGCGAGGACGAACGGTCGGTGAGTCGCGAGCGCTGCGAGAGGAAGGAGCTTCATGCACCTGTCATTGTTCTCGGAGGTTTTGAGTGATACAGGGGGAAACAGGCCTCGCCACACACGGGCTACGTCACGGCCATGAGAACAGAGTAGCCGGGTCCACATGCCCATTATACATGTGGTGGCGCCCTATGATTCGACGGACACTTCAACCCCCTTTGCGGTAGCAGTATTAAGTAATTTTTTGCATAATTAGCTCCTAAAAGTAAATTTTTAATGATTTTGGTCAGTAAAAATAAGTAGAATTTAAATTGATAACGGAACTGAAACATTACAGTTTAAATGCAATTATATTGGCTATTTCATGATATGGTTTTAATTTAGTTGAGAAATCTTTTTATAGATAACTATTTTCAGCCTGTCAAAATTATTTAATTTTTGAGGATTTTGACAGCTAAATAAAATTAATTATCTGGTTATGAAAGAAATTAAAACCATACAGCCCCAATAAAGTAACTAGTAGCATTGCCTTTATGCATACATCAAAAGTTTCAGTTCAGTAATACATTTCATTCTTTTTATTTGTACTGCCCGAAATCGTAAACCATGTTACTTTGGCAGTTAACTATGCAAACATTATGCAATATATTTACTTTTCAGTTTATGAAAGTTAAGCCATTAAAAATCGACACGTTTAAAAACTTTATTACTGTTACTTTAAAATTATGACTTGAAATGGGATGCACCATTTTAATAACTTTGTTAGGTATTGTACCATTTCATTATTTTGAATTGTCTTTCTTTTCACGCTGACACATTTGTGTTTCGACTATGTACAGTGGTTCACGAACCTGTAAACCGCGAGGAATACGTGGGTCAGCGAAACTACCCTGGAATGTGGGGGTGGGGGCAACAGGCTGGGCTCGTATACCTGCCGGCAGCGCGGCAACAGCGCGCCCCAGGGGACTGGGCCGTGTCGAGCCGCACTGGCTGCAGACGCGATAGCCCAGACACTGTGGCACCTACAGTGCTGTGGGCTGCGTCCGATATATTCTCAGAATGCCAGGCGCAAGAAATACATGCACTGCTTGGATACTACAAATCTGCTGTAATTTTATTACAATCCAACATCTTGAAACTTAAATAATAAAATGAAATCTGAACGCACTTCATGCATATTCCCATTTTGATAGAGATTTAGCCATGGAGTTTTTACAGTGCAATGAAAAATGATGTAATTACATGCCTGCACACTTTTTTCGTATCAATTTATGAGCAATTTCAACTAATTCCTCCAATAGATTACTAAACATACTTCAGTTATACCAAATTTTATCTTGTTTCGTAATCATTTTTTGTAGGATCCAAGATTGAAAAAAATCAATCTTTGATAGCCATTTATCTAAAAATCATATGCTTAATAAATTTCAAATTTGGTACACGAGATTCTCTGCGTAGGATGAATAAATTTCATAAGGAAAAACAGAAAAAAAATTTTCTGAGCAGCCCCCTTAATCCACCGCATGATCTTGTACCCCTAGCTCAGGGGTAAGCTCACATGCACTTGATGGTTACCTCCTCCTTCAGTACTGAAACTGCACCTATGTTATCCCAACTCAGCTGCTTTGAGTACTGTTTGTGGATCACTTGCACAGCTCAGAGTGGATATAGTCATGCTGACACTTCAGCATTATTTCACTTGCTTTTACCAGCAAGCACAACATAATAAGAACACTTGGGTAGAAATTATAAGATGTTATTTAATGTTGAGAAAATTGAACTACGAAGTTGTTTTTCGTGGCTTCTTGGGAGGAGAACTGCTATCCTGGTTTGCTCTCTCTTGTGCCTGGCGTTTGTGCGCCTTCTTCTCCGATGCAGTTTTCTTCAGCCCCTTCATCTTCCTGGTCTGGAGGGTGCCTATGTTCTGTCGTGGGATGTGTATCTGGGCGTGCTTCGTGCCAAATTTGTCTCTCGATACATTCTTAACTTTCTTGGTCTGTAGACAACAAAAAGGATGAGAGCCACTGTACATACTGCAAATAACAGCTATAAACATGAATAATGCACGATAACCCACCTTCAATTCCTTGGGGGACTTGCAGGCCAATTTGAACAAGTCATCTGAAGCCAACTTAGTCCTCCTCAGTGTGAAATCAATTGAAGGACCAATTTCATCTAACTCAATTCTTGGTGTCCTGCATCCTGACTTCTTCAAGAGTATTCTGGAAAAATATTTAAACCTGTTAAAATATGGTTAATACCCTCTTTTATGGCATAATCGTCGCACCTATATTTTTGGCTGTCAAAATTGGGATAAAAAAACTTCTGGTGTAAACGTCGCATCATGTTTTTGGTCCCGCTATTAAATGCAGAGCGCTTTGTGTAGGTATATTTTCCGAATAAAATGATGTATTATATCTAGAGGCACTGGAAAATAGCGTTTATAATGGCTGTTCGTAGCATTTATATTTTGCCATATAGCATTTATATAGCTTTAATTTTAATAGACTAGAAAATTCTTACATGACTCTATTAGTCATTCTTCGATTATTCCATATTTTCAAAACGGTTTTGAAAAGATTCTCCCAGTTTATGCAGATGTTGGAAGCTTTGCACATAAGTACGTTAGTGTCACTAACATAGAAATGGTGCGACTAGCAGGGTGTCCACAAGGAAAAAATATTTCGTACCAACTTAGGCGAGAAAAAAGTACTAGATTTGAAAAAAAAGTACTAAGTTATAATTTGTTATGGTTTTTAACAATTTAGGAAGTTATTATGACATTGCAATGCTCGAACTTAAATATCACACCACACACACATACATTCCATAGTTTTTTTTTTTAAAATTATTATGCTTAATAATAAAACCTATTGGAGTTACTATAATATTATTATATTAAAGAAAAGTGTACTAGATCTGAGCGTAAATGTACTAGAAACCTAAAAAAGATATAAAAGTACTAGATCTAGTACGAAACCACGAAAGTACTAACTGTGGACACCCTGGCGACTTGTATTGCTCTGCAGGGGCACGTGAATGCACAGTAACAGATTTTGTCCGTCCCATAATGGTAAAAAAAAAAATTATAGTTCTAACTGCATTGCACTCGAACGTGATACGGAAAACCGACTTTAATAACCTTAATTATATTGTGAATAGCAGAGCAATATTTTTCACAGATTTCCGTTTGTTTTTCGGATTAGGAAATTAGGAAAACACTTGGTACGTTCAACAAATGAGCGACAAAAGCATAGAGCTACATTGCTGACATCTTTTTTTCCCGTTAAAGTGCTAAAGTAGATTTTCGTTATTATTTTTTTTAAGTTGCCAAATATAAGCTGTGTGTGTTGTAAACTTAAATTATTGCATTTCTATATTTTAGTTGTTGTCATTTAATAGTAAATAATTTGATTGCTTGTGTTAATATCACGCACGCACACACACGTTGGCAAACATGGCCGCTTCAATGTTTTCACTTTCTTTCCCGTGAAAATATTCATGCACGTAAATAAACGTCTCTCTTTAATCGTTTACATTTGTTTGTGTTGTACATTACATTTGCCGTTAACAAAGTTTCCGCACGAGCCTAGGCGTATTTAAATTGTGTTTCGTGCTATTTACAAGATTCATAGATTGTGTTGATTGTTTACATGGCTCGCCATCGTCACCGTTTATTAGGTAATCTTCAAACACGGTAAGAAGATGCATAAAATAAAGAATGTTCTTTATTGTATGAGGTTAGGCCGTTAATAATAAGAAATGGTTTATTTAAAAATATTAGATAAACCTAAAATTTACTGGAAATTTTAATATTACTTGAAAATTTAATCATTACTTATAAAAACGGGATTGTAGCGTTTATTCGTGGGTAAACCCTTTTGTCGCTTTTATTCATGCCTATATCGTTTTTACGATTTTCCAGTGCCTATAATTATATCTAATATTTATTCGGAAATTACCACTTACTTATTTAATTAACGGAAATACGATGTTGTCCGACGCGTAAATTTTCGTTTAAAGACATTTTCAAAAGTTATTTCCTTTATCTGATCGTCTGCGTCACCGTGGTGTACCGCTTATGAAAATGTAGTCAGCGCTAGTTGACATCATTCGTGTTTGGTTATGTTGCTTCCCGTATAGAGTGTGCGCATGTAGTTGAATATTGATATCTCGCTGATTGGATGCAACGCGCTCTCTCTGTCGAGAGCTAAGTTAACTACATTTGATGGCCCGCATTCTTTCGTGGTAAATGTGTACTACGGCAATAGTTACACGTTAGTTCATGTCACAGATTCAAGTGGCTTGCGTTCGCGTTACAGTTTTGTTCTTCTATATAAGTCGAAGAAAGGTTTTTGTTTAATGAATTATTAATAGGGGCAGGCATTTTTCGCGAATAAATCTAAACGTCTATTAGACTGCAACAAGGTATACCCGCACCAGCGGTTTCTTCCTTTTGATTGGCGGTCGTCTGCGAAAGAAGTCGTTGCCTCTTTTGACTGAGCCAATCAGGACGCGTTTGCTTTCGCACTGATTGGTGTTGTATCAATCGACATGAACCTGAAAGAAATTCACCCAATCACGAAACACAGATGGTGTTACAGTGTTTTAACTTATAAGAGCCAGTCTACAATAGTCCGAACCTGTGCGTGGTCCGTGTCTTTATCCGAATGTGAGTGACGTCACATTGTCACACGGAAAACTGCCCTGTCCACAATTGTGATGTCCGATGTCCAAATGTATTGATTTCTAAAGTTGTCACCAGAGCGCAGTAAATGTGCCAAACCAAATGTTTTTGTTTATTGTTTTGATGCTTTGTAGTTTGAGATTGAACTTATGAAAGTTGTGGGAGTTCAATATTATATATTTATTCAGTAAGGCAAAGTGGTTCTTCTTGACTTACAACAACTTCCATTTCCTTCAATAACAAAAACAAACACCACGTTTTTAACCGGGAACCAGAAATTCAAATATCGTGAGTGTTCTGAGGTTCGGACCTTCGCCCACTTGACGCATGACGTCAGAGGGTCACGTGGACCAATCAGCGACGAGTGTCCTTCGGACACAGTTTAGGACATTGCTATTGTAGACGGGCCTTAACTAGTCTCGGAATCTTTTCGCGAAATATGCATGGCCCTAATTTAATTATTAATATAAATTGTTTGGCGTGTTCTTGTATACTCCAACTTTTTTTTAAAAAAAAAAAAAAAAAACATACTTTCCATGAACGGATTTTGTTTTTATGAATAACATTACCTAAGAACTTTTTTTTCCGCATAATCGTCGCACCCCTACTTTTCAAACTTGATTTTAGAATAAAATGTGCGACTAGGGATGGGGCGACCGAATCCAATATCCGCCGAATCCGCCGAATCCTAGGGATTCGAAGGTTCGGCGGGTCTGATATAGGATTCGTCAAAGGATTCGGTTTTTACTATTTACGGGAAAAAAATACAGTAAAACTCGCTTACGAGGTCCCGCATGGTAGGTTTTTCCGTATAAAGCGTTTAAATTGCCAGAGGTCTCGTCATTTACGCCATTAAATGTGTGATATAATGTCCAAAAAAATTTTTTCTGAAACTTCTTGTCTCAAATAATAGCACACGTAAATATGAAGAAAAGACAAATGAACAACAACATACGAAGAAATATGGATGATGTACCATAATTACAGTACAAACCCAATAGTTATTTTAAGATAATTACCATAAAAAGAACAAGATTCTTTGTAGAATACCATAATTACTACAGAAGCATGATAGCTACCATATTTGCACTATAGTTACCGTAACAACTGAGATGTATATTTACCGTGATAGTAATGTATTATTTATTTATGACATATTAAATTAAAAACATTGTTGAAAAAAAAAAAGGATGTTAAACTTTGATATGTACGGTTGGCACATGTTGCTAAGAAATAATGCGATCTGAAAGAATGCAGTACTACTACGAAAAGTGAAAATGGTACTCGTGGATTTTTAGGTTATGGCAGTCTCTTTCGTTTTTCAGTAATATCGGCCGAAAATTAACGAGCGTACTGTATCGGAAGTAGGCAGAAATGCCGATTCAACTAAATATTGGCAAAATCGGCTTGATCAATACAGCTCTACATTTAATGACATGAGTAAACATATTTCAGACTTCAGGATATTGAAAAGACTTTAATTTCCATGTAGGTTTATTGTGTGTATGTTTTTTTTGCAAGTGTAAATTGAATGAAGTAAAATGTTTTTATTTTTATTACTTTCAATTGATTAAACTTTAATGACCAGTTACAGATATTTATGACACTAATTTTGAGGTTAAGCAATTTTACTAAAGCATTCCAGCCAAGCAGGTTGCCAGCGAGAGACGCTTCTCTTTTGCTGGAAACACTATCTCCAATCGTAGTGCTAATTTAACTCCTGAACGTGCAGAACAAATTATTGTTCTGAATGATAGATTAAAGAACAGAATTTAATACTCTGTGACAATCTCTCTCAGAATTATTGTGCTGAAAAGTGGAAATGTTGAAACAATGTGAATGTACTTTTCAAACAACATGATTTTTGGTGCTAAGTTTGTTGAAGCTCAGTAAGGACTCCAGAAAAATTGACAAGGGTGAAATTTTTCCAAAGATATGTTACATTTACACAAACATATACTTGGTTATGTTAGTTGGATGATATCAGTTACTAATGAACCAATGGAAACAGGTAAGATTCAATGAAAAAAAAATGTTATTTTTTTTCTAGCAGTGCAAAATGTAAACACACTCTGTAAATAGTTACCCAAAATTAATAAGCCCACTTCATTTTAATACTTTATTCAAACATGATATTAAGTTTAAGATAAAAAATAATTTCCCAAAAGTGTAACTGTACCACAAAAGCTCGAGCTCGGCTCAAAGTAAAATTCTTAGGCTCGCAGACCTCTAGTTATTTATAGAAAAAATCTTAACCGCTAATCTGTACTAAAACTGAAATTTCTCAAGAAAATTTTTTTGTCTTTATATACACTTATACCAGAAATGTACCAAACTACATGTGATAAAGTCAAGGGACTTTTAGTGCAAGCAGAATACATCTCACTTACATTAGATATGTGGACATCATCTGTTAAAAGATTCGGGTTTGGGTTCGAGATTCGGCAATTCCAGTCGAGGATTCGAGTTAGGATTCGGATTCGAGGAAATCAGGATTCGCCCCATCCCTATGTGCGACGATTATGCAAGAAAACACGGTAATCTGCTCATCTGATTCTTTAACATTCTAATATACACTAATGCTGGAATCACAATGCTCCGACGGCCCCGACACGACAGGCCCGACAAATTCAATAGCCAATGAAATACAAGTTCGCAGTGACGTCAGCCCGACAAAATACGCACCCCGACGGCCCGCAAGGAATAGATTCTATTTCTAATTTCGACGTGTCGGGCTGCCCGACAGAAAAGAAAACAGCAACGGAAAGGAAACAGTACAGAACTAAATTTAAAATATTTACCTACTTGGTAAATCTTTTTGCTGAAAAGTGAAATTTCGTCTCCAAAAATATGTCTTTCAGCAAAAATTTGCCTTACCCACCATCTTTTAACATTTCCTTTCTTTTTAATTCTTCGCACAGCTAACATCAAGAGTATTTTTCTGTCCCTCACTGACATATCTTTATCTTGTTTCCTTGTAACTATAATAAACTACTCTTTGTTTTACGAATCAACTTAACCTTACTTTGTATCACAGATGACTAAATGAAAAAAATACATACATATCGCCCAACTGTGAAAATTAAACAATTCAATATCTCCTCAAGTATTTGGAATTTCTTATATCCGCCGGCTTTTATGAAAAGAGGAATTTAAAGAGCATATAATAAAAGTATTTTCAGATTTTTAACATTTTTTTCCCCGCAAATACCGCTCAACTACATATTTACCTTATTTTGAACCGAACGAGTTAGCTGCGGCCTGTAGCATTCAAGAGTCAATAAAAAACATTGAATATAATTTAGGCTTGTTGGCGCGAAGGTTAGGGTAAGTTTCACACAATCATTAGAACATTTTTGAAAACTTTCACTTATGGGAAGTGTAAGGCCGTGCTACAATTGGCGCAACATTACAATAAACGTTCACATAACAAATATAATCCATTTAAAGATTATTGCTACAACACTAACGCCGTTACGTTGCCGGCCAATCGCAAGCTGGCACCTCCAACCAATACATGCTTTTGTATTTGTATTGAATAGTTACACTTTATAAAATACTTTATACTTCATAATTAATTTTAACTTGACACTTAACTTGGATAGCAAACAATTATACAAAACGCAATCTCGCCAAACGTAATAGTGTAAACAAACACAGAAAAAAAATTCATGTTCGCCAACCTATACTTCCTAAAATTAGTGGAGCAAAGTTTTTTTAAATGCCATTTCGTGATTGGTGGCGTATCAGTCGCAAACATGCGCACAAATATAACGCTACCGTTAATTTATTATTGTAACGTTGCGTCGATTGTAACACGGATTTACTAAAAAAAAAGTAATATTTCTGCCGATATTATGATTATAAAATTTCATTCGTGTTTTGTTTATTAAAAATGTGTTCGTCTTCTTTGCTATGTGGTCACACCTGTTAAGTTGGCAATATGTAAAACTAAAATATAAATAATATTGCCGATTGTCGTCATTGTTTGTAAGTACGTGTTTCGGTCTTACGTACGTAATTTTTAGTGTCGGCCGAAGTCACGTAAGGAGATATTAACAATTTATTGTAATTCAATTTTATTATATTTTATCATCGAGTTTTACCCGAATTTCCTTTTGAGTTTCGCCCCGTCGAGTAAAATAAACTCGAATGCCGAGCCGAGCCAAGCTGATGCTACTCGCTCGACTCGACTCGAATTTTCGAGTCTCGGCCCATCACTAATTTTAATTGAAGTATTTAGCTTGGCACGATTTGCCGAAGGCCAAATTGAAAATCGTCTTGTTAATTTTGTCGTGGTACCTACGCTTTTAAATCTGTCGTGCTGAGATGCTGCACGACAGTTTGTCGGGCCTGTCGTGTCGGACCCGTCGGGGCATTGTGATTCCAGCTTAACACTGGCAAGAAATAGTTCTGAAACAAAAATTCTTACATGCCCTCACTTGCAACAAAACTACTATTATTATCTAGTATGGAACATATGTTATTTCTTAAATTTGTAACAGTCTCTCAAAGTTCTAAACAGGTTTCTTTCAAAATGCAAATATAAAGTATATCTCATTATCATGTATGGGTGATAATTTCTTAAACTTGGTGTACAAAATGGAGATTGATACATGTGAAGTTAATATGCAATATATAAAGCAAATTTGACAGCTACATCACACACAACATTGAACACAGAACAGAGAAAGCTGAGTCTGGTTGGTTTGGAATGCCTGTGGCACGGGAATACCTGTAGCTGCGCAGGTGGATGCAGTCCTCATCGGCAGTGAACAACAGGACGTGTTCCAGACCTTGCAAGCGGACTGCGGGCACCGCCTCGCGGTGGAACATGTCTGTCAGCAGGCTCCTGAGGCGGAGGTGGGTGGGGGCATGCTGGAACAGCTCTCCCACAAACAGCAGACATGGCTTCAGACCCACTGCCACCTTCTCATTTTTGAAGTGCTGCAGGCCCTGGTAACGCTTCACCCCCAGCTCCACCATGTCCAGTAGTTGGTAGTCGTACATGCGTCCTGCAAGACAGCATCACACCTCCTCCACAGTTCAAGCTACAAGTAATGTTCCACCACGTCCAGTAGTTAGTGGTCATAAATGCATCCTGCAAGACAGCATTTCCCCTTGTATACAGCCCCAGCTATAAGTAACACTCAACCCCCAGATCAACAATGTCCGGTGGTTAGAGGTTGTACATGCGTCCTGCAAGACAGCTTCACCCCTCCTACACAGTCCCAGCTACAGGTAACGCCTCACCAGCTCAACCATGTCCAGTAGTTGGTGGTGTACATGCGTCCTGGGAGACTGCCCCTTCCTCTAGATTGTGAATTTATTGTAGCTTCAAAATCATGTTTTTTCTGTGAAGGCATGAGGCAAAATACTTTTTTTTATTTTATTCTGCAACAATAATTATTAATAAATCAAGCAACATTTGGAAATAGGCTATCATATAGAACATTTAAGACATTTACAACCCAGTGATCAGTTAGTAGGCCTAGAACTAATCAGTTCATCACAGTTGTATGATTATGCACATTCATCCCATATGAACTCCCCCTTGCAACCTGTTTTAAGATAAGTACTGCCAGAATATTAGCTTTGTAATTTTATGGTCCGAAGTAAACTAGTATTGCTACAACTCTGGGATTCATTAAATCAATGCTAGGATCTTGGAACAGTAACAAACCTGGAGCTAAGGCCAATATCTCATGACTATGGGTATAAAGTGCATTAACCATCTTTAAAATAATGCTGTAGTCTTCTAAACTGACTCCAAACTCAAAATTGGAGTCCAACAAAAACCTTATACCAAAGTCAACTTATTTCTGAATATTTGTTATAATTATACTCTATAGGTAGCCTAACTATGAGCCAAAACATTTTAAGCATTGTGTTATGAACCACTGTACTAGGTCCAAAAATATATCTAATCTTCCTTTTTCTCAAACAATGAAGAAAATTCTATACATTACAAATCAAAGAGAAAAATATATAACAAATACAATAAATACTAAAACCTAACATTTGATAATACAATAAGGATTATTTATAAAAACCAGTTACATACACTGTAGAACCTATGTAAACAACATGGTTTACACAAAATAAAATTATTTCAGTACATTTTTACAATCCAACTCACCAAGGACTAAATTGTGGGGTCTTTTCTTACTGTGCGATCCAAACACAAAGAGAGACGAAAGATGTTTCTTGGAAAATCCCTCCAGCGGCACTGGGTTTTCAAATGGCAAAATATTATTTCTTTTGCTTAGCATCTTGGCATCTGGCTTCTTCAAATCATACTGCAATGAAGAAGGAAAAAAGATTAAGGCAGTTGCCTCGTGCATGAACAGACTCCCCTTCTTCACCCAGTGTGAATACCTAGCGGCAACTCACCAAGTCCTTCATGCAACTGCTCACTGTGCTGCTGGTTTTGGGCCCCGGTATAAATAAAGTTTTTTTAATCTCCTCTATGAGTTTGGGCTCTCTGCTGAGGAGAACCTTCTTACCCTTGTGGGTGGTCGGCTTTCTGAAAAGAATCACACAACCTATAAGGTCCAAGAACTTACTACCCTCGAGAAAACAAGCGAATGTCTGTGAGGTATATACTTATGTGTGGTACACATTTGAAGAAACGAAAAAAAAAAAAAAAAAAAAAAAAACCCATGGCTGATGATGTATACCAGAACTGGTTTTACATAACCTCACCTCTGACCAAGAAACACATACAAATGAAGAGGATGGAAAAATAGTTACATTCTCTAACATTATGCATGGTAAGATAAGGTAATTCATTAAATAAATCTAGTTTTTCCTTAATCATGCAATACTGTTGAAATATTTCTTAATATAAGGTAAGTGTACCTGAAGTCATCATCGCACCAGTAGTCGTCACTTATAAAATAAAAATTCATAACAAGTGCAAGAATGTAAAATCTCGTGTGTCGAACATATTAAAGTTCAGAGCAAGAGTCGTTTATTTTTTTCTACAAGAAGATTTCTGAACGCACACAATTGCAGATAGGGGATTCCCGTATCTAAGAAGTCGTGTAGGATACTCTAAGAAGCGAGATATACTGCTGCTGGTTTTTGTTAAGAAGGTAAGAAATTAGTTTTTTTAATAAATTGTGTTCCTGTTCCTTTCAGTGCAATGTTTGTGTTTGTTTGCTTCTGCGAAGTGTTTAGCATGATTTCTAGTACATTAAGTCTTAAGATTATATTCAACAATACAATGAAAGGGGGCTGACGAGCACTGGATCACTTAATACTTATAAATCACCAGTTATCGTCATACCTGACGAACAATGGTACATGCCAGTTATTTTTAAAATTGAAAATCAGCAACTGCTAAAATGTGTATTACATTATGTTAAGTTTACTGTGCTTGTAAAACTTCCAAACAGTCATAAGGACCAGTAGTCGTCACCTGTGACGAACAATGGTACAGAACAATGACGAATACTAGAACATTAAATTTGACACATATTATTGTTATAAAGCATTCAATAATCATAATTATGACTGCTTCAAAACTTACCCTTGTTAGTTAATTTTGCCTCACCGATGTTATATAATTTAAATATAGTATTTAAGCCTAAGCATTTTTTTTGGTTTGTATGAAATCTGTAAATTAACACTAAAAATCTGTGTTGCAGTGCCATGCTACGAGGAGGCATATTGAAATATGAGCCCCGCCAGATGGAAGAAGCTTTGCAGGCTGTGAAGGACGGGATGTCCATAAAACAAGCTTCGGAAAGACATGGTGTTCCAAGGAACACTCTTTCCGACAAAGTAAAAGGGAAGACACCTATTGGGCGAAAAATGGGACCCGGGTCTTGGTTCAAGAAGGAGGAAGAGAGCATGCTAGTTGATTGGGCCCTTTCTCTCTGTAAAGCAGGATTCCCAATTACCATGGAGGATTTGCAGAAAAGTGTGCAGCAGCTCGAAAAGAGTTGAAGAGGCATTTTCCTTTTAAAGATGGGCGACCAGGTAGGAAATGGTGCGCGTCTCTTCTTAAAAGGAACCCAGCCTTAATACTGAGAACTGCCCAGAACTTGACTTCTAGTAGGGCTGCTGTCTCGCAGAAACAGATTTCAGCATGGTGTGAGGAAGTGTTTAAATATTTGTAGGAAAACAAACTCAAAGATGTTCTCTCTGATACAAGAAGAGTTTTTAATGGAGACGAGTCAGCATTTTTCCTCAACCCTAAGGGGAACAAAGTACTGGCCAAAAAAGGAGACAAACATTTTTCAACAAGTCAATTCTGATGAAAAGGAATGTGTTACAGTATTATTGACTGGGAATGCAGCTGGTAAACTTTGCCCACCACTGCTGTGCTTGAAATATGAAAGACTGCCACAAGATATTGTGGCAGGAATACCTTGTGAGTGGGGAGTGGGAAAGTCACCAAATGGTTGGATGACCGGTGAAGTTTTTTACGAATTTTTGACGAACATATTTTACCCATGGTTGGTGAAGAAGGAGATAACTTTACCAGCAATACTGTTCATCGATGGCCATTCATCACACCTCACACTGACTAGCTGCACATTTTGCAAAGAACATGGGATAGTTTTAGTGGAATTATTACCTAATTCCACCCACATACTGCAACCAATGGATGTAGGAGTTTTCAAGCCACTTAAAAGTGGATGGAAAAAGGTAGTTCATGAGTGGTGACTGCAGCGTGTGGCGAACAAGGAAGAACCCACACTAAAGAAGAAAGACTTTGCCAAACTGCTGGATCCTGCGATTGAGAAAGCTGTAACTCCAGAAATTTTACATCACTCATTTAAGAAGAGTGGAATTTTCCCATGGAATCCTTCAGAAGTGGATGAGGACAAGTTCATTTCTAGACCCTTCAGTATCCCATGCACACCAACAGTTTTCTTATCTACACCCAAGACTCCAGAGAGTAATGTTTGTAGTTCTGAGATTGTTGAGCATTTGTAAAAATTTCTTGGGAGAGAGAAATTGCAGCTTTTCAAGGAATCTGGAAACGTATGGCAGGGAGATGTAAAGGACATGACAATGTTTGAATATTGGAGACATGTGAAATCTTGTGATAATGTCGAAATCAGCTCTACTGCTCAATATGAGGAACCACACACCCTACTAATTCAAGAAATAATTCCTGAAAGATCATCTACTCCTCCAACTGTTGTTGATGAAGTGGGCACAGTCATTGAGAGCAATGTTTCATCATTTGATCCTGATCCCATTCCATCAACATCGAAAGGTCTTTCTGCTGTGCCCACAGAAAAGTCTATTGCCTCTCCTTTCAAGCGAGCATTGTTTTGGCCTTCTCAGAAGCCCAAGTTAAAGAAACGTGCACCGAAAGAGAAAATTCCCTCTATTGCTAGTTCGAGTGCCTGGCAAGATTATTTTTCCAAGAAAGAGAAGACCAAAATGGACTTGCAGAAGCAAAAAGATTGAGGAAGAGGCTGGAGAAAGAAAAACAGAAAGCCAAAAAGAGGAAGGTGGATGAAAATTCTTCAGTTTCATCAACATCATCGGAGGAAGAATTTGTTACTGTGGAATCTTCAGATGAATGGGTTGAGCAGTATGAAGAAGATAGTGTGGAGTTGGAAGAGGTGACTGATGAAAATTTGCGACCTGGATTGTTTGTACTTGTGACATTTAAAGGTGGAAAAAAGGGCGCTACGAAATACAGATTTGTCTGCATTGTCCAAGACACTGAAGGGGAAGAAGTTAAAGTAATGGGCATGCGAGCTCAGGATGATGGTAAAAAGGTGTTTGTGGCGAAAGAAAACGACGTTTCTTATGTAAATAGATCACAAATAAAAGGCATTCTACCACCTCCATTTATGAGCCAGCAAGGAGCCAGGGTCAACTACAATTTTAATGGACATGTTGATGTTAATGAAAATTAAAGTTCAGAAAACTTATAGTTACTTATTGTAGAAGAGTAACTATGTTGAATTAATTTCCATGCATAATTGTATTTTTTTTAAGCAGAATAAATAATTGTTTAAATGTTATTAACTATCCATTGTGGATTTTTTAATAAATTTAAGCATAAATTATCAGTTATCATGAATGTTTATTTATCGTAAAAAAGTTTGGTGTGTTTAATGTTTTTCTCATTTTTCTAGTGTTTCACATGTGTTATATATTAGATTTATTAATATTGGCATGTTTATATTTGACAATGACCTATGCAAGAGTTGCCACAATGTATCTTTGTTGCAGCTTTATTTATTGTGACGGTATCAATATATAGGTAAGTTTATTGTTTTATAATTTTAATTAATTGTTTACATATTTTATATTGTTATAATATAAAAAAAATTGTAAAATTAACTTCAAAAGTTTGAATAATCCTTTGAAATAAAATTTAGAACTAAAATGGTTTGAAATTATAATTACGAATCCATGATGGCTATCCATAAGTGCTGATACCACGAATGACAACTACCTACTGGCACAAAATAACACTTTTTGGTAAATATGTAGAGTAGCGGTATATGCGAAAAAAAATGCTAAAAATCCGAAAATGAATTTATTCTATGCTCTTTCACTTCCTCTTTTCAAATCAACCGGCGGAGATAAATTCCAAATACTTTAGGAGATATCGAATTTTTAAATTTTGAACATGTAGAGTAGCGGTATTTGCGAGAAAAAAAAATTCTAAAAATCGGAAATTACTTTTATTATATGCTCTTTCACTTCCTCTTTTCATTAAAATCGGCGGAGATAAGAAATTCCAAATACTTTAGGAGATATCGAATTTTTTAATTTTGCAATACAACACCTGTACAACCATTGGAACGCCGCCATGTTTGTTATTTTGCTGTGTGTTCGTGAATGCGTAATAAATCAAATGGTCGATTAGGTCAGGTCAGTTACATTATTAATACTTTCAAACTAAGCGGACATAAAAAATTATGTTAATTAATTTTAATGACTGTTTAGTTTTAAAATATTTATAATGTAACTGACCTGACCAAACAAACCGGGACAAAGGATGAACAGTAGGAAATAAAATGGTCGATTAGGTCAGGTCAGTTACATTATGAATACTTTCAAACTAAGCGTACATTAAAAATAATATGATTTAATTTCAATGGTTCTTTAGTTTTAAAGTATTTATAATGTAACTGGCCTGACCTAACAAACCCCGACAAATGATGAACATTAACAACTCACGTAATTTTTTTTGTTACTTATTACTTGCGCAACAATATCCAAATAAAAAATAAGACTTTAAAATTAGAAACGTTAAAAACCCACTTAAGTTGGAGGCGGGTACATTTCCTTTGCCATTAGAAGGAAATGATGTAGTCGTTCACCTACGTCGCAATACCTCAGACGGAACATTAATAAATAAATAAATAAATAAATAAATAAATAATCACGTATTGGTTCATTTGAATACTGGCCAATCACGGAACTGTCACGTGACAAAATTGTCCAATAAGAAACATAATAGATACTCGTAAACCAGAAACAATGGTGATCGCCGCATGAATACCCAGGTATTGTGATGAAAATTAAAAAAATTTGATATCTCCTAAAATATTTGGAATTTCTTATCTCCGCCGGTTGATTTGAAAAGAGGAAGTGAAAGAGCATAGAATAAAAGAATTTTTGGATTTTTAGCATTTTTTTTCGCATATACCGCGACTCTACATATTTACCCACTTTTTTTTAAATTAGAGATCTTCTATAATAATTGGTTTTTATCTAAAAGTGTTTAATATTATTGTTTTGAAAGTTTGAGGTTAAAGTCAAACACATAACTAGCTGTAATACACCAACAAGGTTAGGTAAGCAATTTTTTATTGTAAAATTTTTCTTAGCATGACAACTACCGGTGCACTTACCTTAAATATTTAACAGTAGGAGAGCTGACAAATATATCAAAACATATTTTTAATTTTTATTACAAAAAGTTTTAATCCCAAAAAAATTACCTACAGGGTCATTCCATGTCAGTTCAACCACACCATGACACCCACCGTCTCAGATTTTGACGAAACTTGGCATGGTTGATCTATTCATTGATGTAAGTAACCATACCAATTTGTTTTGCTCTATTTCGAATGGTTTGGATTTTACAGTCCCTCAAAGTTTATGGATTATTGGCATTTTAATCATCTGGCCGCCGTTAACTAGATGTGTTGTCCGATGGAAAAAAATTCATATTTTTTTTATTTACTGACCATTTTGTCTGAAAAATCTTTATGTTTGGATCAATGTAGCAGGAATAATATAAAAAATGAACAAAACTACTAAGTGTTTATTTGGAACCATAAAAAAATCTCAAAGTGTAATTTTTATGATTATCGAAACAAAATGTAGAGTTTTACGGAAAATGGTAAATCTCATAAAGGGAAAAGAATAATCATGAAATCTCTGTTTGTTTTTGTTCTAAAAGATATGTTCTACCACATTATACAGTAAGATTCGTAGTTTTTTTACTCCTTTGATAATTTTTTTCACTTCAAAACACAAAAATGAGTTAATTATTTAATTTTGATTAAAAAGCTGCTTTGCCCGCTATTTGCCGGCCTGTTTCTGAATTATATACAGATGATTAAAATACCATATTTTCCTTTTGGTATCCCACACACCTTTTTATAAAATTAATTACCTTACTTGCTGCTTCCTGTTTCCCATGCTGTCAAATCCTGCATTCCTGCCATGAAATTAACCTGTTCTCTTTACACTCACAAATACGAACAGAACTGACCTCAGTAATGAGATTGCAGTTCAATTTAAATATAATTATTAATTTACACTACATAAAACATTAGTGTGTTTACTTACACATGCAATACTCCTATGTTCTTAAGGCTTACAGTTCTTGCGGTTGTAACACTGTTAGGTCATTGTACTTCAAAATTCTTCTAGATTGTCAAATTTTGATTGGATATTTGTCATATATTCTTGTGAAAACTGATAGGTTCTTCCAGTCATCGTTTTTGGCGGTTCCACCATAGCAATAATATGAGGAATGGGCACAGCACATGTATCTTCTTTCTTGGGCCAAAAAAAGGATGGTGATGGTCAGCGGGGATGAAGAAACTATACCGTGACATCTTTTTGTTCAGCATTTATCTCATTCACCATGCCAAAGTACCAGAAGCTGTCATAAACACAAGCAATAAAACATCCAGGGTACAAATCTTCTAATTTCACGAGATAGTTTTGCTGAATGCTAAATAAATTAAAAATAATAGCTGCTTTTTCATCCTTGCTAATTCTTCGAGCCTCAATATTCTGTCGCATTTCGTTTTGCCATTGCTGGTCGCAAAAAATGACCACTGAACTCTCAGTAAAAAATCTCTCTCATGTAGACACAGTTTACGAAGTTGTATTTATTTTTATATTGTGCTGCACACCCATCACTAAAGTAATGAATCTCTTTAATGTGTGGGTGGTTCTCTTTCAAAAAGGCAGTCATAGTTTTTTGGATTTCGTACACCATACTTACATCATGTTTGAGGTCATCAGATATGATGCAAAAAGGTAGAACAAGCTTTTTGCCAGTTGCATCCTTGCAGGGAATGATTACAGGATGAATAGTGCATGAATCTGAGGTCCAGTGGTAACCTTGGGCTTCCTCTTGTATCGTGAAAGCATAATTTTCACTGAAGTCCATTGAAATTACAGCTACATTGGAAAGAGCTGTTTCTTTTAAAATTTTAAAAGTAGATGCTTGTGTTTCGGCAATGTAAGAATGAGGTAGGTATTAATTTGTTGAGTTTTACAACTAATATTTCTATAAATTCAACAACAGAGCTGGAACACCTTATCATTTCAGTTCGATCTGTGGAAACCCACTGACTGAACTCAATAACGTCTTCATTGTCATATTCTTCAAACTTTGTCTGTAAAAAATGGACAAGGTTATCTTTTGATGAACATTTGTCACAATGCCTTAACATACAATCTCTTGTTGCTCCTTCACAAATCATGAGCAATATCAGTTCTTTGTAATCTTCCTCTATACCGGCTTATGAATCAATAAAATAACATTCTGGTGTATTGTGCACAAGCATACTAAGTGTGTGCCACTAGAAGCAGCTAAAATGCACCATTTATGTCTCAAGAAACAGAATTTTGAAAAACCCATTTTCAAATGAGGATGCTCTCATTTAAAACTTGAGTATAGCTCAGAAAGATTACACAAAATCAAACGCTTTCCCTCATAAACCTTTTTTCCTATACTCACGACATCCTTCATCCCTGGCAGAATTCTACAATGTTCATCACCCTGATAAAATTGTTTCACTAAATCAATAGTTTCAAGGCTTAGCTGTTTCCCTTGCTTAGGGTCTGGTTCGCCTAAAAAAAACCTTGTCTTTCAACACATGTTGAGCCTTACGAACAGAATAATCAGATGTGTTAAAAGTTTCTTTTATTTTTTTCTTGACCACAACAGAGAAGCTGGTATTGTCAACATTTGAATGTGTTTTTTTCTTGATGCACCTATAATTTCCTTTTTAATAGTGTTCACTAGTTTATCCATGTCTTCACTGTTCTGCAACATACTTTTTTCCAACAAGTATTTTTCTTCTGGTAGATCAACTTCAAGAACAGTTTAATTTTTGATTTTACTTTTTCATGAACTTTTTGTAGCTTTTCTTTAGCATAACTTGATTTGCTATGATGACCAAGTGCATGTAATTTCATTGGTGAACATCCAATTTCATGAAAGGAAGAATTTAGCTCGTCAATTACAGTAATTTTTTGAAGTTGGTTTAGTTCATCTCTAAATGTTAGTCCTATATCCTTTGTTTGTCCATTCTCATGCTCATCATTACTTTCAACCTTGTCAGCTTCTTTATCTTTTAAAAGTTTATTCCTGCAAAAGGCACAAAGTTTCTGACCAGGTTTAACCTTGTACCCTTTTGATAAGATGATTCTACTCTGTTGTACAGTTAAAACACAAAAAACTTTTTTAATAACAGTTTTATGTCTTTTGAAAGGATCACAACTCACCTTTTGTAAAAATTCATACTTCTTTAAAAACACACTTTTATGGTGAAGGCAAACAGTTGTTAACTTGTTGGATTCACATCATAATGTCAAAAGATTCAAATCTTCTTCAGAAAGTTTTTCAATACCAACACACTTTTATGGTGAAGGCAAACAGTTGTTAACTTGTTGGATTCACATCATAATGTAAAAAGATTCAAATCTTTCTTCAGAAAGTTTTTCAATACCTTGTATAGACTTGTCCTTGACATAGTGTAACAGATGGCAATTACTTTCAGTAGTTTCTCCAACACTGCACTTTTTCTCCATTGTTCAACAAAACATAACAACAATGCACTTTGGTACTCACTTAGTTTAATAAAAACACATAAATACTATCAATAACACTCATTTACTGAAATGCTTAATTGACTGTTATGTATAAGCACCAATCTTACTTCTTTCATGGCAACTGCCTGTGACGGACTGACATGGAAGCTATATTCAGGGTGTCTACCAGATCTAGTAAATTAAATTCCCTGATTTTTCCAGGTTTTCCAGGTCTAAAACTGAATTTTTCCAGGTTTTCTTTAACACAATTACGACATTCCAAGAAACTGAAAAAAATTGCATGATATTACATTGACGGGTTTAAAAGTATTTCAACTTACTTAAATTAGTAAAAAAATTACCTTCTTCCAAACGTGGCCAAAGTGACTCAATTGATGGCAAATAAAACATGCTGCTACAAATATTTCACACACTTCCTTTTGCAAAAAAAATTAGTAAAAGGAAGCTCCCATCAATTTCGCAGTGACTCAACTTTTGCGTCTATTGCACTTACTTCAGAACGAGCCAAATCCAACATTCGAGCCTTCTTCAACCGCAATGCCTTGATCTCCTCTTCTACTCTTCTTTTTTCTGCCTTCTTCTTGTCTGTAGCTTCCTTTTCTTTTTGTTTTGTTTGCAGGGCTTCCTTACGCCTACAACTAGCATTTCTTACATACTGCTCTACACCTCCAGAATGTTGAACAAAGTCATTCATCTGTCTTTGTGCGATCAGTATTTCTTCCTGCAAGTTTTCAGTCAGCTGATTAGAATTCACTGAAAATCCTCTTTCCAATGATGCATTTCCATGGGAAAGTACCAACACCATCCTCACAAACTTTAGAAGGCCTGTTTTGGAAGCTACTGTATATGCCTTAAGAATGAGCATCCACAAGTGATCAAGTCTTCTCGAGAAAAAGACGACAACAGTGCTGCAGAATCTTGCAAGGAACATACCAACTGATATGATCACTCAATGTTATCAGCTTCTTGTCCTGATAGCCACCTGTTTTGAAGACAATATTCTAAACTGTACTTCACATGCTGTTTCCTCACACCCGAATTTAAAGCCACAGACGGACATAAGCAGGAAATTCCCTTGGTAAGATTGTACTTCAGGGGACTTTTGTCTTGAAGTTTTTTTACCATAACCTTTAGACAAGTCCTATCATTTTTCTGTAACAGGACAGACTTTTCTGGTACTTTCTCTTTCTTGATGGCATGGCGTACTGCATAACCCAACTTGATATTGTTAGCAGTCAATAGATTTTCCTGGTTATCTACATCCAATCGAGATACACTGCGTTTCTCCCTAAAGCTCTTCAGTACTTCTGGTTTCAAAATTTTCCTGCCAAAGCTAATAAAACCAGTGAATCATAGAGAAAAGGTGCCATGGGTGCTTCACTTTGGAACATTGTGAGAAACAATTCCAGCTCTGATGCCAAAAAATGGAAGAATTTCAATTTTACTTTTAGAAGATTATCTTCAAGAGCACATTTAACTACACTGAAAGAGAGAGATGAAATAGAAACTTCACTAACAAATTTCTTTAGGTGGGGTAACGTTTTCATGGCACGCTCAGTACTGCAGTATTCCATCTGATTGCACAAAATTTCTTGGGAAAAAGCTCTGATCCAGTTATTCTAATGTAATCTTCCCTCCTTGCAGATATGTGCTTAAACAAATAGTAACTGTGCCTCAAAAAACTAAAAACGTCCCATTGTGTAACAGAAATTCCAGTTTTGAAAGCACCATGGACCGTATGAAGCCCACAGCTACCAATTTCTAGCAACGATGGTGAATCTTCACCAAAAGTGTCTGTGATATGTATTTTCAGGGGCGACTTACAATTGATCCAGAAAAAATAGCTGCAGTTGTTCAATTTCCTCGACCTATTAATCTAAAAGGGGTACAGCGATTTCTGGGCATGATAGGATATTATTCACGTTTTATTGAAGATTTTGCTACAAAATGCGCCCCCCTGAACGTACTTCGTAAAAAGGATGTAGTTTTTAATTGGGGGCCAGATCAGGAAAAGGCTTTTCAAAACTTAAAGAGAGCAATGACCACACCCCCAATTCTTATTCTTCCTAATTTTGAAGACAGATTTGCTGTACAGGTTGATGCGTCTAGTTTGGCCCTGGGCGCCGTACTCGGACACAAAGAAGGAAAAACAATCCGCCCTATAGCGTATGCTAGTCGTTGCCTATATGAATCCGAACGCCGACTGGGTGTATACGAAAAGGAGGCCCTTGCCTGTTTGTTTGCCGTAGAAAAATTTGAGAGCTATTTAGATTCACGTGAATTTGATCTGTACACAGATAACCAAGCATTGAGCTGGTTATTTAATCATCCACACCAGCTGGGAAAATTAGGTAGGTGGATTTTACGTCTTTCACGTTTTAGATTTGTTATACATCACGTGCCCGGTAAGGAAAATTTGATAGCTGACTCACTCTCCCGCATGTACAACCCGGATGAGTTTGAACAGAACGACATTGACAATCAATTACAAACAGAACACGCACTGGCCTTCAAATTTATTCCAGAATCCTATTTTAATATAAAACAATGTCAACAACAAGACCTATCGTGTTGTGATATTGTAAAAGAGTTGAAGTTAAAGAAACCAATTCCGTACATTGTAGAGCAAGGTATACTGTACTATACAGGAATAAATGGTAAATTACGACGAGCAGTTGTGCCTAGCGTTTTACGTCCCATGGTTCTTACATACTTTCACTCGTCGGTCATAGGTTGTCATTTGGGCATTGAGAAAACATATCAACGTATTTGTAAATATCTATTTTGGCCGGATTTACGAGATGACGTCCGTAAATTCGTACGTTCTTGCATAGATTGTCAAGTATCAAAACCACCACGTAATGCTAATGTGGGCTTGTATGCGGCAGACCCGCCAGTTGCCCCTTGGCATACCATACATATTGACATTTATGGACCCCTAACACGATCAAAAAAGGGTAACATATGTTTGTTGGTCATTATGGATATATTTACAAAATTTGTAATTTTGTCTCCAATGAGAAACAAAAATGTCCAGTTTACGTTGAGGGCATCCATAAATACTTAAAATTAAATGCACTTATCAGTATAATCTGAACGTGGGAAGCACAGCAGGATAACAGACCATCTTGAACCAGATTGTATCACGTGATTTGATGCCACTTCCGAATCCGATGGTAAATAAAAGAATTTTGACGTGGGAACTGTTCGTTATTTGCCATTCAAAAATAAAAATGGGAGGGGATACACATGATGCCACGTCAATGCAAGCTGATCAATAAACAAAAAACGTATATTGCCAACTACAACCTACCAAACAAAAATTCCCTGATTTTTAAAAAAATTCCCTGATTTTTAAAAAAATTCCCTGATATTTCCCTGATACCAAAATTCCCTGATATTTCCAGGTTTTCCAGGGTCAGTAGACACCCTGTATATTAAATAATGCTGCTGTGATGGGAAGGCATGTTCGGACATGCAGAAGGTCACACACAGCCCGCCTTGTTCTCTCTCTATGCACGGATTGTATCAGTTGCTGGCCTTATGGCTTATCTCCTGGGAAGATCTTGCATCTGGATCTGGAAGAGGGTGAGCACAGAAGACGGGGGAAGGGGTGTGTGAAGTCCGCAACCAGGCACAAACACAAAAAAATAGGTAAACTACACTGGCAGTAGTTTATGTATTTGCGAGTGGAAAAGGAACAGGATGGTGTCATGGCACGAATGCAGGGCTTTGACAATGTGGGAAACAGGAAGCAGCAAGTAAGATAATTTATTTTATGAAAAAGTGTGTGGGATACCAAAAGAAAAATGTGGTATTTTAATCATCTGTATATAATTCAGAAACACAGGCAGGCAAATAGCGGGCAAAGCAGCTTTTTAATCAAAATTAAATAATTAACTAATTTTTGTGTTTTGAAGTGAAAAAAATTATCAAAGGAGTAAAAAAAACCACGAATCTTACTGTTTAATGTGGTAGAATAAATCTTTTAGAACAAAAATAACACAGAGATTTCATGATTATTCTTTTCCCTTTATGAGATTTACCATTTTCCGTAAAACTCTACATTTTGTTTCGATAATCATAAAAATTACACTTTGAGATTTTTTTATGGTTCCAAATAAACACTTAGTAGTTTTGTTCATTTTTTATATTATTCCTGCTACATTGATCCAAACATAAAATTTTTTTCAGACAAAATGGTTAGTAAATAAAAAAAATATCAATTTTTTTTCATCGGACAACACATCTAGTTAACGGCGGCCAGATGATTAAAATGCCAATAATCCATAAACTTTAAGGGGCTGTAAAATCTAAACCACTAGAGATAGAGAGATAAATTGAACAACCATGCCAAGTTTCGTCAAAATCTGAGACGATGGGTGTCAAAAATATTTTTTTTTTTGGTTGATTTGGTATGGAATGACCCTACAATGTCCTCCGATTGGGTTAATTGGAGGTATGGTGACAAACACCATTGTTTCATAACAAATAACTAGGTTAATTGGTGCTCAAACAATAACCAAACCAAATAGCCTATATAACTTCAACACTCACTCATTGGGAAGAATTTTTGAGTTATCTTGCACAAAAAACCTAAGTAAGTATACATGTTGTAATGTTGTAAGACCCCTGCCCTCCCAGCTAAATATTTTTCTTTTAAACTGTTTTCATGCATGTAAACATTTCTTAAAAAGTCTTGCTAAGAATATTTTACCGTTTTTATGTATTTTAGGGTTGATATTTGCACTTGCTGTATGTTTTAAGAATGTACTTTATATTTTAACAGACATTTTAATTCATTACTATTTTTTATGTTATTGTTCACAAATAAGTCGTACTGGATTTTTGCCTGTTTGGCCTACTTTTTCAGGTTTTTCAAATAAGTTTAATTATGTAAAGAAATTTGTATAATGATTGCTGTTTTTAATTTTCATTAACGTGTTGCATAATAGTTCTAGAACAAGGGACTGTGTCTGGGATGATGTGTAAAAAGAGAGAGGCATAAGAGGCCTGTACGTGCGAGTGAGAACGAAACAGTGATTCCCCAGTAAGAGAGAGACAAAAGATGGGATTCCCCACTGGTCGTGGGAACTAAGTGATAACTGCTGTCTCACGGTGTGGGAGAGAGAACAGGAATGTAAAGTCCCTGGCTCTGTGTATAGAAAACTGTTTTCAATGTATGTCACGTATTCTGATTGGCTTGTGATTTGTAGTGTGAATGAAGCGTGTGTGTGATTGGTTGGCGAGGTCATTTGACTGCCCTCCCTGCGTGAAGGACACAGTGACATGATCTCGTCAGTCGTCTGTCGATCGCTGCACCAGGAGGGCACGTTCGTTGGCTTCTCAAAAAAAAAAAATGTAGTTTTGAAAGTGATTGAATTTATCAGTGCAGCATTCTACTTTGAAAAATAAAACAAAAACTACAATTGGCGCTTAACATCTTTTTATTTTTGTATATAACGAACTGTAATAATGTTCAAAAATTGATAAAAATCTGCCACAAAAATCAAAACCAAGTGTAACACGCTTTCCAAGGATTATGCGTATGTCTACAATATAGGAGATATTTTCAATACACTAATATACACACACACATATATATATAGACACACACACCACGCAAGCACACACACATTCACACACCACGCACGCACGCTTGCTGTTTTAGGTTGGAAGATGTTGTACAAAAAAATATATTGTCATATACCTAATGAATTATGATCATTAAGTCAAATAAAAAGGATTTTTTTCAACCTACAGCTACTACAGGATCAAGCCAACATGATCATGCCATTAGGATCTTCTGACGTACTGAACTAAAACAGCAAGCATCATATGGTACCACACGATCAAGCCAACAGGATCCAGGGATAAACTGGGATACATGAAACACACGCCATATAAAACACAGAATTTACGACAGCTGTAATCAAAGAATTCCTTGGAAAGACTGCAAAACTCAATGTGTCAGCTACTTCAGTGCACAGCACTTGTTCCTCACAGGAAATGAACAACATTAATAATTCTATTAAAATTTTTGCCTCCCATTAGACACGTCCATCACAACGTGCCTCAAGATAGAATGTACTTTAAATGAAATGTAATAAAACAAACTTTTCGTACCTAATACAATTACTTATTCTAATAAATCAATAAACATTAAGTAGAGGAATTAAATATTCTTTACAATATTAATAGTCGTTATTTAAACAAATTTAATTATTACAACACCTACATTAACTAAAGTTCTCTAAACAAAAAATAAACTAAAATTAAAAAACACCAATGGGAATTTCGGCAATTACGTAAATACATACGTATTGTAATGTAAGTTGTAAACTGTTACTTTTTCACAAACCACTAAGAATTAAGAAACCTTCCTTACTGGGTTTGTTCAGGAACGTCTCAAGTATATGGATAACACATTCTCCTATTTTTTGCGGGTAAGCTATGAATGTAAAAGCACAGGTATTGTAATGTAAGATATAACAAATTTTATACTTTCACTAACTAATAGGAATGAAACCATCCCTTCAGAGTAAATTTAGGGACGTGTGTAGTAGATAAAAACCATGTTTTCGTTTTTTTCTGTCCATTTTTAAATGCCTCTCTGTCTGAGTATTGCCACGAAATTCGTTATACAGACAAACATCATCGCTAAAGGCCGGGCTACAATCGCAATAGCACGCAAACAGCACACAGATAGCACACACACACACAGAGATGGCACAGAGCTTGATGCTACATTCACGCATAACACAACACAAAAGAATACCTGACGCATTCAAAAAAGTTTTTTTAAATGTGTAACTTTCGTTATAAATTTTGATCACTGAAGTTTGCATAAGTTACATTTGTTTATGTTATGTTTGTTTAGATTCGTGTGTTGTTATTGTGGTACGGTTTTTGTTAAACCCAGAAATATTTTAAATACTTCAAAGTTTACATACAAAACACAATGAGCATTCAAAAATACATATAACTGTTTATTTGTTCTTTTATAAGCCCACTAGAATAGTACTTAAACTGTTTTCTGATTGGCTACCACCAGGGTCACGCACAGAAAATAACCTAAAAGTTAAAAGTTAATGAACTTTCTGTGCGCCGATCCTGTGCTATTTTTCTGTGCGCATGATATTTGCCAATGTGGCAGCTCATATCTAACAGTGTATGTTGAACTTCTTTGCGTCTGTGCTGTTTGTGTGCTATTGCGAATTTAGCCCGGGCTTAAGGTGCATTTTCTAAAGATGAAGACTTATGTGACTTAACTACTTGCAGCAAATATTAAGTTAGTATCTTTAGGACAGTTGGATTAAATCATATATAAATTCCTAATCAGCATTCAACTTCTAAATTGTGAAATTCGTTTTTTAAATGAAATATTTAACGTACCAATGAAAGGACCATACTACACGTGTACAGCACGAGTATAATTAAGGAAAGAGTAGTGAACCTAGCATACTTCATTGGCTTAAATTTAAACAAAATGCATTCACGAATTCTAAAATAAATTAACTTACACAATTCTCTGCAGCACAGGCATAACGCTGATATAATTAAAACTTAACCTCTACTCTAAAAAAAACCACATAAGAAAACATTTCATTAAACCAAAGATTCAGACAAATTTATTAAATTGACAACAAGGAAAGTTTTTGATGCTGCACCGTGAATGTAATACAATTTGCATGTTTGGTTTATAATTAATTTTCTCCAAATAAATAAATAAATAAATCAACTATAATAAAATTGTATTGAATGTTAATAATAGACATTTTAAGTAGTATATTTTTTTTATAATACCAGTTATATTCTTTTTGTTTTAAATTACGGGCATTACTCTATGAATGTGCATAAAATCACTGTGTAAACTTGTATGTAAAATACTCTTTGTAATTAAATGTTAGTTTTAAAACAAGGGCAGGGACAAATAAAAGAAAGTTTTTATTAAAAACATTGAGTTTTGAAACAAATATTGAATTTAGAAGGCTGAAAAAGACTGTCATTTTTAAAGTGATAATATATTTATTAATTCAAGTCCTTCACCGAATTTAAAGGGATATATATATACGGAGCAAGATTGAAGAATGTAAATTTGACATTTATAAAAAACATAAATAGACGATTAGCTAGATGAAGATTCGCTGTTTTTAAAATAATTCTAACGAATTCTACTACAGGACTGAATCATCATTCTTCAAGTTCATCAGCTACAGTTTACTGCTATGAAAGACTACAGAAATTAATATTTTGAAGATTTTGTATTAACTGGATATTTCTACAATTGTAGGTATGGTGATGATGTGTTGTTGCTTAGGCATGTGTGTGTGTTTAGTTAGTAATATATTAATATTGCGAAATAGGTTAGTTGTATCCTAAATTCTACATATTATCATTGATTTCTGTTAAAGTTTGTATAATTCGTAATTTAAATTTAACTTTGATTAACTTCATACTGCCGTCGTCCGCGGTCTCGTGTTCGAGTCCGGGCGCGAGTTCTAGCGGGGTGGCTGGTCTGACTAACGTTTTATGTTCCGGGAGGGCGCCAGGCTAGCTCGGTGTCTAACCATGAGGGTTCGTGGTTCGTTGCCCCAGCGTGGTCCGCTAGAACCGTCGGCGGTCTTGCCTGGGAATTTACGTTAAAGAAGAATGCGTGGGATTGCCGTAGTAGCGACGTGCCTTTATTCAAGGGATTGACGTCACACCATACAATTACTGAGTACAGACATGCCCCTGAGGGCTACTTGTCCGTTGCTGGGTGCAGGCCGGTACATGTTCAATGTTTCGTGGCACTGGTTTCTCGGGTAACAGTATGCAGGCCAAGTACACTTGATGCAAGAGAGGCGCGCACAGATGACGTGGCGCAAAGTTACATTAACAAAGTACACTTAATGAAAATTAGGCGCGCACAGATGACGTGGCGCAAAGTTACGTTGACAAAGTACACTTAATGAAAGTTAGGCGCGCACAGATGACATGGCGCAAAGTTACGTTGACAAAGTACACTTAATGAAAATTAGGCGCGCACAGATGACGTGGCGCTAAGTTACGTTGACAAAGTACACTTAATGAAAATTAGGCGCGCACAATTGACGTGGCACACAGAGTTTGTGGGTGACTGGAGTCGGCCAGTCCCGTAAGCGATTGTTTCTACGCGGGTGCCGTGCCCACTGGGTGGTACACGCACCGCCACTAAACTTGGCGAAGTTTCCCTTGCGGGTTTGTGGTCCGCGCGAAGGCGCGTGGCCTTAAGAAAGTTCTGTGGTTTGCGGGAGACGGCCCGTGCCGTATGCTGAAGAACGACCCTGCGCACCAGGTGTGGTGCGGGGCGTCTTTACGTTTACGCGGTTGGATTAGGTCCTGAACCGTAAAAAACAGACCGGGCACGCACGGAGAGGTGAATAGAAAAAGGTTTGGTTTATGCTAAATGACTATATTTACCGGACGTTACTTGCGATGAAGACAATGGTTGTGGTCTCTCCGTGGGACGTAGGTCCGTCCCGGTCCGCGAGTCGAGTAGAACTGCGGAACTGGCATGGCGTCCGGTGGCGCGTCGGCCCCTGCCGCGCCAAGCTTGACCTCATTACGTTAAAAACTAAATGACTGCTTCTGGAAGAGACTTTAAGGTCGCAAAATTCGTAATTAATTGTTTGAGGCGGAATGGGTGTGGTTCGTCTCTAGTCCACTCGGATTTAGTGTGCTTTATAATAATAATGTCTGGTTTGGCCGTTCGGCTCGGTGGCTCGCTCGACTCGGGTGGGCCACGGCCAGGGGTGCGTTCCGTTAGCGGGAGAGTATACTGGCGGGTGCAGGTCGGGCTTAGGGATGGTCGTCGGTCGGACGACGTCAATACATTGCACAACTATTCCTGATAAACTTAGCATTTTCCCTCAGAAGTCCTGACAAATTTTTGTTTAATTAGACTTAGTGCTATTTTAAATGAGCTATTTTTGTTTACCGAGGCTAATAATTACTGTTTGGAAATTGAAATGTTTTCTAAATTCTCAAATTATTTAAATATAAAGCATTAATTAATCTTGGATAAAATTAATTAATTAGTTGTAATTTGCTTAACATTTAATTATTTATCTTAAATTTTTTCCCTTTAATATTGTATTATTCAGACGCCATCCCCGCTGCCTCCTATGATTTTTACAAGATTTTTGCTTGGGTTCGAGAACTCAGGGAGGGTTCGGCCTTGTGGCTAGAGGTAGGGGTTAACGTAGTAGGGCCCCCCGAGCTGTTATGGCCACTCGGGACGCCTGAAGAATAACACAAAGTTTCTGGAAGATATTTGGCGAATTTATTATGGCACAGCCCTATACAGGTTGCTGCCCGTTCTGGCCGTAACGGTTTTCCCGACGCGACTAGTCACACGCGCAGCTCACTTCCTCAGTGGCGGCTCACGATTTTAATGTGCGTGAGGGGTGGACTTGTACACGGGATGCGACAGTTACAAAATTACCCTCTGACATGTCGAACGATATCTTGACGAACAATACACTTCACTATTACCTAACACTTAATAAACTGGGCTAGTGGCATGTAGGCCTGTGTTTCCGGTGACTCTACGTGATACCTAGATGTGTACCAGGGACTGATTCGTTAGTACATTTGGTGGTACGACACCGTGCCACGGTGATACCTAAATTCTAACATGACAGATTACACTTTGACCAGCACACAGTTCACTACTACATAACACTAATAAACTGGGCTAGTGGCACGTAGGCCTGTGTCTCCGGCGACTCTACGTAATACCTAGATGAGTCCCAGGGACTGATTCGTAAGTACATTAGGTGGCACGTGTCGCCTTCTGGCTGCCCCGTGTGGGCCAAAACTAAGTAGCTGGTAAGCTAAGTTAGGCGTGAAGCGCCGACGCAAACTCTCGTAGACTCCCCACAGTACTTACGTATTAAGTAGAACACTCATCTTGGAGCACTGATTTAATTAAGTGAAATACCTCATGGTAGATTGAGAACGACCGCGGAACTGTACGTAAAAGTTTAAGAAGAAATTACACTATTGAAAACTACATGTCGGTGAAAGCAAAGGTTGATGGTTCCGCGTTGCGCGCAGGCTGCCGGCCTGTTGGAGCTCCTCTAGGACACTGCTGGTGTCACCGCGTGCGACCCACCTCCCCCGCCAGCCCTCCTGCGGAAACGTGTGAATTTCGCGGGAAACTGAACCGGCCAGGTTCGGGACAAATCGCACAGTGAAACATGATTTTGCAAGGACTGAAATATTAATTGATGAAAAATAATGTTTAATAAAAACCTGTGGAAAAATATACATAAATTAATTTGTTGTAGTGCGGCGGAGGGATATGCCACACCCGGCCGGATCCTTCCGCCGGCGCAGCACTCGTTGCATGGCGTTCGCCTCGTCGCACGAACTACACTTTGCTGTGCGCACGAGCGCGTTCGGTGCACACGCTTTTGCGAGACGTTGATGAGGCATAGCGGTCTATGTGACATAGAGGAGCATTGGCGGTCGGCGTCAATTCAATTGGAATATTTCGGTAAATACAACTAAATTAATTTGGAGCTCATTTCAGATAAGTGATTATAATTGCCTGAACAGTAATTTTAGATCAGTATAATTTTACCTTGCCGTGTATTTTGGTTAAGTGACACTTACAGAAAAATACATCATAGGTATTAAAGTGTAGTTTAATTTCAATTATATATATATATATATATATATATATATATATATATAAATTAAATTTAAACTACACTTGAAACTGTGATTCCAAGAACAAAAATTACTGATGACATATTATCCTGAGGCTTTAATTAATAACTGATTATTGCTGCATTGGCTGTCATGAATGACGTTGACAAAGAACTAAAATTTATATTAACAGGTTAAACATTCTATCTAATTATAAAACATGTTAACTTTATTTTATTATTAGAACGAACAATATTTCCTACATAAAAACAATTTTTTTTTTGATTCAGAACTATTGTTTGCAACTAATTAGGAATGTTACGAAAGAGCCTTTATGTTGTAAACAATGTGGTGAAAGAAAACTTTAAAAAGTAACTGTCTTCCGTGTCCGAATGGACGAGCCAAACGAGGAGGTTACCGGTAGGCCAAGAAAAAATGCTGCTGCCCGACGCGACTGTGGGACTATGTAACGGAATGCAATGTCCTGATACGTTCAAGACCCCAAGTGGGCCAAAGGGGGCGAGACACCCCTACAAACCTCAATCCATTGACAACATGGCACTCACACCTCAGCCCAGTATCACAGAGCGCGAGAGGTGACCCTATAAGCTGAAGACAACGTTGTCATGTCCTGCTTTGGCCTCGGCGTCCTGGTAAGAGTGCTACATGCTCCTCCCTCTGAAACCAACATGGCTGCCTCGCAAAAAAAGCAGTATCCAACATGCTTCTCTACGCAAGCCTTGGGGTATAGGCGACGAGTGGTACCGCAATCCAAACCTAAATGGCATCAAGCATTATTCACATTTATTACAGTGCGTATATGTTTTATAATTAATGTACCATGTAAGATGCTTGTCAGTGTTATGTGTTCGTAATAACTAAATAGTGTTCTTGATTGCGGGTTACTGGGGGGACAACTGATGACCTGTTGTATAATGTGTATCGCTTGTATCAGTAACCATTGTGTGGAGAAGTATTTAAGCTAGGTATAAATTCTACCCCAGAGAAATCTGGGGGAAATAAAGCAAGAATTTGGAATTTGGCTTATTGCTTTCTGCTCTCTCCTCTCCCCTCCCCTCCCCCTCACTATCTTCCTTCCTCTTGAGCGGCCTTTGGGAGCTCGCTCTAGAATCTCTTCCCTCCTCCCTCTGGAGCGGCCTTCGGGCACTCGCTTTAGACTCCCTTCCCCTGGAGCGGCCCTTGGAAGCCTGCTCTAGGATTCCTACATCTCTACCCCCCTTGGAGCGCCTTCGGGAGCTCGCTCTAGGGCTCCGACTGATACCCCTTCCTCGTGCCTTACCTAACCCCTCCCCTCCATAGCCCCTCTCAGCATTGGGCACTACTCGCCTGCAGGAGCTGTTCGGCGATGTGTGAGCGCACTACGCCCAGGGGGTCTTTCACCCCCACCTCACACCACTCCAGCACTGGACGCTGTTGCCGGGACACGTCAACGTCCAGCATGACAAACTTCCAGCTATCCACACCAATGGGGGCCGAAGATGGTGAAACCACCCTTGAGCTCACACTGCAGGACCTGAGGGCAGAGCTTGCACCCACCAGCTGTGGCCAACCCAGGCGCCCCTGGGTCCTTCCTGCTGAGTGCTGCCAGTGCTTGGGGTGCGACCATGCTGTGGGGTACAGATCGCTTCCCCTTATTGTTGAGGGGATGGGCGAGGGACATTTTACGTCGTACATCTTGTGGCGATCAAGCCTAGTCCTCACACCGTCATTACCGGATCACGCTGTCGGAACACACCCTTCGCGCAGCCTGCATGTAAGAATTTTACGTCATCACCAGGCAATTGACAACAGAATGCAGCCTTGGGCGGATGCTTTGTCTTACGAAAAACCAAAAGAAAGATGTTTATATTGATTAGGATGACGACTGCATTCGCAATTCTGCTCCACAGTGCATGTTAATGGCGACAAATGTTAATAATGTGGGTGGTGAAGAACTACCTGAAGTATGTGGTGGTATCCACCCCAGTGTTCCAGCTAACACAACAAGCAACAGGTAATTCTCTGAGAGAAGAATTATGCTTACCATGTAACAACAGTGTACATGAGCAGGTATTATTTGGAAACTTTTGTAACCCCATAAAATTGTTTCGCTTCCTCGAGACCTCGGATGATGACAATATAATAAAATAATTATTAATACAAATTTTCGTAAAGCTACATTTGTATTCAATAACCTATAATAAAAAAAAGGTTCTGTCAGTGACGAGTTATGAACCGCAGCTTCAGTTTTGCCTTTACTTCTTTGTCCGAATTCCAACTCTCTAACCTTTACATTACCAAAGCTCCAAGGAATTTGTTAGGGCGATTATGTATGATCACTAGTTTAGTGCCATATATTTTTTATTATTTTGTACTGCGACTGGGTACTTTTACAGCCCAGATTAAGTTAATAATTTATTTTAATTTATTTTGCTTCGTCCTGCATGTATTTTTAACATTTGAAAACTCTTTGGATTTGTTAATGTATATCTAAGTAATTGAAGCTCTATGACTGAAAGAAACATATTTTGAGAACTAGCAATTGCAAGGACCCCTATAGGTACAATTGAACTTGTAACGTTAAATTGCTAATTTGACACCTTGTTTATTAATGTGAAATTTTATAACTAAATGTCTTTATATTAAATGTAACATAAGATTTTGTGTTCCGCGCTATTGTTGCGCGCGGAATTGATGTATTTCATTTTAAAGATTTGTAACTATGATTAGTTCTCGGCCAATCAGGAGCCGTTTTTTAAATGTGGCACGCATTGTTAAACTACTTAAATTAAGAAGGTTTTAATAGGGAATGTAATGACCTATCAATGAATGAACACGTATCTGACTCCGTCGAAAACTATCTTGAAGAATAGCTATTTAGAAATAGGCATCCGCACAAAAGGATGAACGAAACGGATTGTTTAGATGTCATTGTATATAAATAGGTTTTTATCCAAAAGGATAAAGATTCTAGGAGTGCATAAATACGTGAGTAATATATGACTGTGTTTGTTACTCCAACTCAATACGAAACACGTATCACGCCCATAAGGAATTTATTTTGTGGCCTAACTTCAAGAAAGGCACTGAGAAACTTAAATATTGAAATATTAATTACGTGAATTTAATTTGACACTCGTATAACACTGACGTCGTACCTCCTCTTTATTAAACAAAAAACCCGGGTCACAATCCTGTCCGCGGCGCAACACTCCAGCCATGGCCTTGATAGTGCTACCACTCGTCACCAGATGGCAGTGTAAATATAAAGAGACAATGTATCATAGTTATTTTATATATGTTATTATTGTAAATATTTAGGTAGATTATTAAGTGTATATTGGAAGTATGTTTTGTAGATGTGGAAATAATATTGTAAAGTGCAAAAGATCATCATCATGCAAAAGAGATAGAAATATGTAAGACTTTAACACAAATGGTTCTAGAAGAAACTTGTCTAAATTATGCAGGCTAACAAGTCTAGATAGCTTTCCTCTAACCCAGTCAATCTGAGAGAATAAATAATACCTCAGTTAAAAGTGGTAGAATTCCTCATTTTCCTTTCATCAGCTAGCGACTCTTCTATCCCTCCATCTCTCTCTCATTCTCTTGCACCTATCTGCTAGCGACTCCTTATGAGACCGCGGACATCTAATAAATATTTTGAAGAGTTGTAATATGGTTTAACGTAAGAGGTGGGTTGGGACAGCAATCCTCGGTATCAGTCCCAACCTGATACTGATACAGTAATGTACCTAGGTACAAGGCTCTGATACTTCTGTATCAGACGGTCCCAGGAGGCAACAGAGCTCCGCGTACGCAGACCGTGCGACCGGAAGGAGAATCTGATACATTATTTATCACGCCCGGTAATTCTCTACCTCTGATACTCTCATGACCGCCTGATACAACCAGTATCAATCAGTTCAACATTCACTGCAGTTCGTCCTGGCCGTGTATCACCATGTTGCGGGCTGTCATGCTTTGTAGTTAGTATCATTATAGTGAAATAAGGAATTGATAAGTGCACGAAAAAGACTTCATTTGTGTGGAATTTTTTCACGGAAAATAATGAGTTTGCTAAGTAATTTGTGTAAACAAAAACTGAGTTATAAATCATCGACTAATCTGAAGAAACATTTGAAAAGTAAACATTGATATAGTATGCTCACTAATGTACCTATCTGTTTTTTATTTTTTATTTTTGATAAAATCTTGCATTTTTAATGTATAAAAACACTAGTTACTAATTGTTTTCGAAAAAAGAAAGTACATATGTTGATTACATCTGTTATTAGTGTCAACTGAGAATTTATTTGCATTTTCATAGCTGTTAGGTGCACAAATATAAATATTATATCTTGTATTAATGTACTTTTTAATATTAAATTTTCATTAGTTTTATTATTGAACGAGACGGTGCACGCACTGCGCACTGAGCGTACTTTGAAGTAGGAGAATAAACAAAACGACTTGTAACCAGGGCTGCCACTCTGATATTCATGAAAAACCTAGATAACTTACAAAAAAACCCAGACACATGGGTAAAAAACCCAGATGCGTCTAAAATGCTATCGTTGAAAATGTTTGCGTACTAATTCAAAAATATAAACATAACTGGTTTTAATATAAAACAATTAATTACCTTACAAGACTGAAAACGGTTAAATACAACCAATACAAGAAAATTACACTGCAGCAAAATGGCTGTATAAGTAATTCTTGGACCAGTACATATCATAAAAAAACCTACAAATATATACATGACAAAACAAACACCATCACTGCATCCTTTAAACCGGTAATTGTTTTTATAAAACTGCATCATGTATGTTAGTCTTTATTCAGAGTCTGATTCTACAAGATTGGTTTGAAGGTTAATTGTTGCATTGGTTTTGTGTTCTGCAAGCCTCTTTGAAGAATGTGTCTAATTTAATATTCGACTTAGCTTCTTGAAAACTAGTTTTGTGTTTATATGTATTTTTGTGTGTGAAACACATATACTTGTTTGCATTTATCAAACAGATATTGCAACAGATACAGTAGCTACTACCTTTATTATTGTTTTAGGTATAAAAATAATTAAAATTATAAAAAACCTAGAATTGTTGGAATTCATTATTTAAAAACCCAGAAACCCAAACACCATTGGAAAAACCCAGATCTGGGTGGAAAAACCCATGAGTGGCAGCCCTGCTTGTAACAATATCGCTTTGCGCCTCTCCTTCAAGGCTTCAACGCCTTCCCCTGCGCTTCCTCCCCTACATTCTTTCCCTTCTTTATCCCTTATTCGTCGTTCCTGCTCCCTCCCCTTTCACAAGCTCCGCCCAAGTGACCGTCATCTGCGATCGGGTACTGTATTCATTGGCCGTGGTGTTGTTCCAGCTGAATTCTGAACTGATACTAAAGTCTCTGATACTTTTCAAGTGTACTCGTTTGCCGTTCCTGATACAGGCGCGTATCAGTGACAAAGTATCAGGTTGATACTTTTCGACCCACCTCTATTTAACGTTGATTTTGTCTTAGGCCAAAGTTACCCTCAAATAGTGATGGGCAGAACGGTTCTTTTGACCGAACCGGTACTTTCGGATCAGTTCCGTGAAAGATTCGTTCAGAACGATTCGTTCATCTCGGTCATTTCGTTCTTTTCTGTGAATAGGATCTGGCTCTTTTATCAGGTGTCGTAACTCGTTCATCCTTTAGAGTATTGGCTACGTGTTTGCTTCCAGCCTCCCCTCGTTATCGCGTGACCCGATAACAAGAGGAGGCTGGATCGCGTGGGTGGTTATCTTTATCTACTCTGCATGGGTAAATGAAATTTCAAACGTCTAGTTGTATACTGACTGTTATAAAATTATTGACTGTTGATCGCTGCAAATGCTTCATGCAGTGATTCTATATAATACGGGAGCATTAAATCTAAGAATGTTAGGTACGAAAGTGATCTTTCTTAACTTTAATTTGTAATCGCACTATTATAGCTAGTACTTGAACATTGCTTTTCGTAGCCAGTGAATCACAGTTGCGTATATGAAACAAGATTATTTATATTGTATTACTTTTTAAGTTACAAATATTAATATACAGGCTATTTACACTCTAGAGAGAGTAAAGTGTTTACATGTAGACCAACACATTTAGAAAAAAAAAGACAAAAATTGAATACTACTACTGCGATTCAGTATGAAGAGAGAAAAATGAAGTAGGTACATTAATTAACACCTAAATGGTAAGTGTGAACATTTGTAGTTACTTTCCCTGTTATTTTTAATTCATGTTTTTTCCCCCCCCCAAATTTGTGTATGTGAATGTGAAAACGCAATTTTAAACCACTACTTAACAGTTGACATTTTCAGGTATAGATACTTTTCATGTTACCCTATTTTATTTGATCAGTTATCGTTTGCTCTTATGAACATGCTCACGCTGTGATTACTAATTCTTCAGACTCCTGACGTCATGAATCATTTCACGAACGAATCAGACCGGGCGCGTGGCCGGTTCTCTCATCTCGTTCTCTCGTTCTCTCCGCGTTTTCGTTCTTCCGAATCTTTCAAGGTACCGGCTCTCAAAGAGCCGGTTGGTTCTCTCGTTCTCTCCGCATTTTCGTTCTACCGAATCTTTCAAGGTACCGGCTCTCAAAGAGCCGGTTCTTTACATCGCGAACGAATCGCAAGATTTCGTTCTCTCAAAGATTCGTTCTTTTTGAACGAATCGTTAACGAACGACCCATCACTACCCTCAAAGGGCCAATATTACCCCAACTGACGGTACTACATAATTTTCACATCCTGAGCATTCGGACAGCGGACTCGAGTCATACGCAGTTTCCAGGCTTTGAAGCCAGCGAATCATTATTCGTCAAGAGCTCCTAGCAAGCCTCGTGTGTCATGTACTAACTCTCTAATCTACGTGTTTACAATTTAGCTTATTTGACTGTGTAATTTACGTCTTGCAATCTAACCGAGTAATAACTTTGTGGAACTATAATAAGTAACTGTGTCTCATGTATGTTCTCATCTAGCCGGGCTTACGTACATTTCGAAGCATTCGCATCTTGTAGTAGGTTAGATTGCAAATACCTTTACGAACATTTAATTATAGTGCTGTGTTACATTTGAATGTCATTCCCTGCATAAATCGTTGCAGTCTATCAGCTCCGCGATAATCCTGTTCGCGCGCATCGTCAACATATAGAATCACTCGTGCAGCGACGTTCAGACAACAGACGCGGCCAAGCGTTGGACAAGCAGGTGTAATGGTCTTAATAAAGTGCAGTGTCTTTTCAATCAGTTTACTGTTTATTTCCAAGGCGTCCTGGGTGGCCTAAACAGCCCGGGTAGTTTTCAAACCGCGACGCCCTCCTGCCTGCAGCCACGGGGCCGAAACCCCGTTTTTGCCCCCTGAGATCATTTTCAGATTTATAATTGAGGAGTGTTTGTGGGAAACGGTATAAGTGCCAAAAAGTAACATTTTGAGGTTTATCATTGAAATAATTGTATGTCCTGTTACTAATACCATAGGAAGATGTATAAGTGCTAATCATACATATTCAGTTCAAACAAGCGTCGATAGAATGCGCGTGGTGTAGCTCCACAGCTGTTGTCATGGAGAATGATACAAGTGCCATCTGATGTAAGTAGCCATATTGTGTTTCGTTTCATGGCATGTTTGGATGCATGCTTGTAAGAAATGGATAACAGTTCGGTATTAAAGTCTGTTAGAAAGAAAGTGGCGGAAAATAAAGAATTGAGGACCCATGGGAAGCCTTACACAACTTCAAAAGAAAAGGAAAAACCTGCAAAGATGCCAGCTGCAGCTGAGGTATGTATTGCATTCATAACCTAAAATTACATGCTCTAAACATGTTTCTGTCTACAACACTAGCAATCATAAACCAACATGCATTTTCAGAAGTTGTTCAAAATGTAAAACATGATTGTGGCAAACTTGATTTTATTTCAAAATGTTTGTAAACCTAAGTTTTCATGTGAGAAAACAAACTATTGTTGTTTCGTTTTAGGCAAGCTGCAAGTGTAAATACAAATGCCGTGAACTGACGAAGGAATGGAAGGAATTTTTATTCCTAGAAATGTACAAGCTCTCCGATGAAAAACAAGGCACGTATCTGATGAACCATATAGATGTCATTCCCGTTCAACGAAGGCGACACGGAAAATATAAAGATCCGGCTGATAGCAAGCGGCAGTGCACCATGACATACACTGTTCCCACGAAAACAGGCCTTGTGCAGGTATGTGCTAAAACATTTAAAGACATTTTCTCTCTCACCAACCGAAGACTTCAGACACTCAACGATAAAAAAAAGCTAGGTCATGTAGCATATTCCGATAGCAGAGGTAAAAGACCGTCATCACACAAACACAAACAAAAGTACACAGATGAAGACTGGAATCTTGTGCAGGAACACATACAATCATTTCCACGCCAAGAAAGCCACTATGGAAGGAAAAAAAAGTGGTAGGGAATATCTGAGTAGTGACTTAAATTTTCACAGAATGCATATTGCATTCAAAGATACACACCCTGAATCCAAAGTAGAATATAGATTTTACCAGCCCGTATTTCGCAAATATTTCCCAAATCTATATTTTGGATTGCCAAAAACGGACACGTGCAGAGTATGTGATATGCTGCAATCTAAAATCAAGGCCAATGAAACACAAACTGGACAATTCTCCATACGAACACAGCTGACCGTGCACCAAAAGAAGGCCCAGAAGGCCCTTGGGTTGCTAACTAAGTGCATGAATGAATCACAGCTCCCTGCAAGTGATGTATGCTGCTTATCAATGGACCTCCAGCAGGTTATTTTCTGTCCCACTCTTACGCATAGTAACATGTTTTACTCGAGGCAGCTTTCTAACTACAACCTTTGTGTACACTTAGGTGATAACAATAAAAGTTACATGTGTATGTGGCACGAGGCAATAGCAGGTCGTGGAGGCAACGAAATTGCATCATGTTTTTTTAAAGTGTTGAAAGGTGAAATCACAGCAAAGAATAAAATAGAGCTATGGTACGATAACTGCGTCGCTCAGAATAAGAACAGGATGTTACTTATGGCTGTTTTATACCTAGTTGCAAAAGGATATTTTAAATCAATAGATATCAAATACCTCGTTTCAGGCCACAGCTATATGCCTTGTGATAGGGATTTTGGGGTGATAGAAAAACGAAAAAGAAAATGTACACCCATGGTTCCTGAAGAAGTGCAAGAAGTTGTCAGGTCTGCTAGGGTTACCAATCCCTTCACAGTCCTCGCTATGAAAGAAGAGGACTTTTTTGATTTTGACATGGTTGTGGATCGGTTTCTCAATACAACCAAACTCCAGCTGCCTAAACTATCTTGGATAAGAGTTTGTGTTGACAACCACACTTATATTCTGGTCAAGAAAAGCTTCAATGAACTTGAAGAATGGAGTGAGTGTTCGGTATTCAAGAAGTCGCATAACCTGCAACAAGTGAAAACTTTGAAGAAACTTCCTGGATGCAAGCCATCAAATCACATAAGTGCTGAAAAAAAGAAAGACCTTCTATCAATGCTCGATTTTATGGATGTGAAGTGCCATTCCTTTTACAGAAAAATCTGTCAGTGATATGACACTTTTTACAGTAAATCATATGCTTTTTTTTTCTTTCAAAAAGTGAGAATACACCATAATAATGTAGGCATCATAATATTGTAACGTGATTAATTTTTTTTCCGTTATTATTTTCCACAGGAATGATCTTGGAAATACATAAACTACAGAATTTTGACAATTATTATAAAAAAAACTTTCGCTTGTTTTTTCATTTGTCATTTGCTTAACATGTTTAAATTTTTTTGTAATAGTTTTTGTCACAGGAATAATCCCGAAAATATATGTACTGCAGCATTTGGTATATAAAATTACTTTTGACACGTTTTTTTTCATTTCCTGAGAAACTTACTATTTGGCACTTATACCGTTTCCCACAAACACTCCTCAATTACTCAAAAAACTTAAACAGGCAGCGAGAGTGGCGTCAATATGTGTTCTGCAGTGCCAAAAATTATTAAAATTTTGAAAGAAATAATATTTTTCCTTTTGCTAAAAACCTGAGATAATTCTTCCATTAATAAATGATTAAAATTACCATTGTGTTTTGTAAATATTATAATATACCTATTATCAACTGTATCCCTACACACAAGCATAAATGCATATATATAAATCTATGTGTCAATACAAGACAAGTATAATAAATAGCAACAACAGTTAAGCTAGTTGCTGCACATATTAATCTGGCGCCACAAGCATTGAGACCTTTAGTAGTTGTACAGTTTTAAAATGGATTTTGTGCGTCACGACAGTAGGTTTAATTTTTCTGATGGAGATATTTACATTATCACCGTACATTAAACTGTTTGTCTTCCACTCCATTGTAAATGAACGAGTTTGTTTGGAATTTGAAAATATAACCTTCAGACACAAACAAACACTAACCTCATTTAAAATAAAATTGTTTCAGCACTTCATACAGGATTTATATGAGTTTAAAAATACGACGGTCACGAGAATCAGCCATTTTCTACACTGCGACCTGAACAAGCAATTGCTTGAGACATGTCTGCATTTGTCTTAGCAAATAGTGTCTTATTCGTTAACTTAATATACGTTCAGAGACTATGAAACATGCTTATGCTATTGTTTCTCAAACAAGCTGTTACAAAGCTGCACCACGGAGCAGTCTGGTGCAACGCTAAACAGCGAGAACAACGACCCCGAGGTCGATATATAGATATTCGCCTATGCGCCTGTGTCCATGCGTTTCTCCGGCGTGCTAGGTGGATATCAATACGCTACATGTAGCTCCCAAACTTTGTTATATTATTTTAAATTATTAATTATTAATAATAATCTTATCACGTGTATTATAAAGTAATCAAAGTTTATTCAGTGTGCAATTAGGCCACAAAACTCGGTCCTAAAAGTTTCCGCGCTTTGCGTGCTTCGCGCGGGAAATGCTACATCCTGCGCAGCAGCTTCAGGATGCACGTCAGTCATCGCTTGGCCGGCTGTCAGTGGCATTTTGCGTCTGCGTGCGTGACACGAGGTACCACTTTGTTCGTCTGAGTTGCAATATTGTACGTGCATCCTAATCCCCTTTCATCGGCCGCATGGCCGGCCTCACCTCGGTGCAGCTTTAAATATACCTTTTCTTTCGCAACTGCATATTCGCGTATTTTAGTTTCACTACTCTAGTAGTCGACGACCCAGTGCAGGAAGCTGTATTTGTGAACCGTTGACTTTCGCCTGCACTAGGCCGTCCACGACGAAACGTGAAGACGCTTTCCTAACATAATGTAATTCAATTAATTATTTCGTGGAACTTTTGCTGTAGGCTGCATCACCACGTGAGGAATGCGAATGTGGGGCCTTCGACCATGCTTAACCATCGATACGCTTCGTATCCTATTCATCATCGTCACCGTATTAATCCATATTTAAACGAACGTAGCAGACATCCGTTGCCCGTGCACCTTCTTTGGGACTCGGTCCAAATGCTCTTCTAGCATTTTGTATGTTAAGTGGTGTGTATTTTGTCATTCTAAAGTGCTTTCCCCTGTAAAAGTGCTCGTGTACTATGTTACAAACTTGTTTCAATTAATCTGTAATCACATACCATCTCTCGCGGACCTCCACTCTGCGACACTTAAAACTGCTAATTTTGAGGCCCGATTCCTAACTGTAACACTAATGTTCTATAAGTATGCAGGGCCATGCTCCAGCACCGAAACACAACAGGTTTGAATGCTGCAGTAGGACCATGTAAAGTGTATTTTCTGCATTAAAACGTCTTTCTGTATCTTTTGTTCTTCATTTCGTAATTTCCGTCTCTCGACACGTGACCAGGAACTCTCATTGAGAACTCATCGGGCAAAAACTTTCCTAAGTTCACCCATGGGACAGCCTTGCAGATGACAAACTGAAGGTCCAAATGCATCTCATACTCCAAAATAATAACACAAAAAGGGAAGAAAAGCTAGCCGAAGCCTTCTTTTGCATCTCCAGACAGATAAATGCAGCCATCGGCATGACCCTGGCACAGTTGGCCCAAAGTCACAACCTGCCTGTCGAGTGGATGGTGCATGGTGTGACGGATCTGGAAGAAAAGTGGAGAAGGTGCGATGCAGAGATGGCTTCTGCCTGCGACCAGCAGTAGTTTGAACAACAAATTATGCCTCAAACAACCTGGCCACCTGCTGGTGAGCATGTGTTCGTGCGAACAACCCCCCCCCCCCCCCCCTCCCTCATCATTAATGCATAGCGAAACTACTGCATAGTGCTGGGCCCACTATGGATGGGACTACATGTCATACGGCATAAGCTGAATCGCAGCATGTACATAGTTCGGATGGTTGGCCAAGGGCAGCGTAAAATTCATAGATACATCTAATTCACGGTGATTCCGGAGGAACTAGCACTGAAGGAGCGACAACTCGGAGGAGAGGAACCGCCCGTGACACCGCACACCATACAAAACATGTTAGGCGTGACTCCCAGCCCAAGAAGCCCGATCCAGTTCAGGATGTGGTTACTTGCCTGACAGGTACTCCCACAACACCATGGGAGACACAGGAATGCATCAACCAGATGTGACAAATGATCCAGAGGACGATGTGTGCTTGACACTACAGGTGAGACTATACATGTTCAACATGTTCCCAGCCCCTAGCCTCTTCAGTACACAGGAGCAACAACTGGATGTAGCATGCAGACAGATGTATAGGCTACGGCCTCCGTGTAAGGGGGCACCCCGATCCTGCTACCCAGTCTTGAGCAGGGCTTGGCCAATGGGGTGGGAAGGCATGTGACATATACAGCCCTGGGCTATGTGTCATCAACCACTGTTAAAATACAGCTGCCACAAGTGTTGTATATCAATAATATAACTTTGACTGCAATCTAGAAACAGACTACCAGCATCTAATATCTAAATAAGTGTAATTGTTGAAGCTACTTCCCGTCTAGCGGAGCGGAAGGGGTGCGTTTGTCGTCCTTGCGAGCAGTCTGGTAGTTCAGCAGCGTAACACACCGGCGAGGTCAGATGCTGTCTCATGGAGCTCCCAAACTATATCTTGCATCAACTGATATTTGAATCCAGTCATCCAAATTCTTCTTAAAACTTTTGTCTGTTGTTATAACTGGGGCTACATCGAGATCTTGCAGTGCACTTTCTGAGTTACTCCTCTTTTTGTTAGGCACACCAACAAGCAACATTATATGGGACCGGCCAACTCTGGTGTTTCTAGTAACATCCCGCACAGACTCGTGCTGGCCAGCATGTTCCGGGCTGCGAGCAAGTACCATCGTAAATATACAAATTTATGTTTTACTGAGGAATGTGTGGAGTACTGTGTAGTTGTACTTGTGAGTACATGTGGACGTTGCATTAAAACTGGACGTGACTTCAACATGGTGTATGAGTACTGGTTAACCCTGACCGTTATTCTGTCCCAGCAAGTGTCCAGTGTGTGTCTAGCCTAGCTATGAGCATTTCCATATGCCTGCAACAAGTGATTCTGAGGGTTCAAGCTAGGATGTATTACAGTTTTCTCCAGCATGGGTGTCGTCCCTTGGTAAGCCACATGGGCCGGACGGCCTACAACTCACCTCCCACTTGCTGAGAGAGCTGGCGCTTAGAAACAACATTAAACACTCTCGAGAGACGTCCACCACACACCAGCATACTGCAGGAGACAGACCCGTGTCACAGTTAAGTATTTTGTTTTGCAAAACACCAAAAATTGAAACCTTAAAATGAAACTTTATTTTAAAGCGAGCACCAGAGGGTCCCCAAGTGTTTAGCAACCCACTATAATCTTGGAGGTCTCATTGATTTGAGGCTCTGTCACATTGTCAAATATTATCTCCAAATACATTTGCCAACAAAGTTTGAGATACATTGATATAAAAAAAATTACAATTGTCTTTATCAAATAATTTGGGCAGAAAACCTCAAATATTTTTTAATATTTGTCACCTCTTAAAGTTTGTTATTGGACTAAGCTAGTTCCATTTTGCTACAACACTTACTCAAAATTAAAAATAAAGTGAGAGAATCTTTCAGTAATCACCAGTGATGAGTAAACATCTAACCTCGGTAATGAGCAAATTCATGTGTTCTTTTGTTGAAAATAAAATTATAAAACTCAGACACAAAATTTACATAGAATTCTTTTAAAAAATAATGAGCATACGAGAAGGTATTAAATTTATGGAAAGCAGTAAATATTTTTACCTTTTGAAAACCTAACTAGAATTTAGTTTAAAAAGATAGTACTATTGATTTCTCAGGGATAGCAGAATAAGATGAGAACCAAAAGCATCACATGTAAATGAATCACAGTTGAACTAACCTGTGACATTCCCTCTAGATCGGAATTATCATCGCCATCACTTTAGAAGTTATACTTCTTTCGGCGCGTTGAGGGTGATATATTAGTATGCACATAAAATGCAATGAAATAAGGGCACATTACACAATGGATATTTCACAGGTTGAAAGTCCAATACTCTTACACGCAGAACTGCTATAGTCACGAGCCTATGTCATTAAGATGGCGAACCCACATGTGGCAACATAGACCTGTATATATAAACTATCTTGAATATTGGGGATGTATTAATCAAATCGTACTGGAGTGCCAAAGTAAATTTTTTTAGTAGAAACTATCCTGGAATACATTTTCCAAACTTCTCCAATGGTTCAATGCGCATTCACTTTTTTGCTGTACCTAATGAACTAGAAAGTCGTCAAAATTGTGAACCCGTGTGTGTGCGCGCTCTCACGCATACATATATACATATATATATAAAAGTTAACATCGATGTATGTATTTAGACACATTTAGAGTAGTGTGCCAAATGAGATTATATAGTAGTAAAACTATCCTAGAATATACTTTGTAAAATGAACGATTTATATGCAAAAAAAAATTGTTGGAACAAACATGGCATCGAAGATTAACAATTTGTTCTTTCTTTTTACTATTGTGAAACAATGGTGTTTTATTTCATTCTCAAGCATCCTGGGTATTCAAGAAACTTAGTAGGCTACAACACTGCACATTTAAAAAAGTGAAATACAAGTATTTGATGGCAAACACGACAGAGGGACCCAAAATTTTTTACTTTGATACAGAGAAGTTTGAATCTGCAAATCTGCATATATAATTGGAGCAACAGTTTATCATAACAAAACACATTTACAATTTTTTTTGATCATGGGACATACAAGATATAAAAAAAGTGGCAGGTACAAAGACTATAATTAGCAAAACGGTTTATCATTAAGAATTTTGAACAATATTTTATGAACCTGGTATGGTCTATGTAAAACCACATTCACACATTACAAATTACAATATTACAAGAGTGCAATCGCATCATGAATGCAGGTACATGGAGCGTCAGAACAAAACCTTAAGTGCGTTACAATAACGTGTCCCCTAGGCCGTGTGACACGTGCCATCTTACTTTGATAGGCTATAACTTGACACACAGAATTAAACCAGTAGTTACTGGAGGTCATATGCCTCTAGAAAATCTTAGTGTGACAAAACTTACAAACTGAACATGGGAATGCATAGAGACATTGAATGAGTATAATATACAATATTAATAGGATTACAAAAAAACCGAGAAGAAACAAGGTTACCCCAATGCCACCGGGTACACATCTCGCAGTCTTCATTTGTCAAATTGAAGGTTGCAGTCTAAGAGTCACATGTTTGTGTATAGCATTCATTTTGATATATTTTAGTACACTAAAAGAAAAAAATAAATGTATTAGGTACCTAAGTTATATATACAAGTAAACACACATTTTATACGCACACACGTTTTTGACACTGTACCCCATACTTGGCCGTTAATTAAAGTCTGGGTCCCAGCACTGTCTATACTACCCGCAGTACACGGCACTTGCGGAACGCACCTGCTGGCAACACTGCTGAGGTCAGACTTCAGTTTTTATTATTTTTCCTATTTTCTTTAAAAACAGTAAAAAAGAAGATGGATGGAGTTTATGGTGTCTGTTATGTCTTTTTTCTAGGCTATTGAGACAGACTGGCCGTATTAATATTGTAATTTAGTGCGCGCTGTGGCGTACTTGAGTCCATGTCTCCAGACCAGCAGCCCAGGCTACTGTCTTCCTGACATCTTTGTTTCTTTTCTGTTTTTACTGATTGTTCACACCATTAGTTCGTAATTCTTTCTGTTAAGGAACTGGAGGTAAGGGCCAAGTTAAAATGCATGTGTGTCATCGTAGGAAGCGCGATCCTAGCCTGCATGCCACAATTTACATCTTCTCATACAACAGAACCGTGAGTACTGTTTTCCTGTGTTTTTTTTTCCTTTTTATTTATCCTGGATACTTGAATGTGAGTGTCCTGGCTGAAGTAGGAGTGTGTCCATGGGACCAGACCCGAAGACCAGCTAGCAGCACCTACCAGCTTCCAGTCACCATCGTCTCTCCTGACATGGTCATGTGCTCAGTGGGCCACAGGGACCGAACAATCCATATCCTGCCTCCCTGTGGAGGCTGCTTCCATGTAGCTGGTGGCAGGCTTCAGTATCATCCACTGCCCCTGAGCGACATCTTTCTCATTCCCGCACTGCCAGGAAACAGGCCCATGACAACTTGTAAAAGATTGTAAATTCAAATCACGTTACTCATTACACAATTATAAAAGTTTTCTGTGATTTTTAAAAGTTTTCTAGATAACATACTTAACCTATGAAACTCATTTAAACATTATTTTAATTATTTAACCTTTATCACCTTTAAATTCTCCTATGTGTCACACCTTTTTATAAATTTGTGAGATTGAAACACGAGTCTGTTCCATTTTTTCTGAGCACGATTCAGATTGCATGAGTCCATTAAAAATCACAACATTTTTTAGAACCTCTCCTATGTAGAAAATATTTGATGTAAACTCAAACAACCCAAATTGTAAAACATGCCGGCATTAGTGATGTTTTCACTCATCTCTCTAGCATTGGACTACTTTATTGGAATGCGTTGGATGCAAAAGTTTAGTTTGACAGGGCCTTAAGGGGCCCGCCTTGTCAGGGGTGTAAGTGTTTAGTGAGGTGGGATGATAAGAGCGACGCTCACTGGTATTTCTAGCGCGGTATAGCCTCTAAGCGCAAGGCTCTGAACTGGCGTGCAGTCTTCTCGCAGTCACAGGATAGCTTTGAAATTTGAGCAGTGACCATAACATTATGTTGTGGAGAAATCAAGATAAAGGTGTAATACAATTCCCTTAAGTGCTTTCAAGAATCTGTACTGGTTGTTTTACACTTAAAGATTACTCTGAAAACATGCGTTTTAGCCATTTTAATTCTTCTAAAAATACAGTTTAAAAACTTATTCCGAAATCAAAAGTACTTTTCGGCCCTCAACAAACTCTTAAATGATTTTCGTAAGCAGACTCTACTTGGATATCTTGAATAGTTTTCAAATCGCGTTGATTTTCCTGAAGCTCTGCACACCGTATGTGTGCCCGGGTAGGCAGAGTCCTTAAGGGATCTGACAAACATAATAGGAGATATTAAAGATTTGTGGTACTGGCATTGTATTTGATCACATCCAAATATTTTTCACACACGTATTAAATTTTAAATGACTAAAAAAAGTTATATTAAGTTTAATAATGTGATTGTTAAATAATTAAACAGAGGAATTTACAAGTTTTAGTAAAATTTTTTCAAGTGGTAATCATGAAAGTGAACTTATTTGCACAAAAGTTTCCTCTGTCGTTATGTCACCTACTCTGCCAATATATCTATTTTTAATCAACTATGCACTTTTTTTACACTGACATTGCAATAAAATTTGTTTCTGCAAGAAAAAAAAGAAGCTTCATTTAGTGTTTATTAAGTAGAACTTATAACCAGGAGCGTACACAGAATTTCATTTCGGGAATGACAATGTAGAGGGGGGGAAGAGGGAGGGATACAAACCACTTTGCTCACTTACTCTTTGCTTTCAAATTATTACCTTTTGTTGGTGGATATGATAGAGTTTGATAGATTTTTTAGGAATTTAAAGAGGGAAGGGGGTGTGGGTGGGTTGGGGGTGGGATGAGGTGGTGTTGAAAAAAGTTGATTAAAAAAAAGAATGCTGCTGCGATTGAAGGAGCTAGCACAAGACGAGTTATGAGCAGTGCGCTAACTCACGACGAGCACGAGATAGAATGGGTTCAACCCCCAGGGAGTTATGCAACCATGTGTCAGCTTTCTAAGGCAGTGGCAGTGACCCGGTAAGAACACACCCTGGGTACTGGAATAAAAAAGAGGTAATTTTCATTGCACTCACAGTTATTGCTGCCTAAGCACTTGTACATGCACTGCAGTTTACAACTAATGCCGGGATTTGGCAGTGAACTTGAAAATCGCCAGAGTTCCACATGGCAAGAAATGTGGCAAATTATTCACTGGTAAGAAATGTGGTGGTGGTTGTTGTGGCACTGAGAATGAGCCTAACTAAAATGGTTACACTGTGATTCTTACGCATCTGGAAGCAGAGTACTGAGGAAACCCGACAACCTTGGTTGTGAGTGTGCATGCTCAGGCACCAAAACAATGGATTCTACACTGCATTAATATTGTGAATAACTCTTATGCTGTTTGACTTTCTTACAGCCACGTTAATTCTGGACTTAACAATGATAAGGCAGGTACCACTTAGTTGAAGAAATTAAGGTTCTATGTATAATGATATGGAAAACAAATACCAAAAATGTTTTTCACTTACAAATAAAATTGTCAGGAAAAATGCCAGTGTATTAACGAACAAAGAAAGACACCCTTGCAGAATGATGATTTATTGGCACATTCAAATAAAAATACATAATAATACCATATGACGGAGGATATAAACAAGTCAACTATACCTATATCCTGCCCATCACTGTGCTATCACATCCAGCAACACATCTTACAGGAAGATATCCTGTGACCAAAGTCAGCACACATAATCTCACAGAAACATACACAATAGGCAGTCTTCCTTATGACTGATACCAATAATTTAGTACTTCTTACCACATTTCACAATTATGAAATACATACATACACACAACTAGTCAAACAACCTAATGGCACATAAAAATTCATTAACCTGTTATTTATTAAAAGAAAAAAAAATTAAATAACAATGATATGAAACTTTAAAAAAAAAAGTGTCAGACTTAACACCTAAAAATATAAAAGTAAAGACAGAGACAATTTATGGGAGAAAGCTATCAATATCAAATAAAGTAATTAAGTACTGATAAGTGATCATAAAACAACTACAAGTGAAAAGATATTAACCTCACAACAAATCTGTTATCTCCAAGGCAACATAATTAAGTAGTTTCTCAGTCTCATATCAGATACAGCACCCTTTCAATATGTTGGTGTATTACGTGCCCAGTGTATTTCGCGTGCAAGACAGTCAACCCTGCGAAACATACGCCACCCCAAACTGCACCTCAGGCATTCAAACAAAAAATCAGCAATTACCCTGCAAGGCAGTTAAACATGCTGTAACTTGAGTGTCAACACAGCCTACGTACAATTGTAGACTATTGACTTAAAAAAAAAAAAGTGACTCCCTGCAAACAATATTTTAAAACCCAACAGGTAAGTGCTGTTATGAACGCAGACAGGACCGCAATGTGCGCCAGGTTCGGAACTCGCTGGCGACCCCGCATGGCCACTGATGTCACGCGCTGTCCATTGACATAAGGCATGCCACGTGTGCCTGGTCGGATTACAAAGGTCCTCGTTACCCACCCCCCTCTGCTGCCCGCGCACCGTCCCGCCACGGGCTATTGTCACCTTTAGCGGCTGGGAATCCCGGGTTTACAGAGGCCACCGTGAGGAGTGGTGTGAATAAGTGTTCCTGTTCTGGGTGTTTCAGGCGTCGAGTTGGCCCGGAATGACGGGAGATGTCACAGCCGCTTCGAGAAGGATGCCACGGTTATATAAGCGACGACGCCGGCCTCCGCAGGAGTTCCAAGAGTTTGGAGAGCTCTGCGAGATAAAGTATGTGCAACATCGGCGAAGAGGGTAAGAGACCCTCCCTCGAGAGCGGCGCGACAAGGACGGGACCGTCAGAGTGCGACTGAGTGGCGCCAGGCTGTGTGTCTGAGGACAGGCACAAGGTAAGGGGTGAATCACTGTCGAGCTTAGCTCCAGAGAGGAGTGCGAACTGTGGTACTTGACAGACATTGAGTGACTTGCGAATAAACATTTTTAAGTGTGATTCGTGATCAGACATTTTTTTAAGTACAATTATTTATTAGTTTTGTAAATATTAGTAATTAATAAAACTTAATTGGGTTATCCCTTGGAGTCGGTATGGTCTTGGCGACCAGACGAGAAGGACACGTCTCTCCGAGTCCGCGACTCGCTTGCCATCTCGAACGCTTGAGTAACCTTGACACCTGATGGTGTGTGAGTGAGCTCGTTCAGTTGTTGTTACACAGATTTGTAATTTATTCCATGATTCAGCGAGAACTTGTTCATGTGGACATCGATGTAGATGTATATATTTGAGTGTAAATTTATATTTAGAGCTATGGGCCACTGCATCAGGCACAGGATGTATTTGTGTGACAAACAACTGCAATCTTGTATTAATTATGACGTGCTTAGTGGCCTACAGCCAGATAATTGTGTGCCGTGTTGTGTAAAGTGTTCCAGAGTGCCAGCATTCTGGACTTGTTCCAATTTCATGCATGTGTCCGCCACAGAAAGCCCTTTGTTGCCATATCATTAAGTACCCATCCCTCAAAATTTCCACTTCCTAGCGGTACACAGCTTTTTCCTTAATTCATTACTTGATCCCTAATTCCACTTTTCCATTATTAGTTTCCTTTATATCCAAATAACCCATATTATTCCGATCCCTCCCTTCCAGGTCCAAAGGCGTGAATTTTTGGTTCCGGACTTTCTGGAACACAGGATCGATACGTGACATGAGCTAGGAGACTGCCCGGTGCCCCAGACGACAGGTGCAGCGTGCTGCTATCTCGCTGGGGTCTGATGACCAGCATCAAGGCATGCTGCTCCTAAGCGCGGTGGAAATAAGAGACACATGGAATTGGGTGCCATAATGAGAGCCATACAACACAACCTCAGCACAGTGTAATACCATCACAACAACACAAGATTACACAATGCAATAACATGACCTGATCACGCAGCGACCTTCTTAACTGCCAAACTCCCACCCTTTCCCACCCACTGGCAGGTGGCAAGTCTCCATCCTGGTGTTATGTAACATTGGGACAGAGAGAGACATCCCCTTCCAACTCCTTTGTTTACCGGCAACCATGTGTGTGTGTGGGTGCGTTAGTGACGCGTCACATTGGAGGCAAAGAGAAGAGAGGTCCGTCGGCCTCGCTACTCGAGTGCATACACTCTTGATAGTCAAAAACGCTTCAGCTGCGAACATCTGGATGTTAGTTAGCAATGATGCTAACTGCTTACTTCTCAGTTTTGAATCGGGTGCATCATGTTCTCTGTACTGAGATTTGAGTACATTGCAAAGACCTCCACCCAACGAGTTATCAAGTCAGTAATTACGACCAAGAATCATTTCCCTCATGATGTTCTCGGGTATAGCCCCATGACACTACCAGAGCCTCTGAAATAGTTCCTCAGGATACCTGGATACCATTACTCATCACCGCCAGCATGGCGTGCTTTACGCTACCGGCACAGCATGCAGCTCCTGATGGCTAAGGATGAGTTACAAAGTAGCGAGTCAGTCACACATGCACAAAGCAAGGTGCAGAAAAATTGTTATTCCTTAATTGTGCAGTGTTGCCAAAGTTCACAAAAATAATTTTGTGTTGATTAATTGTAAACAAGACACAGTGGGACAGACAATGAGGAACCCCCCCACTGATCCAGATGTAGGAGAAGCACACCTGCATGTCACTGTTGTGTAGAAGTGCATTAATCACTGAGCTACCACTGAATGAGATGAGATGCAACCAAGTAATTTGACGGTGGAAGATCAGCCCCTAATACAATTAAGACCCAAAGCTAGGGGTTGGGGAAATCAATAGGGTTCTGAACCCTGGATTGGTGAGACCAAGCCACAAATGGCATCCACCGGAGAGGCTAAAGGACTACTTCGTGGGTCTCATGCTCGCTGGTCCCAAGATGCAGCACCAGCGTGCTAGATAATGGGCCCATTCACCCTGATAACACTCCTCATGATTCTCTGTTGCAGACAGATCTGAAGGTAGTAATTCTTCTGGAGCTGTGAAAATAAGGGAGACAACCGGAGGCATGACACACCTTAGCATAGACGACCTGCGTGAAGTCTGGCTCAACCTTGCCACGTAAATCCCTCATCACCGAGTGCTTCCAGAGGGTCCGAATGTTGAGGTCCTCATCGACCCACAAACAGCGAATGTGAATTGGGTTATGAGGTGATTGGGATGAAGGAGAGGGTCAGTACTTTGATGTGCAACGAGAGATGGTCAGTGAAGTGTGTTGTAGGTAGGGTGGTCGAATTCCATAATGGCCTTTGGGAAGGGGCAATTGAGGTGCAACTTCATTGCCCTCATTATATTTCGAGACTATTATTATGGTATGTCACCGACCAGCTCGTGTTTCGTTCGAGCAAAAGAAGCAAACAGTACCTGCCCTGACTCAGTGTATTTAGTTATTAGGAATTTAGCAATTATGTCATGTTTTTGGCAAGTAAGATGTTATGTATTTAAGTTTGTGTGAATATTATTCCTTTAACAGGTGTGCCTTAGTCTTGAGTAACTTTGATGTGATGCTCAACTATTAATGTCAGCATACAGTCTTAGAACGGGAGCAGGTAAGGTTGGCAGCTTAGAGCATCAGTACTGGCTTGGTGACTGCAGGAGACAGACGGGTTGCTAAGGGCTCTGAAACTGACATTTTGTCTCAAACGTTTGAGTAACACTACGACTTAAGATGGTGTGTTAGTAGGCTAAGATTGCTTAGTTATCAACATTTAATTATTATTATTAAAATATTTGTATTATACTGTGTTCTTCAGCGAGAACTTTTCATGTGGAGACAGCCATGTTATTGTCTAACTTGTAAATAGGTTTGTGTACGTGTTTGTGTGTGTGTAAAAAAATTATAACTATAAGGCATCACATCAGATGCAGGGTGAATTTGATTGACAACTAAACAACTGTCGACATCAAGATTTTTTTAAATTGTGGTGTGCCTGGTGGCCTACAGACAGGTATTCTGCCCTCAGTTCAGAGCTCGGAGCTATTACCACTAGTGCTATTACCGCTAGTGCCACTGAATTCACTCGTATCAATCAAACTCGTTCAGCGTAATCATGACAACTACTTAACACGTTCTTTGATTGTTATAGTACATAGAGTAGATGACTGGTCTTCTTTTCTTGCTACTTGCTTAACACTGTTGTGATTTTCTGGTTCTTAAGCCGAGGTCGTGATTAAACTGTTGAAGTAGGAAACTTACAGAAAAATCACAATGTTGTCATTACATAAAAATAATTTATATAAAAATTATAACAACAATAAAGCAACAAACTTCATACTCTGCTTACAAAAGATCTGTTTTGAAGTATTAAAAAAAATATATATATATATATATATGAAATTACCTTGAAATTGATAGTGGATGTGATTTTTCCCATGCATAAGTAAGTATGTGTTTTAAACATACAATTAACTTACAACATTTTTAAGTTCTAATGCTTCACTGTAATTTAAAAATGTTTTTTGTAAATATTTTTTTTTGTTCTTAGCAATTTTTTTATATATAACTAATTCATTTTTTCCAGTAAGAAATTAGACCAGGATATATGAGCCTTACTGAACAAAAAAAGTAGGTTTTTCTTTCTTAATTTAGTAGTCTCGCGCATCAATGGCGAAATGTCATGGAAGCAAAGAGCATCTTCTAAGACAGTATTCACCCGTGTTTATATTTGTTGTATTTCCCAAGTGCTTAGAAAGTTTGTTTTTAAATTAATTATCATGAGATTATTCTATTTAATTTTATTTTTTATTTATAAAATAAATTACCCCATTGTGGTTATGTAAGACCAAGCTGTTAGCACCTTAAAACTTTGGCACATGTAAAAAAATGAGACTAATAAATATAATAAAATACAATTTGGATGATGATTTTATACTAAACCTCTTGTCAACAAGTTAAACTAATTTTCATTGCTCTGTGATGGGCAGAGAGAGGGTTTTTTTCTGGAGGAGGAGGAAGAGGAGGAAGAGGAGGAAAAGGAGGAGGAGGAGGAAGAGGAGGAAGAGGAGAAGGAGGAGGAAGAAGAGTAGGAAGATGAGGAAGAATAGGAGGAGAAGGAGGAGGAGAAAGAAGAGGAGGAGGGAGAAGGAGGAGGGAGAAGGCGGAGGAAGAAGAGGAGGAGGAGGAGAAGGAGGAGGAGAAGAAGAAGAAGGAGGAGGAAGAATATAGGAATATGAGGAAGAGGAAGAGGAGAAGGAGAAGGAGGAGGAAGAAGAGGAGGAGAAGGAGGAGGAGGAAGAGGAAGGAGGGGGTCTGCTCACAGTGACACTCATGTTATTTGAAAAAGAAGACGAAACAGAAGAAAAGGTAAGGTTAAGACTTGTACCATACTGATAAAAAATTTTTGTCCTTAGGCCCTACTATCTCTCGATTGCCCTGGTACTCAGTGTTGTATGGCAAGGTGAACCAGTGGCCACAATTGAGTTTAGCAAACAGAAGTGCTTTTTCCATACAAACAATAAAAACCAACTAAATAAAATGTTACTACACCAGTAGTAGGCAGATTAAGAAATATCAGCCAACAATAATTGTGACTAGTAGTTGGCTAAGCTATAAATTGATACCAAAATATTAGCTGTCACAAAATGTGTTACAAATAGTACTATGTAAAAACCCCACTCAGAAAATGGTTGGTTTAGAATTTTGACGTATCCTAAAATAAATCTAACAAGTCACAAATATTGTGCTATTGGCAAACACCAGATCTATATATTACAAAACCAAAATAGGTAAGGTAGATAATGACTCAAATCTATAAATTTGTTAATTTAATAAATTTGATCACTTATTTTATCATTTTAATGTTTAAACATGTATAAAATTGCACATGAGATGATTACAATATGTAAAAATAATCTATATTACAAAAAAAAAAAACTTCTGTAGAAACAATAGTAAATGGTGTTGACAGTTTTCTTACATATTTCAGCATGCAGCTGCACAATACACTCTCCTATAATCTGCAGGCCCATTTCCACAGCTTAAGGGGCCGTCCTAATAAGAAATAGAGACAATAAACTGACGGCTATGGTAAAGCATGTCCTGCTTATATGAGAAAAGTTGTCAGGGTAATTTCGAAAAAATAATTCACAAGAAAGATGTATTGATGTTTCTATAGGCATCTGTGTTCGTAAAAATTGTAATTTAGTTTAGTAATTCACAGTTCAATCATCATAACATTAGCAAAAAAAACACAATTTTTGAACTATATCCTATAAATTTATTAGGTTTTGGAGACTACACGAACATAGATACATACTTCGACAACACAAATATCAAATAAAATTGCATAGTTGTCACTTTGGGTTTTTTGAGGCCTGCTCTAAGCTAAGCCATGATTCCGGCAAACCTCACTTCTACGCAAGGTCGGACGGTGCTGCTTCTGCTTCTGAAGGCGACAACACTGAGGTCTGAGAGTGGAGGGGATAGAAGGGAGGGGGCTCGGCAGGAATCTCCACCGAGGGGGAGGGGTTGGCCCAGCGGGGGTGCGGGAAGGCAACGAAGTTGGCGGGAAACAGGTTTTGGTGAAAGAGGCAGGAAACCCCAGCCAGTGTTTAAAGTATGGGTGTTGATGTGCTTTGGTGTGTTAATTGAGTTCGTTGCACTATGTTTTCTACAAGCAAAGGCTGGCGCTATGGGAAAAAGAAGCGAATGCTACTCGGTGCCAGGAGAAGGAAAAGACAAGCTCCGGCTGCCCTTCTGGATTCTGCTAGAAACCGGTAAGCACAATGATTTAATGCAGTGGAAATCAAAAATTAAATATATTCCATTATATCTAAAATTTAAAATTTATAGCAACTATACTTACAAAGTATTTAGTTTTATTTGTAACTATACTAAATACGCTTGAAATAGATCTGTATGAGTAGCTAAACAGACAAATTATTTCGAAACTTTAAATTAAGCAAGCACTAAGTATATCAGGATAAAAACATCATTAATAAAAAGCTTGCTTAAGTTTTTAATTTCAAATGCTTTGTGAATTTGATGTAGCGAAACTCGTACATATTTTTGAAGGAGTCACTAGAACCATCTCATTAATGCAGTTTGTGTAACTTAGCATAATTATTCATTCCATATAAACCTACTAAACAATTTTCATGAGCATAACTTTGTTTTTCAGTAAGCTGTGTCATAACTTTCAAATGGTAAGTGTAAAATTCACAAACTTTAGTGTAAATTATGATGTTACGTGGATTTGTACAAATATTACAGAAATAGTTTTGTCAACAATGGCACCATTATTTAATGTATAAGTACTGAATATATTATGTATCACCCAAGTAGTTAAAGTTCACAGCGGTAATATTACGGAGTTTGATGTTCGTGTCACAACAGTGGCGGTAAACACAACATATTTTAGCTTATTAGTATTTGTATGAGCAAATGTGAGGGCTAGGGGAAAGTAGCAGTGTTCATGAAATTATGGCCAGAGAAATATCACCTCAGTACAAAAGTGTCACATTTACCGGAATTAGCTGTAATCTTACAAGGCTTAGAAAAATAACTAGACAGCAAAAACAAAATACCACATCATGAGAGAAATAAAACGTACATGGAAATTAATTTAATTTTGAAAGCAAATAATGAAAGATATTATATTGAAAAATTACTAGGCAGGAATAAATTAAATTTGTATGAGAAATTTAAGGTTTGAGACTTCCTGACACTCACTTCTTTGACATGCAAATAGTTATTGTATAATTTAGTTACTAATTTTACTCTGTTGGACTCCAGCTATATAAATACTTGAAAATCATTTGTCTCAGTTACCCAATTAATCAATCAACACATGCGATAGTAATTTAATTATTTATGATAGTTGATTCAAAAGTTCCAGTCTTTCGTGAATTTGATCGGCAGCGTCACTGGAATAAATAAGCATACACACTAATAAATTAAGCTACGTTAGAGTGCAGTTGGGGCCTCTGTTAAAACAGGGCCACACTCGAAGACTCCTAAGCTGGATGTGTCTTATCATCGCAGCCTAAACTTATGTCAGGCAGCCAAACTATGCTGATTCTGCCTTTCCCTGCGTTACGACGTACTGCAATGTCAGAAGGTTCGAGAGAGGAAAAAGAATTAGCATTCCACTAATGTGAATGTACTTCAGCACTTATAAGTAAAATTCACATCACTAGTGCATGAGTAATGTCGTTCTCTAGCTGCACGTAATTGAATTCAAACTGTCACTAAATACGTATTTTTGGTCCTTTTCCAGACATGGAAAAAAAGGTGAATCACGGGAAAGCCAAGAGATGACGTACACTATTGCAGAGTTAAGTCCACTTTCTCCAGAAAGCAAAGAGACTTCTTCCAGTCCAAGACAGGATGAAGTCAATACATGGGAGGCTTATCGGACATACGTTGACAGTCTCTTAAGAAATCCCGAAAAAGATGCTGGCAACTGTTTATCAGATGATGAAACGTAAGTGTCTGGTATTTTTTTAGGTTCAGATAGTTAAACCGGTCACTAAAAGTGGGAGTCATGGTATCTGAGGCATTTTAAAAATATGTTTGTCATTTGTTATATACTTTACTAGGTATTTAGAAGATGAATGTAACTGTGGTGTTCAGTCAACGGTTGAGAACGTCTCACCAATGGATTTTGATGCTGATGCACTAAATATGAGTTCATCAACCACAATACAAAAATCAATGAACAGACACAATAGCTGCATAATGAGTCAGAAGGATTCGGTAAGGGGGACTCCAACACAAACTGATTCAATGGAAACATAAGTAATAGTAATGCAAACATTATTATATTAGTTTTTTATGGTTGTTATGGTTAGTAACAGTTTGAAAATATCGGGCGAAGGTGACGTGACAATAAGAAGTTAGTCTTGCATTCGGTAGGACTTGGGTTCGATCCCGGACTCCGGCCATCTCGATTTTGGTTTCCAAATTCCTCTAGGTGAATGAATGTTTTGTAGGATGGTTCTTTAGCAAAGGTGATGACAACACTACTCATTTCCTATCATTGTGTTAAGTTTTGTGTCACCAGTTCTTATGGCCTCCTGGTCGCAGTCTGTGAGATGTAAAGCCCATTTTGCCTCAAAAAATATATGTTCAAGATAAGATATTTCACTACACATACATCCACACACACTCGCGCGCGCACACACACACACACACACACACACACACACACATAAATAGGGGCGCCTACATACAATTGTTACGTATAATCTTCCCACTAAATTATTGATACAGTAATTTTAATACAGTTAAGGAAAGTAATTACTTTGCAATTTGTTTGAATTTTTGCCTTAATGAATGGCATAATTCTGTCAAATGGTTATGGAACAATAAACCAATAGTATTTGTTTTGAAAAAAAAATAATTAAATGTTGCCTAATGTTTATGTAGGCCTTAAATCACTCATAGTGTTGCAATTGTTGGAGGGATTGTGTTTTTTTTTTACATTAAATGACACGATACGGAATAAACCATTTCTTATGAAATGTGGTGTATTTACGTAAAAAGTATCGTAGATGTGATTTAATAGCGATTGTAATCTTCAACTTATAAAATGACTCCAATTACAGAAAGCAAGCAGACTCATGCCAATTAGCATAGCAGTCAAGTAACTTATTATTTTGATAACTTATTTGTCTGTATAATTATTTCAGATCTTCAAACGCAGAACAAAATTTAAGTGACTCCCAATGCAATGCTTACGTGAGTGAAAATACAGAACACGACTTACCAACAGCTACAGATATCAAATTAGAAGGTAGAAGAATAGTTGATATTCAGTATGTTATTGACAGAATAAAATCAATTAGCCGACACGAACCATTTGATTGTACATTCAGTGACATGGATGTAATCAGTGAACGACGTTTTGGGTTCAGTAGTGTCACCACTTTCAGATGTAAATTTTGTAGCATTAATAAAACTTTACGAACTGAATGCACTGAAGAAAAGACAGGAATGATGAGTGTCAATGCAGCTGCAGTGTCAGGGACAATATCTGTTGGAGGAGGCTACTAACAATTCGAAGAGTTATGTGGTGCATTAAACATGCCCTGTATTTCACAACATACTTGGAAGTCAAACCATGACCGTATTTCTGATACTATTCAGAAATAAGCGTGGGAGCTTATGGATGAAGCGGCGCAAGAAGAAGCAGAGATCGCTATACTAGCTGGCAACATTGATGAGGAAGGTCGTCCAATGATAGCCGTTGTTGCAGACGCAGCTTGGTCTAAGCGATCTTACAAAAGCAAATATAATTCACTAGCAATTGTGGTAAGTTGTAATTATATTACTTTAGTCATGTAACAAGTTTATAGACAATACTTACAGCTCAATATAAATAGTGATTTAATATAGTTCGTATCTTAATTCTATAACTTTAGTGTTTTCTTTTCTTGTGCTGTATCGTCGGCTTCAAGAAGAAAAAGATTTTGTTCATCGGTGTAAGGAATAAATAATGCACTGTATGTGAACGTTCTTCAGCTAAAGGTACAAGTATTATTCCAGAACACAAATGTGTGAAGAACTGATCAGGAACATCCACGTCAATGGAGCAAGATGTGATTGTAGAAGGATTTTCCCAAAACTTAAGCATGTATGGTATCATTTACAGTCGTTTGATCGCAGATGGCGATAGTAGTGTGCACGCAAAATTAGTTGATGCTATGCCTTATGGGCCAATGAGACAAGTAGGGAAAATAGAATGCCGCAACCACATTTGTAGGAACTATGTAATCAAAGTTCGAGATACATGTAGCAACACAAAAATTTTGAATAATGAGCTATGTTCAGCTCTCCAAAGTTGAATTGTACAATTAAGGGCAGCTGTAATTTGTGCCATTAAGTTTAGAAAAAAACAGAGTGAGAATGATCCTCATTTGTCTGTTGAAGAACTGAGAAAGGATATTCTAAATAGTCCATATCATGTTCTCGGGGATCATTCCAAGTGCAGAGAAAGGAAATACTTCTGTGATGGGTCACCAAAACATGGGGAAGTAAACCTGGTAGATGAGATGAAAAGAACAGGATTGATGCAAGAGTTGATGACACACATTCAGAGAGTGGCAAAAAACGCTACTAGTCTTATTTTGGATGTCGACAACAATGTAGCAGAAAACTTCAATTCGGTTGTAGCACAGTTTAATGGAGGAAAACGTATAAATTTTGCCTTAGCCAATTCTTACAAAACACGATGTGAAGCAGCAGCAGTATCTGTGAATTCCAGCGGAGAGTTGTACCGAGTTATTCACAAATCTGCTCTCAAGAAGAGTCCTGGAATCCACACAAAGAATTTCATTGACAGATGCAAAAATAGAGCAGGATACCAAAAAATACGTTGTTTGAGCTTCCCAAACAGAAAGAAAAAAGAAAATCGAAATAAAGCAGTGCAGACAGCGATTATGGGCTACAAGCTGCTGTGCTCATACCTGATATGACTCAACCTGAGTTTGAGAACGCCAAGGAAATTTGTTTACAGACAATGAAACCCAAAAAGAAAGAAAACATAGAGAAAAGAACAAGAGAGCAAAGCTCTTGTCATGAATGAAAAGTTGAACGTAGTAAACGGTTGACATCATCCATGTTCGGGAGGATATGAAAAATGAAAGCAGCAACGTCTTGTACCGACGTTGTTAAAGAAATAAGGCATCAGGTCTTCAAAGGAAATTCAAGCACATGCTGGGGCACTGAAAAAGAACCGGTAGCAATTGCTCAATTTGAAAGTGAAAATCCTGGAATTGTGGTAAGGCGATGTGGCCTTATTGTTGACGAAGAGTTTCCATTTTTAGGGGCATCACCTGATGGCCTAATAGGCGACGACGAAATACTTGAAGTCAAGTGTCCCTCATCGGCTAAACTAAATGCTACCAATGGATGCTGTTAAAGAAAAGAAGATTAATTTTTTAGAAATAAATAATGTTACTCTTCAACTAAAATCATCCCATAACTATATGTATCAAGTACAAAGTCTCCTACATATTTCACATAGACAAATTTGCCTTTTTGTTGTGTGGACTCCGCAAGGTATGGTAACTCTGAATATACAGAGAGACAAAGAGTTCTGGAAAAACAAAATGCTTACTAAACTTGTCACTTTCTTCAACCACTGCTTACCTCCTGAAATCATTTACCCAAGACATTCGCAGAATATGTCGATAAGGGAACCAGCATACATAACAGAGGCACAAAATGCTAAAAATCGGAAGGAATAAATCAATAACCAGTTCTGATCATCACAATACCAGTAAAACTCATATTTAAATAAAACATTTTTAAAGACATATTGTCAATGCTTGCCGGCAATTACAATTTTAGTGATTACTATGAAAGTACTAATAGGTAACCCTAAAAATAAAAATTTGCTCAGTATGACAACAAACTACAATTTGCACATGCTCCCGATGCTCATTTCTTCATATTTGTAAGAACCCATGTACAATTTATAAAACATTGATCTGCATTTATTTTAGTGTAATTATATTTTATATTGATATACGACACATACTAACAGTTAATGTTGATACAGATTTTGGTGTGTCTGTGTCTGTGTGCGTGTGGCCATATATATATATATATATATATGTGTGTGTGTGTGTGTGCGTGTGAGATTAAATATAACGGCGCTGTGAAGTTAACGTGAATGTGCCAACGAAAATTAGATTTTATGTATACATACTGACAAAAAAAACCTGTCCGTTTAAACATAATTTCTTTAACGCAGGCAACCAAGACTGTAATTTTGATTTCGATGTACAATCAGCATATTTTTAAAATAAGTTTTGTAAATGTTTTTAATCAGTAGGTCCATCTGATGGCAAGATTTAGATGTTGGAAGAACTGTGTTTTTATTTGAAATTATGGGTATTGAAATACATGTTCTAATTTGTAAGGTTCTGTACGTATGGATCCACACCTTTACTTGTGTGTCCTTCACCTTCATATCTTAAATGTTTATTCTTTTCCTGAGCACATTACAAATCAAAGGTTTGTAAACAAATGTAAATACTGCTTTGTTAGCAGACTAGTGATTCAAATTTTCTACTTGTGCATATATTTGTAAAGCTGCTTTCTTTTTGTGGGTATGTTCATTGGAAATAAACAGTGCAGAGAGTTAATTTGCATATTATTTTAAAATAAGTACTATTTTTTTTAATTTGCCTCAATTTCCTGAGACTAGTGTTCGCAAGCCATTTTTTTTTTCTCAGCTCCTTTTTGATATTTATAATATTACACAGTTTCAATTAAAAATCTTGTTAATAACCTACGTTTAAAATGAAACGGACGCTAATTTAATACATGTAATTAATATTAAGATATTTTTGTATATGATCCTCAAAAGCATATAAAATTAAAACAAAATATTGCACTTCTTTGCTTGGAATATTTATATCACTAAACATTCATTTGTGTACAGATTGTTTGTACGTAACTTAGTATACAAGTACGTATCTTTTAAAACAAAGCATCAAGTAAGTACAATCATTGCTCCAAAAACAGAATACTGACCAAAATACAACTCAACGATGTGTTTTTCGTTCCATTTTATTGCAGACTGTGTTGTTGTGATTATTCATATCTTAAACATAAATAAAGCTGTTACAAAAAAAAGTTTTACAATATTTTTTTTCCAAAAATAGGGTTTTGAAAGTCACTTCAAAAAATACAATAAACTACAGGTAATTAATAGTCAAGTGGCCTTTAATTGGGTATTGTGGACTTAGAAACATAGTCAGATTATCTAGATTAGTTGAATATTTATTATTTTATTTATGGTATAAACAAACTACAAAAAAGGCTAGGTAGGTTTATTACTAACTAATAGTCTACATGTGTACCGTGTTAGATGAAATTTGGGGAAATAGCTCCTAAGATACCATGTTCAAATAACATTTTAAAATAATAAACTCGAAATGATCAAAATGTATACTAATCAAGACACTTTACTAATAACTATGTGTGGTACAAGTTTTATGACATGCTGAAAAAATGGTTTCTGTAATTTGGTACTGCAGCAGAAAAAATTTAGAATTGGCCGTCATTTCGGAATATATTAACTTAATTTGAATTAAGTACATAGAGATCAGGTGACCTAACTAGTATGTGTACCAAATTTGATGAAATTTGATACACACACAGACTCAAAATACCCTGACAACTTTTTTCCTGAAAAAAAAAAAAAAAAAAAAAAAAAAAAATTGCGGGGAACATTTTTAGTACGGCCTATGCGATATAGAAAATAGGGAAACTGTTTGTAGCGCCCAAATTTTGCACCACTGATTCTGGCGCAATACTATCTAGAGTAAATTATTTCCTCCTGAAGACTTGACAGAAGATGATTATGTTCTGCTCTTTTTACATTTTTTTTTCTATTTCCTCTCTAAAACCACTTGAATCACTGCTTTTATTCATTCAGCTTATTTGTTTGTATTTTTTATAGCTGCCGATTTGGACAACAAAAAATTTGACATAAATAGAAACAGTTACGGAGGCCATACATTTGTGCGCCGAACGAGTTCTATTAATGTGATTTCAACTTTCTCCCGGTAAGTTTACTGAGAAACTACATAGGAGTGGGAAAAGAACCAATGATCACTCAGTGTGCAAGTAGCCTACATTAATGTGATCGGTACTTATGCATCGAAGTCTCGACGGAAACAGACGGTCATATGTAATAAACAACAATGTGTTAGTTAACAGGCCTAATTTACTACTCACATTAGTAAAATGAGAAGTGATATGAAATTATTACACACAGTGTACAGTTAAACTCCAGGTCCTACCTGATGAAATATTTATATTTGCAACTGAAGTGCCCAGCGTTGCCCAGGCTAAACACATCGTGAAGAGACTTCTTGTAGGGCGATGGGGATAATTATTTTCAAAATCTCATGAGACAGTACATATTATGTACTGAAATTTGGCATTAAGGGGTGTGGGAATGGAGGATGGGGATGTTTTTCCGAAATCTCACGTAGACATTGACCTTCCTCGTTTTTCAAATGTCAAGTGTCAAAATATCATCGAGATCGGAGTAAAACGGTAGATTTGTATAAGAAAGAAAGAATATATATTAAGCCGCCACAATCCCTTTTTTGGAAAACCACGTTTCTGGTTGATGTCTTTGTAATATAAGGAACATCCCTGCGAGTTTCAATTATGTAGGGCACATAGATACTTGAAAGAAAAAAAAGGAATTTTGATTTTTAACGCCCCCGCAACCTTCCTTTGGGAGCTGATTTTCGTAAGATCTGTTCTTAGCGGGTAGTCACTTAGCAAAAGGAATACACGTACCAAATTTCAAGTATGTTGGTTCAATGCTTCCGGAGATGAAACATAGAGAATAAAATACTTGACTCAGTATAAAATATTACATGGACAAAGCAATATTAATACATTAATTCCACATATACTTGTTACTATGAAGGCATAAGTTTTATTCTTTATGAAAACCATAATTAATTAACAATACGCAAAATCAAAGCTGACGTACCCGGTGTTGTCCAGGCTAAACACATCATAATATAAGGAACATAAATACCAAGTTTCAAGTCTGTAAGACATAAACTTGAAAAACGGGAAATGTTGATTTTAAAGTCCCATTGATTTCACAGTCTCGGCGCATCAAGGCTACGCAACAGCAAAACCAGGATGCCAATCTTCAACTTCATTTTGTGGGAAGGCATCAGGTAACCCATAGGGAAGACGTGATGCACCAAACAAAAGTGCGTTACAAATTAAAGGCAACGCCATCTATTGACAAATTTCTAAACGAAACTGTTATTAGTGCCTTTGGGTCGTTAGCAGCCGCAAGCTTAACTTAACGGATGGGTTTCGCAAAGAGAAGGATATGAAGTTGCATAGAGAAATGGACACAACTCACTGTTTATAATAAAGGTGGTCGTTAAGTTTTCTTTTCTTGATTTTTTTTTAATGTAAGAATCTTCTACGAAGTATTAGGAAAACATTAAAAAAAAAAAAAAAAATGAATGAAATCGGTAAAGCCGTTCTCAAGTTATAGCATGACCAGGTGAAATAGGAGTTCATTTATATATATACACACGCACGCACACACACACACACACACACACACATTAATTATTGGAGCACCTACTTAGCTTTTTAGCCAACTTCTTATTCAAGCTAACACAAATGGTTGAGTTCGATCCCCGGCTCTGAGCATCCTGATTTCGATTTTCCACGGTTTTCCGAAATCACTCCAGGCGAATGATGCAAGTGTTCCTTAACAAAGACAAATACAATAGCTGGCTCCTCTCCTAGTTTCTACAATCGAACCGAGTTGTAATCTCTGTAATAACCTCACTGTCGACGAGATGAAAAGCCCCACGAATGCTTAAATTTTCTATCGCAATTTTTCTAACATGCAAGAAATATTAAAATAGGAAAAAAAAAAAAAAATCAGTTACATATTTTTAAAAAGTGTTTTCAAGTATTTTAGTACATATATAAACAACGAATTCGGAATGAAAGTGTATGCGAGGCGCCGTGCGCTCTTGCGCTGGAGGCTGGTCGGTTTAGAAATCCATTGTACATGAACAGCCTCGATGAACGCAGCCAGTAGAACGATTCTACGCGCATCTTCTCCTGCGCAACGTTTTCCTCCCCTCACCCTGCTCGCAGCTGCTGCATTTCGGCTCCGCCTACTAGGCACCTCAGACATGTGTCGGCTTGCGCGCTTGCCTCAAAAATCTTACTAGGACGATGCCTTGACAGCTAGAAGAGTCATGCAGAGCCATGAACTAAACTCAGCAAACAGAGCTTATCAAGCCTGCTTGGGTCACTAATATGATATCAACATGTCTGTTGTAACAAGCTACATTTACTAGTGACTAGTGCATTTGTAAGCGAAAAGTACCAGAAAGGGATCTGAGGGGTTTTAAAATGTGTGAAAAGTCATACCAAAACTATTTTGCATCATGTACTGCATATAGTGTGTCTCATCCTTAGTTTTTAGAGTGCACTTTAATACAGTAGACATTTACTTTACTCTCTTTCCAATGCACGATTTCTGCCATTAGGGTGGTCCTTGTTTCGGCATCCTCTGTTGCCAGATACACGCCAAAGAGCACAACAGTTTTAGACACACCTTTATAATGTAATGAAATTTTTTTTAAAAGTATCTGAAAAAAAAAAATTTTATACGAAAATTTGGCATGAGAATTGTGGAAATAAATTTTCTGGTTGTACTCCATCGAAAACATCATCTGATAATATTAAATTTTTAATTCTAAGGAGACTTAACTCAAAGACACCATCTTGGTTTCAACAGTTTTTGTCAACAAATATTTTTATATAATTTAATATCAAAAATTTTAGCTCTGTTTGAGCATAGCATATAATTGAATTTATAATAATAGTGATAACTGCTATAGGGCATCCCACTGTTAGATTGCAGTGTGGAAATAAATGGGTGCTTTCTTTCTTTTTCTAATACATGCAGACTGCCATAAGCATTGTTCTTATTTCTGTGTTCGCTGATGCCATACATCATACAAATATAAATTTTTATTTTTTGAATAAAGCCTGTTTGCATATTGTAGAGCATCGAAATATGCATCAGCCAGAATATATTTCACATACTGATAACATTTTAAGGGGCTGAAATAATAAAAAAAACATAACTTCTTTACTTGGAATTGTTTTGAAGTATTTAAAACTGTATCATACGAAACAAAATTAACCTAAATATGTATTCTATTCTGACACATCCAAAAGTTGATCAGCAGCAGCAAAGTATTTTGTTATTAAAGTTAGATGAAGGTCAAAAGCATGAAAGATGTTTACAATGAATGGATTTTGTTTTTAAAAGCAAAACCATCTCAATTGCTCCTACAGTTCTTGTGTCTATAGCTGTGAAGATGTGTCTTATCAGTGCAAGAGCGCGCTACAATAGAGGCTCACTCCCAAACTGTTGCCGTAAGAGGAAACATGGCGTGTGTTTTGAGAAGTGAGGTTTTGTCCTGAGAGTAAATTCAAAGGTAATGGCTTCCTCAGTCATCTATTTCCTTTGAAAGGCACTTCTAAAAACCAGCCTGCCAGTTAGTGCAGTTACTCGTGACCAAGCAATGCATTGTGTCAGGTGACTTGTTATACTTACAATTTGGAATGGATTATTTATTCCCGTGAGTGATTTTATTTTCTGCATTTATGTAAATTACATAAATATAAACTATGGATGAAAAGAAACTACATTGGTAGGCTACAAGGGTTAGAGTGCAAGCTTATGTTGAAAGTATAGGAGTATTGCTCAAAAAATTGAGTGAGAACAATGCAAATAAGGAAGCTTCCAAAGTAAATAGCTGTTCCGAACGAACCATTTACGCCTTTAGGACAGAACTGCAGGGGCATGGTACCCTAAGTGTGCCCGGTAAAATAAAACCAAAAACGAAAGCTAAGCAGAAAAATTCTGGTAAACAAAGTTACAAAGGCATTGTTCAGAATAGTTTACGGTTTGTTTAAACAGAGGTGCCCACCCCCCCCCCCCCATAACCTAATGATGCACAACCCCCCCCCCCCCCCAAATTTTTTTTATGCCATTTTCTCAATGATTCACTCAATGATTTTATAATATTATACTTTTTAGTATTATATTTTATCACATTTTGCATTAATTAAAACTGATTTTCTAATAATAATTTTGGTCATATCAGGTAATATTTCCATCCTGAACCGACAGATGACAAACTGCTTTTGTTGAGGAAAGTGCGGGGTTTTCAATTTGATTTACAAGATCCCTTTCAATTATCAAAGCACCAGAAACGTATTTTCACATTAGAAGCTATAATTATGTAAATAATATATACATTTTTCTCGTCTTTTAACCCCCCCCCCCCCCCTGAAATTTTAATGACGCAGTCTGCGTCGTTACCCCCCCCCTTGTGGGCACCCCTGGTTTAAATGTTATCCTAGCAAGTGATTAGTGATGAATAACTGCCAGATTTCTCTCATACCACTCTGCATAGATTCCTTCATGGCAACAAGTTCAAGTATTTAAAAAGGGGAAACAAGAACAGCATTTATAGATGTGGTGACATGATTATATGGCATTTCTACTTGAGAGAAGTAAAAAGGTTAAGGGATTTCGGAAAGCCAGTTATATTTATACAGATGAGTTGTGGGTCAATGTGGGGCTCAGTGTGGAAAAGGTATGGAAAGACACCACATGACCGCAGATGGGTCAGAAAAGTGGTTTGCTGAACAACTTTCACCAAACACTCCAGAGGAATCTGTTATAGTTTTAGATAATGAATCATACCCTAGCTCCCTAGCAGGATGTGTGAAACAATTTCCGTGCAACATTGGCGTATGGGGGATATAAGACAGAGGCTCACGAAGAAAAGCCTGTCATGGCTGTGGTCTGGGCTCTACCTGTTATAATTAACCTTTGTATTGTTTCAAACTTTTAACTTGAATTTTTTGACCACAGTCATCAGCATTAGCCCATAACAAGGGTCAGGTGAACATCTTTGTTCCAAGGACTGAGTCCTTTAGTTTGTACCTTGAGTTCATGTGTAACCACGATGCACAATTATGAACTGTCTGTTAATATTCATCCTTAAGTACTTGCGAACAGTTGACACGTTTGTGTTGGAGTCTGTGAAGTGGTTATGTCTGTCTTGTTTGTAACTTTAAAACATATTTGTATTTGTTCCAGTGGTCAGAAATTGGTGGCCATTGTGCTAATGTGAATTTTTGGTAAAGCAAAATAAAACACAGTTAATATCAGTTTGTGTCCGAGAGACTTATTCAAATATCCAACTGTTGGCGGTAAAATTTCTTTTGGAACTTACATATTTATTCATGGTCCAATTAATTTCTAGCTGAGGTGGTCCGGAGTGCGATAGTATTTTAATATAAAACTATGTAATTGCAACTAAACAGTGATAAATTTTCTGAATAATGATATTTTCATTTGCTCATTTCACTAATGTTGCAGACTAATAAAACATTTGATCTGGTACACTCTACTAGAGAAAAAATTTTTCTTTCAATATTGTTAATGTAAATACATTTTTGATGAAAACAATCATTAAAAATAATATATCAAGCAGTCAAAACCAAATTTTGGACGAGGTCAACGGAAAACCGTAAGCAACAACTATGACAGAGCTCTGAAGAGCTGACACTCGTAACATCGCAGTATGCATTGCAGGAACTCACTTTGTACGGCAAAGCTGTTGTCATTTCTGCTTCGAGACCAGTACGAGCAACTATTCGCAGCCAGTTTACAGAGGCGTGTTTGGAGTCCATAAGTCGGCACGCCCCGTTACGGCCACGTTATCTTTCTTTTCAACTTCTTCCTACTAACCTCTTTCTCAGTATCCACACTTGTGCTTGACACCTGAAACAGGATCACAAGCCAATGGTAAACTTGCTAAAAACAAGCTACAATACTACACATATTAAAACTTATTCAATTCCTGATTGCAGAACCAAATTCTCATTTACACTTGTATATTATTCTCAAATGACAATTATAACATTTTGAAAACAGCTAATGTTGAATAAACAAAGTGTGTGATAACTTAAGCTATAATGAAAACATAATTATTCAACTTACATCATTCTCACAAGAATGTCCAGCTTGTATTCAGGAGGAATGGGTCACACAAGCAACACAGCGTCACTTCATACAGTTTCTCCCTCACAACAGTACGAATAAATAATGTTGTTGCTGCAAAGCCAGTTTCTCAGCACCCCCTCCCTTCCGGGTGAATATCCCAGGTAGCATCATGACTCACCTGGGAGCTGCTGATGACGCCACTACTGCTGCTGTTGCTGAAGGTCCTCTTCAGCTTGATCTTCTTCGGAACCTCTGTCTCATCTGGTGCTCCAGAACTCGTCAGCTGCACCTCCGCCATCTTCTCAGTCAGGCCGCAAGAGCTCGTCGGCTTCGCATCCGCCCCTTTCTCCTTCGTCCTGTTCTTGATGATAACCCGGTCTAGGCTATCTCCGTTAGTTTGCAACCAATTCTGTGTCTTGAGGCGCTTGCTCTGGCCACCTGACGAATCGGTGCTCAGTCTTATTTTCCTTCGCTCAAGGCTAGCGCCACTCGGGGGAGGCTTTAGTCTCTCCGCGGCTGCGGTCGCGGGGCTTCGACAAGACGACGACCCTTCCCGGAAGCCGATCTGCACTGTGCTGCTGCACACATGGGAAACAAATCACATACCTATATGTTTGTGGAAGACGAAGAAGAAGAAACCACTTCAATATGACACCAACAAAATCAATGGTTTCATTTTTATTAAAGCTTGGTTTAAAACGTCAAACTAATTTTGTTTTTTTGTTTCTGATGATTCTACATGCTAGAAATATATATGTTGCAAATAGGACTATAGATGCAAAGTTGAATGATTTAACTGGCTGTAAAACAGAAAATTAACTTCTAATAAGTGATCATGATGTAGTAGAATATGCAAAAATTTTGATCATGGGTATTTACCTGCATTTTCACAAACAACAGTATACTATATAGAATATATCTGGAATGAAAATTAACTACAAACAGCATGACATGAAAATCTAATAACTTGACATTAGAGGTGAATGCACACCTTCCAAAATGTTTCACAGTGAACCAAACATATATATGGTGGGAATGCACGTATTCATTACGTGTCAGCGTATATCCCACTCTCTCAACCTCTGATTGTTGTAGTGAAGGCCAAGGTTGGCAAGGTTTTGACCACCGGTCGGCTAAAAGGTGTTTTTTTTTCTTCCAATTTTGGCCGTCCTGGACTTTATTCAGTTTTGACCACTTTGGTTAGCATTTACTTCTTGTGAACTCCCAATCTCCTACACCTAAGAACTTTTCAACATACCTTACATTCCTACATCAACTACTACATAAAATGTAACCATATGCAGGATGCTTAGAATAAATAAACTGTAAAACATGAAAATTGGAGTACACATTAAAAATTAGTTATAAAATACATTCAGAAGGATATCAAAAATTCCCTTTATTTTCGCGAAAACATGAATAGATTGTTCACAAAGTTTTTGCTTTCTTTGCAAAAAAAACAGTAGGAACCAAGACACAACAAAAGATTATCAACACAATTAGGCCACTTCACTTCATAGTGTGTTAATGTTATACATACACTATGAGTTACAAAAATTAACAAAATATTAATTGGCAATTGCACTGTTCTGTTTTACAACTATGAAAGAAATATACTACATTATTTAAGAAAAAATAACACCATAAACATAAAGATTAAAGGTGGATGAATCTAATGTTCCTTGGTATATGATGTTTTCCTACAAACAGAAAATAAGCTTAAAAGTATCCATCTCTACCAAACAATATCAAATGCTTCATCATTCACAGTGTTTTTGCTTTTGTGGAGTTGAGTCAGTCCTTTGAAACACAATATCAACTCGCTAGCGGTTGTCAGACCCAATCTGTTTCGTAACTTGTTTTGAAAAAAAAAAAGTTTGAAAAAACTCTCTCAATCGAAGCAGAGCTGGTTGGGCATTCATAGAGGTGGGATATGAAGGAGGGGAATTTATCATCAAGGTTTTTATTTTTACTTAATGATTTCCACCATACTGCTGGATTCATTGATCTTGCACTCTGAGTAAAAAAGGACTTTGGGTAAGGTTCAGCTTCAGCTTCGAAAGAAATAATATGATCAATGAAACCTGGGTCAAACGATGAAGCAAATATCCTGGCTTCTTCCTCTTGTACTGAAGTTAGTTGAGGCAAATCTTCACGCTTTGGATGCATGAGGTGTGCTAAGTAGTGGGCCGGAGTTACTGCTTCTTTGAAGCACTTTGCAAGATCTCTTTATAAGGTTTCAAAGCTGGGTCGTTGCAGAGTGTTAAGAAAACTACTAATCCAACTAAAATACTGCACTCTTCAGCTTGACATTTATCCAAAGCTGTGGCAACTGGCTTGAGTAGGGAGATCAATGACCGTGCCTCTTTGTAGATTGCCAAGTTGTTGACAATGCTTGTGATGTTCTCATCAATTTCATTCTCGTGATCTTCAACAATACTTAACATGCATGGTCTGTTTCTAACATATCTTTCCAAGCAAGCCAGTTGGCTTGTTCCAGCGAGTTTCACCTGGAAGCTGGGGCTTGCATGAATTTTCACCATCTTTCAACCAAGCAGCTGGACGATGGTGATTTCTGAAGTATTTTTGCACCTCTATGATGTGTTTCACAAGTTGATTGACTTTTTTGAATATTTCCTCACCCGCCAGATTTAAGTAGTGTGACATACAACCATATGAAATGAAACAATCATCTTTAAATTCAGTTTCAAGATCTGTCCTCTTTAGTTTCATTTTTGCTTCATTATCAGAAACAAAACTAGCTACTTTACACCCGTACTTCTTTTCTGCTTCTTCAATTGCATATTTTGCTAGGCGCAGGCAGCTGGTTTTAGAGTTTTTACCAGCATCAACAGATACAACTGTAGAGTAGTACTGACTTTACTGTACTGACTGTAGAGACAACATTTGCAATAATGGGGTCATTGTGTATACATATTACTCCATCCAACATGCATTAATGTAACAGTCTTACCAGATAATATTTGGCAGTGATTTTATTTAAGTCATCATATGTGGAATCAAGAAGAGTTCCTGCTTTTTCTTTTTTTCGGTTTGATGGAGCATAACCTGGACGTAGCTTTTGTGTCAACTCTACAAAGGCAGGATTTTCTACAACACTGAATGGTATATTGCAGGCATAAAAAAAGCGAGCTACAGACTCATCAAGTGCGCTTTTCATGGTAGGTGTCGTTTTTACTGTGAAATTGGTTATCTGTAGCTGATATTTGTGTGTTGGTGTTGTTCTTGTGGTTAGGGATGTCTGTGTTGTAGAGTTATCTTTTTTTAATTTTTTACTCTTACTTGCACCTGAGTCTAAGTCCAAGTCCATCCCAGAGTTCATGGAAGTATCATTGTTGCACATTCTTTCAAACTCAGATTCATCATCTTGACTTTCAAAACTAGTAGTAGTACATTTTCCATAGCAAGTCAATCAATGATTCTTCATTCTGAGAGCTTTTGAGCTAACAAGACATGCACAGTTCTTGCACTTCTGTTTTAGTAACTTTTTCCCATTGTCTTCTAATGTTACACACTCAAAAAATGACCAAATACTGTCTTTTTCCTTCCCCCAATACCATCAGGTTTTAGAGTACCCTTAACAGAATTCATTATATTCTTATTCACATAGAAGTTTCTTTCTTAATGTATCAATTGTAACAGTATTACACAAGATTACTAAATTTATAGGTTATCTAACTTGTTGACAGCGAGACAAACAGCATTAGCACTAGCTCTGTAAAATAAAGGAAACTTAAGAGTCAGAGAATGCTATTAGTGAAGAAAATGCCAGGAAATGTTTTGAAGAAAATCATTGAAATAATCAAATTGTATTTTACTTATAACAGTTTTTAAGTTTTTCTGTTTAAGAAAAGTAACTTTTAGGGAATGATTTTGTAATTTTGTGTATAAAAGGTTAGTGCTGACTAATAACCATTATAGATTCTGCATACAACACACCCTCAAAGATAAAAAAAAAATTGCATAAAAATAAAAGGTTCGGTTTTGGCCAATTTTGACCGGTTAAAACCAATTTTGACCAGTTAAAACCAGTTTTGACCACTGGCCTGGACTTTATTTAAAAATAGTGGCTTTTTCCCAACCCTGATAAAGGCTGTTCCATGAACATACAACAGTACCTGGGGCTGGAGTCCACCTGCCGGGTCCGCTCTAGCCTCTCCCTGATCCTGGTGAGGATGCGACCCCGGCGGTTGTCACGGTACTTGCGCTGGGGCAGAGGTACCGCCACGTGGTAGAACAGTTCCAGGAGCTGGTCGCGCCTCAGTGAGGCCAGGCCCTGCCGTCGCACACATCTCTGCAACACATTTTACCGCAGCACTACAACTCTCCGACCCCACCACGACTGACTCCCACAGTCACACACCACCACAATTTCACTACATCACCACATGGGCATTAGAAGGCACATTTGCTGAAACCATGCTCATGTGGTAACCGGGACCACAGAGGACCCGGGTAAGAATCCCAGAATGGCCATCCTGATTCAGGTTTTATTTGGTTTCCCTAAATCACTCTAGGCACATGTTGGGCTGATTCCTCACTATACACTACAGCTGATTCCTTTCCCAATACCCCTTGGTCTGCGCTGTTGTGTGTTACAGTCTCCAATCACTTTGCTATCTACAAAATGCTATGCCAAAATAAGTTACTCCGTTGCTTCGAATTTACGACCACCACATTGATACATAAGAGTTAAAATTAAAACTCACTGTAACTAGGCTCTGTCACCAAAAGACTTTTTGTAGATGACTAATACCAAAATTAAATTTCCAAGTTTAAAAAATTTACTACAACATAAGGTAATCCCTCATAACATATGTTTGTAATAGAATGTAAAAATTTACTATTATCAACTTCAATTTTTTGATTGTAAACAACCTGTTTAGCTTGTTAATAATTTATAAATGGCAAAAAACTATAGCTATCTTCCACCTCCTGATGGATCAAAAAATAATGTATTTATATTACTATTAATGGTCGGTTAATCGCATATAGTATAATATACCCTCCTAATACAGGTAATGATAATAATAGTAAAATAGCAGTAATTAATACCAATCAAACAAATAAGGGAATTTGTTCAAGGAAATATTAATGGTGATTTGGTACTAATTGTTGTAGAAATACAATTTACTGCTTCCAGAATTGATGAAATACCTTCTAACTGCTCTCTAGTACACCACATGGACGAGTTAATAATGTGGGGTCACAGGAAATGTGCTTACAGTTTGAGGATTTTCAATCTCCCAGCTGGATGTTCGGTTTGTGGCGTCTACTCACAAGCTGTGAAACTCTGCTGAGGATCAGAGTAAAATATGTCTAGGTACCAACTGGTTACTATCAGGGTAACAGCTTGGGGATACACACACACACTTAATAAGATGGTTAATGGTAGGTAAATATGAAGGCTGCTGGTGTACAGTATCTTGACCAGGAGGACCTTGATACACTAGCCAAGATTGACAGTGCATATTAAAAGGTAACGAGCTGCCTTAGGTGATAGAAGTAAAGTATCTAACTTCTGTTTTCAGCGCCGAGGTAAAAGTCGGGCTAGCGGACTCAGTAAAATATAAGCAATAAAGAATAAGCAGTTCCAGATTTTCAGACCAGTGACTCTAAAAGCATACCTAAATTTTTGTTGGCCCTAGAAAAACCCCATTAATGAAAACACCTTTAAAGAGGAACTTAGGAATTTCTGCAAGGTATAATGCCAAAATAGACAGGTTCTAGTTTTAGACAGCCTTCTAACTTGTTTGCACTGTAAAAATTTCCTGGAATTCAGTCAAGGGGACAATCTGGAGAAAGGCCTGTTCCGGTCGTGTGCAGGAGAATTTAATTTAATTGCATATTTACTTATACTTTATAAAAAGATGAGTGATATATAGTAGAATTTTTTTCCAGAACATTAGTTTAGTAATCATTCAAAAGTTTTGGGGCTTCACTTTACCACAGAGTAAGTAATTAATTTTTTTTTTTTGAAAACATGAACCAGTTTCCTTTCAAAAGGTAATACATGGGCAGTTCAAATTGACAATATGTACTTTGCTAGCAGAGTGTTTCAGTGCAATAACAAGAAAGTAATTTGGGGTATAAAAAAAATATTTGCAAGGAACCTGTTTTATATGGGTTAAAGAAGGGCAAATCCCCAAAAATTGTGTCTGACTAAGTGTAAAGCTGTTTTTTTTGTTGAGTTGTGTGGAAGGATATTTAGGTACCTATATTTTATTGGAATAGACAATAAGAGGTGAAAACTGGACATGGCTGCTGGAGGGAAACTAAATGTGGTTTGCGTGGCAAAATAGGAAATTTTCAGGAAAATATAGAATTACAAAAGAGAGAGAACCCTCTTTTTTTTTTTTTTTTTTTAGAACAAATATAGGTTTAGAGAAAAGAAGTGAAAGCAATACATAACCACAAAATGGACACTCAAATTGAAGTAAGTGTTTCCAAAGAGAAAAGCAATACGCTAACTTCACATGTTACTGCATTTTATGATTTGTAAATTTTCAGAGTAGGAAGTTTAAGGTGGTGCCCAATTTGATCACTTTTTTTTAAACTGAAAATCAAGCTTTGATTAAAAAAAAAATTCCTTTTCAATAAAGATTTTAGAGTAACTTTGGGAAAGATACATTTATCTTTTAAAGTATTAAAGAGAATTTGCCTATCTTGGACTTAAATTGTCAAATTCCTTGATTAACACTTGTACTTTAATCATTTGCTTACTATCCTAATGATCACTCCTTTAATGCCACCACAAGTCATTTTAAATCATATGAAAGTGGTATAGCATAATATACTAATTCAAACAAGATTGTAGTACCTACATAATACAATACTGAAGGTATATATTAAAAGTATTGTGCTTTATTATACAATACTGTATAGTATACTTTAGTAGGCCTATGCTAGGGAAATTAAAATTATTGCTCAATATGAAAAAATTATATTTAAGTGGTATATTGCAAAATTAACAAAACCAAGTGGGATTGTAGTACATAATAAAATACTGTAAGTATCTTTGGTATTGCTCTATACTAGAATAGGTCGGGCTGTAGTATACTTTACAATGACAGGAGTGTTTAAATTGTAGTCAAAGATTAATAAAGAATTAAATACTAATAGTATTGTAAAATATACTAGAGATTAAAATATAAAATATGACACGTCTGTAAAATACATTTGGTTTTGTGTTCTTGACTAGAAAAGATAAGGTTGTGGTATGTAATATGATAACCAAGAGTTAATTCATTTTAAAACTTTTTTGTTAAACACACTTGAGAATGTTTCCTGCCGAAACCCCCATATTCCCACATTTACCCGTAAGGGGTGGTAATGACGTAGGCACCACCGTGTTGGCGACGTCATTACGACTGTTATAGACTTAGGATATACTATTCCCATTCCCGGTATTTCTCACTGGCCGCCAAACATTATTCATTGTATTTACGTAATCCACCGAATATATTCGTGGTCAGAAGTAATCGTAGGAAGCTTCACAACACATCAGAACGCACAATTGTAACAAGGGTTTAATAGTATTAAACATATACGTCACGTAACCAAAATGGAAAGGTGAAACTACGGCAATGATTCCAACCTTTGCGGATAACGCAGTAAAACGCTTTATTTTGGGCGCCAGTCGAACTGCAGCATTGGTATTGGTTAGCTAGGTGAGAAAATATTACTTATAGCTATCACACAATTTTATAAATATTTTAATTCCGTAGTTTTGGTAAGGTTAAATTCTTCACAAGTTTTTCATGATATTCACCATTTAAATATTTACTATATAATATAAGCAACTCACATCTTTTAAAATATTGATTAAAGTAGAGTCATTTAACAGATGTGGTTGAAGTAGTAAAAAAATCTCATTCAATCCTTTTTCATTTTCTTCTGCCATTGCCACCATGTGCATTCAATAACATCATAGAAAAATTAAACAAAGTAAGCTCAACCTATGGCTAAACATAAATGAGGAGCTATTGTAATCGAAGGAAAAGTTAACTTTAACTTATACATACATTTTGTAAAATGAGTGTGATATGTAAAAGTTATGAGCCATATAAAAATTAAAAATGACACTACATAAAAATATAATGAATACAATAAAAATACTTATTTATATTCAAACACATGACATATTTCGATATTCTGTAGGAACGAATATTTTCTGAAGTGTTTTATCCTCTTTCAATAGTGCCGTATGCTGTATTTGTTTATGTTTATGTGTACTATGGTTAAAAATTCATATGATTGTTTACGTCAATGGAGTTGAGTGTTTAGATTGAGAGTTATTATAGGGAATGGGAGAAATTAAAGCCAGCATATTTGTTTGAAGTTCTTTATTTTTAGTGCAGTCAGTAAGTGAGAGACTGAATCATGCCACCGACTATACAAACAAATCTAACCGCTCAAGACAAGCGACCAGTAAGGCCTGGTGAAAGAAGGTTGGTATATTTTGTGAACCTGTGATTATAGTTGTAATCTGAAATAACATTTTTTACTGCTTCAGGGTCTAAGTTACTAATAACCAGTTTCCTTTGAATTTTTTTTTTCCAGATCCGAACTTGTGTGTAGGGTAAAGTACTGCAACACGCTACCGGATATCCCATTTGATCCTAAGTTTATAACTTATCCATTCGATTCAATTAGGTACGTTTTTTTTTACATTTTTATATTTGTTGTGGTTTATTAATACTTGTTAATGATATTTGTTAGAATCTAGCTGTGAATAGATTCGGTAAGAGAGATCCAGGGGCTGCCCCAAGGCCTGGCAAGTCGGGCCCTCCCCACTCGCCGTACCTGTTATTACAAACACACCTGTAATATTGACATTTATTGAGTAAAATTTTCAAAATAAGAATCCAAATTTAAGGATAATTGTTTCTTATTATGTATCTGGTTAAATTTTAACATAAAATGGTAAAAGTACAGTAAGGAATTGGATCTGTTTGTGATGAAAAGCTGTACATTTACCAAAATAAATTGAATTTTGTGAAAATGTTTAACACTTCAAGGAACATTTTCATTGCGAGCAATTTATTGTTGTGTGTAATATGTATGATTGTATTTTAATGTAAAAAAAAATTATATTAATAAGTATGCAGTTGAATGTGTGTGTGATGCAAAACTGTATCATAACCAAAATATATTTGATTTTGAAAACATGAATTATAAAATTTGATACAAACTGGATATGTAATAAGGAACAATTACCAGAATTTTCCTAGTTTATCTAAAGGTTTTGACATTGTTAAACTGGGACTAGTAAATAATGCAAACAAATGACTTCAGTCATAATATCCTAATGATAGGAAGCATATTGCCTCCATTCAGTGTAGTGTGAATGATTGGGTTCAGACTGTCAATTCTGACATCCAAACAATAAATATGTATTCGGGTACCTCAAGGAAGCATTTTCAGGCCTATCTTATTTCTGATATAATGTTAGAGACATAGAAGAAACAATACAAATAGCTTGAATGATGGAAATAAAATTACACATTTAAATTATGTCTTGTTGATAATTTATAAAAGAAGAACATCAGACAGATTTCTTGTGTGTCACTGTTTACAGAACACTCTTTTGGAAGTCTCAAAAAAATAATAATTGAATACTAGTATTTTCATGGTTAGATGGCGTGTGATTATTATTGCCTATAAACAGCATATTTTGCTTTTATTCACTCTACTTATGCCATAATTTATATTGTATAACTTTTGTTAGTGTTTAGCCGTTTTACTGTAAACACTGAGTTTAACATTGCATGTTTATGTACAGATTCGGTAGTTAGAGCACGTCTGTGTTCCAAATGTAGTTGTTCGTACGAGGACTTGGACGTGTAGTAGCCCTGGGAATGTGCGTGTGCTGTCGGGCCGGGCAGGGCAGATCATGCTGAGGGGGCCACGGCATGCGCAGGTTCATCCAGTACAACCCCACGTCGCTGGAGCGCAACTACAGGTACGAGGTGCTGACGGAGCCCGACATGGGGGTCACCATCGACCTGATAAACAGAGACACGTACACGTGCGAGCCGGGGGCTGCGCTGGACCCGGCTGACGAGAAGCTGCTGGAGGAGGACGTGCTCACGCCGCAGGACTCCAAGAGGTGCTGGTCGCTATCACGTCACGCTGCACTCTGCTGCTAGCCTCGCCAAATACACGTACCGCGCAACAGCCCGCTCAAACAATCTTCGAGTACTAATTATTCTGTGAAATTCACTCTAAAATAATGTTTGTAAATAACTTACAAAATAAAAAAAATTTAAATTAAAAACATCACACACGACAATTCTTCGAAAAGACGGTTTAACTATTTTTCCCTGCTGTTTCTTTTCACCCCATTTTTACAATACATTTACAAAATAATAAGTCATTGATAGTCTTGCATCATGAAAGAAATTATGTGCTTAGCTGAACCTTGTTTAGTCTGGTCAGTTGGGATAGCCAAAAAACTGGGTTAGCTAGAGATTTCGCAAAAAAAAAAAAAATAATAATGAGACAATCCAGGTTACTTACACAAACAGTACCTACTTTGTATAAATTCATGGGTGATGTGTACATCACATATCTACATAACAATTACAAACGGTGAACACCAGCTTAATAATTGCTAATACTTGTTAAAATATATATATATATATATATATATATATATATATATATATTTATATATATTTATTAGTATAAAAATGTTTTTCATCTCAAATGTCTGATTTTTGTGCAAGACTTCTCCATATTTTTTAAAGTTATTTATTATTTTCAATCAGATGGGGCTGTACTGAATGTTTTAAAATAAAATTCTATTGACAGAAAAATTCAAGATAGTAGCCATCTGCAAATCTTGTGAATAGTTTCCAGATGTTTAAAATATTACTCGAAGATTATAATTGGCAGGAAAACAACAGTTGATTGCCTGTAACATATCACTGTGAGTTGAGTGGTGAAACCTAGTGACTGATTTTCAACCTAACCCATTACACCCTGTTCAGTGCCGTATTTATTATATCCATCATGTACTTGTAGCACATGAATTTGTTTCACTTAACTGTGAAAAGTCTTAAATGCGGCATGTTTGGACTACGACTGTGCCATGATCAATTTATTTTTAAGTTTTAAACCAATTGTCAGGGTTCATACACATTCTTTATATCCTTAAAAAGTTCTCAATTTGTCTGTAATTCATTAAGGACCCTTAAAAGTCTTTAAATTTCACTATTAATCCTTACAAACTCCTTTATAAAGACTGATGTGCGAGTAATGGATAAATGCGAGTAGGTATTTCAATGTTCTTTTGTTTCTGACGTGGCGGCAAACTATGCTGTGTTCATGCGCAGTTATTAGCGAATTTTGGGCCACATGATATGATTTTATGTCTAAGAAACATTTTGAACTCATTTTATAACTAGCATCTCAACTTTAAAATAAAAATGTGTGTTTTACTGTCTTACCCTGAACTTAAAAAATAAATGTAATTAGTGATTAAATTAAATGTCAGGGCTATAAATTTCAGATGGACACAAGTCTTGGGTTATAAATCTGTACCAGAGATAATCTGGACAATGCTTGCCCATAAGAATTGATCTAATAAACAAAATTATTTTTTGTGCAGTAACTATTTAACATTGTTAGTTTATTGGGGTATCATATGATAGTTGTGATAGTGGTGATGCACAGGGGTCCTTAAAGACTTCTTAATGCTTGTTTGCACAAGAGGGTATGAATCATGAGTGTTGACATGTGAAATGTAACTCACTGGAAAACAGGAAACACTATACCGAAATTAAAATTGACTATAACAAACTCTGAGCAAACTAGAAAAACCGGGAGTGCAGTAATGCGACCTTTCAGCCAAGGTCAACAACGGAAGTCCGCTTGGAGAAGCCTGAACATGAGCAGCTTGACCGGTGCAGAAGTAAGAAATGCCCGATTAAAGAAGCTTTCTGTGATCTCATTTAGTGCGGATTTGTTTGAATGTCTTTTTTACACCCTTGTGTTTAGCAAAATTTTTTACTATTTGCTTGTAAAGTGTGTGAAGGTGATTCAGACTGGTATTCCAAGAGACCAAAATAAGGGTTGAATACGCTACACCTGTACCCTAACCGTATTATAGTGCATGGCCCGTCCCTTATTTTTGGGGAACGGATTTTAGTGTCCTATTTGTGACCTTATCTGTTGCCCAAATTCCGCGCATGTGCAGAGCTCACTTTTCCGTTGATTTAGTCCAGATGGCAGACTCGCTTCTGGTGCCATTAACTAGTATATATTCCATTTTGGGAATATCGGGGGGATGTACCAAGTTATTGGTGTGCCAAATGAAACTTTATGGTAGCGGAATTATCCCGTAATACATTTTGTACACTTTAATGGTCATAACAAGAAATAATTGCAACTTAAAAAGTACAAGAGAAAGTTAAAATAACACCATTTAATTTGTGTGACGCTGCTGCTATCCATAGGATTTTTGCAGTAACAGTTGTAAAGATGGTTGCCAAACGTCTGCTAGAATGTGTTGGAACTAGTTTCTAGCCTCGCGTTGCTTTTCTCTTATACTGGTATTGGGTATGGACTCGTTCTGGGATACGGCCCATGAGTTAGGTTACTGCTGTGTCCCGACGAGGCAGTGCTTGTTCGCTGCCTCGCCGAAAGTCTTGAGAAACCGCCCTTAATGTCTTGTAATTATTGTTTGTTCCTCACAGACGGTGTGTGTTGTGTGCAGGTCGCGTCATCATGCACGAAGCGTGTCCTGGCTGCGCCGGACGGAGTACATATCCACCGAGCAGACACGCTTCCAGCCCCAGAGCATGGACAAAGTGGAGGCCAAGGTCGGCTACAGCATCAAGAAGACCCTCAAGGTTAGTGTCGCACCAGGAGTGCCAGTGGCTGTGAGGGAACATCTTACACAAGTCATTTTAGTTTGTAATTAAAAAAAAAAAAACCAACATAAATTTTACTTTGGTCCTCATAGCTTATGTAACTAAATTGTTTATTATCCATAAACATATGCAGTAAAAAAAAAATTATGGGAGCTTAAAATTGCTTTAAAAATTGGCAGCTCATTTACTCAATTTAAATGTAACCTTTAATATATATGATCTGTGCTACCATAGCAAAAATAGTAATGCACAAATAGTATTAGTCGAAGTTGTATAAAAGTGTAGAAATTTGGCAATTTTTTTTGTTTAAAAATGACATTGTGTACAGTCTCAAAGTATGTGCAATCTAGTGACTAACTGTTGAACATTATATCTTACGCTTAAATTATGAATGGTACAGAGTAAATAGTAAATAAATTAAAAATAGTGTGTGCCTTATTTTTATCTCAGAAAATACTGATAGTGTATTGCTACTGATGTCAGGGAATTTTAAAAACTCTAATAGTTTCAAGTCCACTGAAACATTTAAATTTTGGTACATATAATTTGTAGCTATATAAATTGTGCACACCATGAATAATGTTAGTAAAATCCGACTTCAATATGTTGGCATTTATTTTTTTATTCTTGAATTCAAAAAGTTTGCTGTAACTTTTTTCACTCTTCACTGTAGCTTTAAAAACTTTTGGACAAGAGTTGATATACATTTTTTTGTTCTATCTGCCAGTTTAGCATCTGGAGTTGAGCAATTGCATGCAAAATGAAAACCAGAGCAAGACTGAATATCTCAGATTTTGGAAACAATTTTGATCTTAGCAGAGAAATACAAAAACCTATCGGGTTATAACTACAAGATGATTAATTTATGAATAATAATCATTTATGGTAAAATAACTTGGTAATGAAATATGTACATAAGCTGTAAAAAATTACTTTCAAAAAAATTTTTATAAACCAGGTCTTGATGTGCCTGAATATACTGTGGTTTTAATTTTACAGTTTAAAAGATTATTACCTGTTTTATGTAATTACGCATTTTATGTTAACAATTAGGGTTGATTTTATTAAAACTATATTGTTGATGTGTAGGCATAAAAATGATTAATGAAAAAATTAGCTAATCAGATTTTTGTTTGTTTTTATGTCATTGTTTAGTAATGAAACATCAATGGTTTCAGCAGGTAGGTGTTTGGAGTCCAGCCTGCAGGCAGTTTTGTAGATAATGTTTTTTTATTTTGTAGGAGGAGACACTGTACATGGACCGTGAGAGTCAGATTAAGGCCATTGAGAAGACCTTCCAGGATGCAAAGCTGCCAGTAGAGAAGCACTACAGCAAGCCGAATGTTTTTCCAGTAGAGATCCAGCCTGTGTATCCAGACTTCAAGGTACGTACCTCCTCTTGCTACGATTCCCTCTCTGTAAACTGTAACATTAATAACTTTGGCTGAGTACATTTTATTTACCATATTTGTTGATTAGTTCCAATTTGTCTGATCTGTTGGGTCATTTGTCAGTGCATCCGGCCGGTGAGCCAAAGGGCCTGGGTTCTGTTCCCGTCCAGGTCTGTGATATTTCACCAGTGCAAAATTTCGTGTTCAGTATCAAGACTAGGTGTTGTGTTGTCCCTTCACCTCTATGTGGCGGGAGGCAGTGGGGAACCACCGCGGCATTATCCCGCTGAATCTGCCCTAGCAGCCATCTCTCTTGTAGTCTTACTGTGGTAACGGCTGTCCGTTATTTCACCATTGACGAAGGCGAAGAGCGTGTTGTGAGGACTGGGTTGGCCGTGGTGTTGCAGGTGTGGAAGTATCCGTGCGCGCAGGTGATATTCGACTCGGACCCGGCTCCGTCAGGCCGCCCCGTGCCCGTGCAGATAGAGGAGATGTCCCAGGCAATGATCCGGTGGGTGTGGTGTGGTGCGGTGCGGTGTGGGGGCGCGGAGAGGCGGGGGCCGGTGGCTGACCGCCGGCGCTGGTGTGTGCCGGCAGGGGTGTGATGGACGAGAGCGGGGAGCAGTTCGTGGCCTACTTCCTGCCCACGGAGGACACTCTGGAGAAGCGCCGCCTCGACACCACCAACTCGGTGCCGTACGTGGACGACGAGGAGTACGACTACAAGATGGCCCGCGAGTACAACTGGAATGTGAAGAACAAGGCGTCCAAGGGCTACGAGGAGAACTACTTCCTGGTCATGCGGCAGGATGGTGTCTTCTACAATGAGCTGGAGACCAGGTGACTGCCCTTCTCAGCTGCGCGTGGTTTTCAATGTAGCAAAAATAAATTATATTCTGTATTCTGAAGACTTCTGCTAATTATATATATTTTTAATTCAAGCAAACTTTGAATGAAAATCAAATTATTCATAAATATTAAATATTTTTCGTATGTAATTTTAACGTACACTTGGAATGAAACTCTTTTTTCCTTCACATTTCATGGTCATCCAAGAAAAATTTATCCAAAATACAGTATAATAAAAAAAGAAAGTATATATATAAAAACATAACAGAGAGGTGTAAAAAGAAAGAAAAAAAATGGGAAATTTATTTTCTTAAACCTGTAAAATTTGTAAATTGTTCTTTTGATTCAACAGATTATACAGTAAACCCCTTATTTGTGTTCTTAGTATTTACGTTATCCCGCAATTAACAACATTTTCCTTAGGTACCTCTGATGTGTTATTAAATGTAATGCAATACTTTTTATTTAATTGCATTGAGGAAATTACTTTCTTCCCGCTATTCATGTCTCAACTGCGATGAAAAATCTGGTTTCTATTTACATAAAACTTAATTAAGACATTTTCGCACAATGTGATTGCCCATCAAATACAATCAATTGTTTCAGTCCCATCATTTTCTCCATTCTTAATTATTTCTCATGGTGAAGTTACCCAAAAACTTTGTTTCCAATATAATTTTTTTAAATATTGAAATCCATTATTCTTTAGGAAATTACAGTTTACTGATTTAATTATCAGGAATACAAAGTTGTCAGATGTGTGAATTCTCTTTCAGACACAAATGTCAAATATTTTAAAAATTCTCTCAGATTTCTAATATTCTTTTGGTTTAACTTGAGTTAGTTACCTACTCAACCAGAATGGGGTGTTTTTTGTATTGTTGTAATGTTGCATATAAGTGCCGACACCAAGATTCTTCAGCATCCAAACCTTTTCCAAGGGCAGCTGTGAGTGCAGAGGTGTTTGGTTGCAGGGTGCGGCTCAGCAAGCGGCGGCAGAAGATGGGCCAGCCACCCAACAACACGCGCCTGGTGGTGAAGCACCGCCCTCTGAATGCCACGGAGTACCGCATGCAGCGGTACCGCGAGCGCATGCTGGAGCCACCTGGCGAGGACGAGGAAGAGGAGCAGGAGGAACAGGAGGAGCAAGAAGAGCAAGAGGAGCAGGAGGAGCAAGAAGAAGCAGACGAGCAGGAAGAGGAGGACAAGTCAGGTGCAGTGCACAATCCGTGTATGGCTCAGTGTTGTAATGGATGGTGTCTAACCTCAGTACTGATTGGGCCTCATCACCACATGTAGGCACACACGAGGTGTGCAGAACTTCAGAAATATCTAAGTGTTTGGATAGCCGAGAGGTGTCTGTTTATAGAAACCACTTAAAAGTACATTAAGGGTGGATGAGTAATTATTAAAGACCTGAAAAAAGGGAGGTTATTTTTTCTTTAAAGCGGTGTTATTTTTTACAAAATTCGCAACAAAAAGTGAGGTTATTATTTTTATTTTTTTCATTTTTATTTGACGGTATTTAAAGGTCAACCCGTAAACTAATGTTTATAAATAACTTTACAGAAATTTTGTTTTGTAAGTAATTGTTTTATCCTATTTTTAAAAAAAAGTAAATGTTCATAAATATTCAAATTATAAATCAGGAATTCAGTCATCAAATGACAGCATAGTGAACACTTCAACATTTCTTTCTTTCAGGTTTTGCCTTCTGTCTGTGACAACTAAGTTGTAGTGACTAAGTAAACGTTCACTGTCAACATTGTTTGTCGGTCTGTAAACAGCACGGAGGGCTGCTAATGCAAAATTATGGTAATTTATACTTTGAGAAGTCAGCACTTTCAACATATCTACATGATTTTCAGTCTTGCAAATCTCTTGCACATCTTCTTTCAGGGCTTCGTAACCCTTGAAAAGTTCAGTGTTCTGAAAATTACTGAGTTCAGGAATGGATTTCATTACTGAAATAACATCTTCTGTCTTGTTAAGGATGATGTTCTTTGGGTTGAAACACTTATTTAAAGCCTTAAATACTGCCGCAGAAGGGTCATTGTTCAACAACATTTGCATTTTGTCCATGCTCAAAGCTGTAGCCTTTTGGCATTCGTGCCTAGCACGAGCTTGGTCACTAGTATTTAAGTTACGGGTAGCATTTTCAAAAGCAGAACAAAACACACCCTTTGATACACACTCAAAATCTTTACGGATACACTCAACATCACCATACAGAGTATGACCTGTTGGATACTTTGAACCTTCAAGTTTGGTCAGAAGGTTCACGAGATCAGCTGCATGATGTCTGATGAACACACACTGAGCTAAAATAATGTTAACATCCTTGTCAGATAATGAAGACAAGTACCTGATACCAGCATTACCCACCTCCTGAAGCTCATACCCCCTGAAAAATGCAATTATGTGAACAAAGTTCTCAGCCAGATAAAACACAGACTTGAACCAGGAATTCCAGCGAGTTATGACAGGCACTGGAAATGGCGAAGCAGGCTGTGATGTTTTTTCTTCCAAGTACTTGAGGAACAGGTGCTTTCTTTTCCTGGTGTTTAGGAATGCAGACTTCACATTCACCACAGCAGAGTTTACTTCAGTAAGTTCACTACTAAGCACGTTTCCGACAAGGGAGAGTTTGTGAGCCCAGCACTGGATGTGAGCAACATGATCACCAAACAACACTTGCAGACTTGTGACACATTTGGTCATGTATCTGGCAGAATCAGTTACGAGTCCCATGATATTCTGGTACTTAACACCATACTTGCTAATACAGTCTGTTATAGCCTGAGCACAAGTTGTAGCGTCTGCCTTCTGCAAGAAACTAACGGAAGCAACTAGAAGTTTTGCAGTATCAAATATTGCTGTATTAACTTGAAACAGTATTACAAAAACACACCTTCCCTTGCTGTCAGTGGTTTCATCACATAGTATATACAAAGGATTTTCTGATGCAACATCTTTGACTTTGTTGAAGTGTTGTTCTGCCAACTGAGGTGTATATTTCTCCCTTAGAGTTTTTACACATGGTAAATCTCCACCACCTAAAACCAAAAGAAAAGTCAGATAATTATTTTATTTACAGATGATACTTTTTATAAAATACATTTTGTATAGCATATACAGCTATGTTTTATGCACTACAATCTAAAATATAATTAATTGACATACTAAAATCAAGTTATTCTATGATTTCTTGAACTACATAATAAACACAGGTTTGAATAAGAAATGCATCATTCTAATTATGGATTTTATAACCACATTATAACTGGAACTACATAATAAAGTAAATTTAAAAACTTCTCACCTTCAATGAATTCATTCAACCACAACTTTATGTTTGGATCTTCCAATTTTTCCAGGGGTATATTTGCTTTCGCGAACGCCTCAGTTGTCTTCAGTGCCAAGTTTTCAATGTCTATCTTTCGCCGTTTGACACTGTTGAAATTTTCAACAACAGATGTCTGCAATTTCCTATCGGAAGGACCACTAGAGAATTTTTGCTTGGCATTCACATGTTTGTCACTTTTTATGTGCTTTGCCACAGAATCTTTTCTCTCAAATGTAACTCTGCAGTTACAGTATTTACACATTAGTGTAACAGCATCGGATGCATAAATACCATCACTTTTGAACTCATCAGCTCGTTGCCTTGCACTAACCACATTTTTTGGCATTTCTTATGTGGAGCAATTAACATTTAAGCCTGGAAATGTTGATAACGGCAATGTTTACAAGGGTATATTAAAACAACAAGCAGGCAGCTATAAAAAAAATAGTTTGGTCGCCTGCAGCATAAAAGACGTTCTGAGCGCTAACATATAAACAGAGGATGTGGAGCGCCGGAGGAAAGATAGATGTTAGGCAAGGGGAGGGGGCAGTGGAGGAAAGATAGATGTTTGACAAGGGGAGGGGGCGGCCTTTCACGGCAGTAACAAAGCAAGGAGGAAGGCTGAGGCATCCTGTGGCGAGTTCCATTAGCGCTGTCTCCCTCCCTCCCTCCCTCCCCCCAATCATAAATCCTTTTCAGGGAAAGTCCAAAGTGTCGTCACCTGTCACCCCCCTGTCCCCTCTTGCTACAGCTTCACGGAGACATTTCCAAGGCAGTAAAACCAACAGCGTCAAAACAGGCATAAGTAACACAGTTTAGACGCAAAGCGTGTTGTTTTTCAACCAAGCTTACTCACCCAGCACTCTGCCGACATTTCAAAAGCCACAAAGAAAAACAAGAAGAGGTCAAAACTGACATAAGTAACGCACATTAGACGCCATTAGACGCAAAACGTGTAGTTTCTCAACTAAGCTCTTCCAGCCCTCTGTAAACATTTCAAAAGCCATAAAGAAAAATAACAGTGGCCAAAACTGGCACAAGTAACGCATTTTAAAGGCAAAGCGTGTAGTTTTTCAACTAAGCTGTTCTAACCCTCGGCCCAGCATGTGAAGATACCGTGATGGTTCTTGGTATTGGGGAGAAGAAACGTAACATTCATGCTTTTGTGTTGAAATTCGTGACAAAGACGGAAAAAATGAGAAAATCGCATTTTAGCTTCAAAACATCAAAATTCGCGTTATTTTTCGGGTTTATCGCGATCGCGATTTTTTCAGGTCCCTAGTAATTTTGTTTCCATATTTTTTTTTATAAATTCTGTTTTGAGAGTAATGATACTGCATGTTTTAATTTTTTTCCAATTTCTATAGTTTCTCACCTCAATGAAAAAAAAATCAAATTTTCCCTATTTTTTACATCAAAGGAAAAAACACAAATTTCCCCCCCCCCCCCCCTTTTTTTTTTACTCTCCAATTTTTCCACATTTTTTGTAAGCTTCAGAACCGTAATAGTGATCAACTGCTACAGACAGTTTTTCCTGTAAAATTTATTGTTTTGTTTAGACTTGATCTTTTTTTTTTTTTCTTCATTCAGGAAGAATAAAACTGAATAATATTATCAAATGACAATACTATATTAAAAATATATACAAATAATAAAATTAATAAATTAAATACTTAAATGTATTATAATTATCAGTAGTTAAAGTTTGCAAGCCAGATAGCATCAATCTGGCAATAGTGGGTGCTGTAATCAAGGTGTGATCAAACTTTAATGGCAGATTAGGTTCTTAAGTCATCTAGTAACCTATTGCTAAGGTTGGGGAAACAAAGAATTCTCTTGGGAAATTTCTGCAGCAACATCCAAACTGTTTCTTGCTTGGCATAATCCAGATTGACTTAACCAGCAAATTGACTGAATGCCGTGGAAGAAGGAATGCAGTCTGACTTTATGTAAGTGAAAATTGTATAGATAGGTAAACTTAAGATAAGATTCAGGGATCAAATAAAAATACATACAGTAGATTCCCGATATTCTGGGGTCATGACTAGCAAGGGTTCCATGCATAACCGAAAAATATAGTTAAAGCAATGTAAAAAAAAACTTATTGAAGTTTTTTATCCCGACCAACTAGACAAAACACTGTAACAGTTCTCCTTCAAAGTAACGTCCTAATTCATTCTAGTAAAACAGAGCACTAATCAAAACAGTGCTAGTTACATATATTTTTGCCATAAGAGAGTATTTTAATCAAAATAATTTGTTTTCCAAATAGTCAAGTGTGGTTGCTTGCTGACTACCATTTCAATTAATACACTACTCACGATAAAATTAATTTACAGTAATAATACGTACATTTGAAGTACATTGAAGGAAATTTTGAATAATATTAAGAGATTAAACAACCTAAAATTAAATTTAAAACTTCATGCACTGCATTGTTTACATAATAGTTCTTGGGCATAACATTTTTTTTTCCTATGTAGGCACTACCAAAGTTTTTGAGTTACAAAATAATATTGGTAATGTTATTGATATAGGAGATATTTTTCAGTTCTAATAAGAATTTAAAAAGCATAAACTTGATGTTTTCTATTATTAGAAAGATTATTTAACCTGTAAACGTAATTCCCGACTCTGTTGTTTACTGAATGTGTGTCTGCTGTGATTTGCTACTAGCACATTTGCCTATAGGGCATCCTAGTGGTGCAAGGTAAACTAGCCCTGAAAGCTTCTGGCTTTTCTCTGCAGAGCTACTATTGCCATGCAGGATGGCGGAATATAAATGTTTGCTGAACACTTGAACATCGTCGGAAATAATTACGCAATGAAGGAAGTGAATAGCTAAGGAGGCAAACCAAATTATTGTTTCTTGATTTGTCACTTTATTAATTTGTTACATTATTAATTCATTGCATTTTATTTAATGCTACCCAAGTGCCGCTGCCATTGTGTGTGCACAGAAATAAATAGTCAAAAATTATTTTTGTTTTTATGGTTTATGGAAGTGAAATATGAACGGTTAATCTGAAAACTGGATACCCCGCACCAGGATAATCACTTGTCAGGAGTCTACTGTACCTTGTTGCAAAGCGGAATCCACTGTCCCACGTGGTGAGTGTTCAGTGTGTGTTCTGCTCGTCCCACAGACAACGAGCGGGCGGAGGACGGAGGGGCGCTGGCGGAGGATGAGCAGGAGGCGGTGGACAAGGACGAGGAGACAGCAGCAGAGGAAGATGTGGTGGAGGAAGCAGAGGAGGATACGGCGGACGAGGGGGAGGGGAAGGCGGGAGCAGACGAGGCGCAGGAGGAGGAGGAGGAGGAGGAGGAGGACAGGAGCAGCAGCAGCGCGGCCGACAGTGGCTCGGAAGGTGAGTGAGAAGTGTGACGGGCAAGGCAGCCAACTCGTGATGTTGCCGTGGACATGGTAAGCTGAGTTACCTCACCTCTGTAGACAGACCCCTATAGAGAGAAGACTCCCAGATCTCAAGTACGGTTTTTTAATTGTATCCTTCCAAATACAAGGGAAAAAAACTCCACATTTCTCAGAATAACGGTAATTATAATGATAAACAGAATGATAGTATGCATTTTCCTCAGCACACCGTGATAAAATACAGGATTTGTACCAAGTAATAATGGTCAGATACAGTAAAACCTTGTTAATTCAAAATGCTTACATTAAAGCTTTGCTGTTCTCCAAATGTGAGTATTTGATTTTACATGCTTTAGAGTTGGTTATTTAAATAAATAATTTTAAAAAAATGCAAGTGTTTCAAAGCAACATGTTCATAAAAATATTTACTGTTTAGCTGATTCATAAATGCAACAGTATTTATAATTCTACTGTGCAGTGAAATGTTGGTTCACACCAAAAGTTGTCCATCTCATGTACGGAAGCTAGCAGTGAGCCAGACAGACGGGCAGATGTCGTCATGTCTGGCAAGGACAAATAAACAGCCCTTCGCTTCAAGGTGTGATTGGGAACTTTTAAAGACTCTGCTTGAAACTCAACACTCCGCTGCGACTGTGTTTCCACTTTTGGAAGCATTCCTGATATATCTTCTTTATTAAGGGTGTTAATAAGACCTCTCCCTGCAGGCCTTTTCTTCTGCACGTTTTTGCACAAATGCTAAAAGATACTTTTGTAATGTTAATATTACTAGTTGACTTTCTGCCCCATAGCAGCAAATTGGTGATGCATGATACCAAAGTAAATTGGGTTGGGGGGGGGGGGGGGGACGACACCCGCGAACATTATCTGCACATTCAAACGAATTTGTCATGCGTTTTCTGGTCTTGGTAAACTTATGGCCGGTTTCACCAATGTCCCCTAACTTTTAAGGGCTGCTTAAGGCATGTGTAAGGGCTGCCTAGCACATTGAATCGTTTCACCAACAGTTAAGGAACTCTTAAGTAATCTTAAGCATCCCTTAGTTTAAGTGGTGGAAATTGGGCCCCTAACTATTTAAGTGGCACTTACTGTCACAAAACAAGAAAAATAAAATGGATGCCGTGGAGGAATACGAAGAACTAGCCGAAGATGTACATTTTATTTTTGATATAAATGTTATTGCTGAAGTTGTGGAACATTTTTAAGGTGTACTTAATGTGAAATCCTTTATTATAAATACATTCGAGAATGTTCACATACTCCACTTTTATTTAAGAACTCATTTAATAAGGAAGTAATTAAAGGTTTTTCTTTTGAAAAGTCTTAAAAGAACATTTATGACAAGGAATTTTGCATGTCCTAAAGGAAATAAACTGATATTTTTTTTTTTTTTCATCTGCTATTAAAACTTAGTTTAAACTTAGACAAAATTACAATAGCGAATAAATACTCCCATGCTGCGTCCTTTTCTTTGCTCGAAACAGCATCCGTCCTCTTATTTTCTATTATATTTTTATGCCTCTCAACTAGGCTCAACACCATTTTCTCATCAGAAGAAAAGTTTTGCGTTTTCATTCTCTTTGTTTCAAACATTTTCACACTACTTTGCAACGACCATATAGCTACTACTTTCCGTGAAAATACACTAACATCGTACCATCCAATTACCGCGAAATTAATAAACATTCAGATATTTGTTTACTGTTTAGTAAAAATATTTAATTGGCTTATGTATATCACGTGACAACAAGTTCGAAGTACCAACCTGAAAACTATTACTACTTATATCTGTACGAACCCTCGCTCTATGGCAAGCAAGTCCCTAACTAAGCAACCCCTACATAAGTGAATGTGACGATGGTGAAAACCAATTTCGTGAGAATTGACTTTAAGGAATGCCTAAACTTAAGCAGTCCTTTGCTGAGGGCGTGTTTAGGAGGCGTTGGTGAAAACGGCCATTAGACTTTCACTGCAATGATTAGGCCTTTTTTTTTGGGTTATACCCAAACACCCATGGTATATCTCCTGTAATTATTCTTTGTGTCCGCCCACTTGGTCTAGTGGCTGGCGTGTCTGGCTGGTGGGCCAAGGGGCCCAGGTTCGATTCCCAGCCTGGGGAGTTTTTTCAAACCTTCTCCCTGGGTTAGGACTGGATGTTTGTGATGTCCCTTTCACTTTCACTTCCACGTTCATTCCGTAGAAGGCAATGGTAGACCACCGAAGAATCAGCCTTCCTCTGCAAGCTTAGGGATGTTACAGCTGTCATCATCGTGGCATTGCCTGGGCCATCGTGGGCGTTTACCCAGTAATGGGTAAAACGGGTCATTATCATCTGTTACTTTATGTAACAAATTTTGGTCAGTTTCTGCCCAATCAATCAGTTCTGCGGAAATTTAGAGTCTGTGTCACTTCAAATCAAGGTGATTTTACTGCCTTTTTTTTTTGCCAGTGATACTGCTGATACTCTATACAATACTTTTGCAGACACTCTGGATTACTCAAAAAACAGTTACCAATTAGTTCATACCAACACACGTTTTGTTTCCTACAACAAAGGAAAAGTTAAAAATTCAAGCAAACTAAAAAAAAAATAAAAAAAAAATAGCAATTTTTATTCAATAAACATGTTCTCATTTATTCAATTTAAGTTTAGTCAAGATATTTCTTCACCCATTGTAAAGTTCTACATCCAATATATACGTAGTATAAGCTTGCAATATCACAGTTTGAACTGCAAAGGAAGTGGTCTCCCTTCCCACACCCACTTGGAAAAAAATTATTTTACCTACATTGAGAGATAGGTAAGAATTTGGCAGAAGCAATGATTGGAGCGCAGGTCTTTCAGCACCGTCAGCTGGTTGGATGTGACAGGTAGAGATCTTTAAATCTTTATCTAGTTGCTGTGCGCTGGAAATAGCAAATGTTCTCCGTTTCGAATTTCAATCTTTTGCATTAGTATGTTGACAAAACCAATATCAATAATTACCAGCGTGGTGTTATTTTTTTTTACGTGTACATTTTAAAATGATGTGTCACGTGAAAAGAGAAAATATTGTTGCACAGAAATATAAAAATGTTAAAAAAAAAAAAAAAAATTTAAATTAAATACAATTTTAATAGTAAAAACAATGACGTTTACTCCCATCAGAAGTAAGTTTTTTTTTTTTTTTGCCTGGAGTATGGCATGCTGTAAGGTCCTGATTCTCGTAATCTACCCTGGGAGTGGGTGAAAAATTGCTGGAAATATATAACCACACATATTCTTCCCAAAAATGTCCCTTTTTAGTATTACCAACGTATTATTTACATAATTTAAGATAGGTTGATTTAGTTACACAAAAGGTTTATTTTCTGTAGAGTGGAGGTACAATGTTTTGCTCTTATCAGTCAGTAGAGGGTAAGCATTGGTTCTTACTTCTTACCCTCTTAAATGTTAAGTTAGCCATAATGCGGTAAGGAAAGACAAAATTGATTTTTTATTTGGTTCTGTTTGTATTTTAAAAAAAGTAAAAAAAAAAATGATTTGCATGTTTTTGTGCTAGAATGAACAATTATAAAATTGTCCCGACAATATGTTTCTGTAAAACTAACGTGTGTGCCCAGCGGGCAGCGAGGACGGAGGGGGAGCTCCCTCCAGGACCTCGCGGTCGTCTCGCTCCCGCAGCTCGTCCAGCGCGAGCGCGAGCGGCAGTGCCAGCGACAGCGACAAGTGAGCCATCCCGCTTCTTGCACTTTTCAGTACCTACATCGTGTTGCGATTTTGTAAACTGAGTTTATCGTGTTCTCTTCTATTTTTTTAAATAAAATATTTTTTTTTTTGATGACATTAACCTTGTTTTTTTTAGTGATGGTGCAACCAGGTACCAGGTGGGTGAACACACTCCAGCTGTAGCTCAGCCTAAATTAATTCTACATTCGGTAAAGAAACAACAAATAAATATTTTAAGAGTATGTATGTACACTAAGCATACAGGATTCATTTACAGTAGGGCGTGTTAGAAGAACCGTAGAACAAACTTAGTGGCGATTTCATGGAGTTTACGTATACTATATATATAAAATATATATATATATATAATTTTTTTTTTCAGGCCTGTAAGAAAAGTTTAACTCTTCAGTAATGGAAATTAACTATAAATTAAATTTGCACCTGTTTACCATATGTTAGTCGAATATGTTTTTGGGCAGCATTTAATATGGAGACAAGAGAGTAAAAAATATCCCTTTTGGCACAGCCTACAAGCGTAGGTAGATTTTTAATTACTACCTATTTGTTTTGGAAACTTTTGGAACAATTTAAGGACTTAGGTAATGTACATGACATTCCATATGTTGTCCAATGTTCCAAAATGATTAAATAAATTTTCTCTTATTTCATGCTACGGCAATCTTCAAACGTTTTTAATTCAATGCTTCCAGCATTGAATAGCATACAAAAAATTTCATATCATGCCTATTAATGTAGTTATAAATGTTTTTGACATTCAATCACTATTTATTATCCCTTTGTCCAAGGTTTAAGATAATATTAATATATGTAGTTTAAAATATTTTATGAATTTGATAGTAAAGAAGTATTGATTTAATTTTATTTGAATACCTGATAGTTACAATAATAGTTCATTTAATCAATAATTGTTTCAGCCAAATGTAAAGAAATTTTTCTATAAATAACATACTATATATTAAATATCTACTAAATAAATATAATATTTTTTGTCTTTCAAACCCTTGCAGTAATGGTTGATTACATAAAAATTTACTTATGACAAAACCAATGCTTTTTTTTTTTTTGTACACAGAATGTTGCAAACATGTTTTTTTATAACATCATGGTATTGGTATTGGAACTAATCGTACGTAGACTTTTTATATATTTTATTTTCCAGTTGAAATTAAATTAACAGACTCCAGATATAAATAAAATACATTCTACCCAATTAAAATTGAAAGTGAAATGTGAAAATAAATGTCATACTTTTTTGTCCTCTCCCGATGTTATAAACATATCCTGTCCTCGTTGTGCAACGGACACATCTGGATAGTCACCTTCAAAACACCAGTGTCAGAAAACACATGCTACGCCATGAAATGATACACATTTAATTTTGTCCTGTATTATTTGCATGGGATTTGTTCCACTAGAATCTAAAAGTTATCATTTGGAAATGCACTTTAAGTTTACAATAATTCCCCCTAATTAATAACTACTATTTTCAATTATCACCCAATACACAAAAATTATTTCTAGCTTTTAGTGACTTCAGGAACACAATTACTAATCACGTGTGATTAAAAAGATATGTTTTCATCTAAAATACAGAAAAATGTGTGTGTACATAAATATGTTTTCATATAAATAAAAGTGGTACTTATTACCACAATAAATGAAATCGAAATCTCTATTGAAGATGCTTTGAGTGAAGTATTGTGGCACAGGCTATTACATAAATACTACCTTCATAGTGTCATGGAGGCTCAGGAAATAGTTCTGTTGAAATCTTCTAACAAATGGAGCCTGTCAGGAACCTTACATCATGGCACTTGGGCTTAAGAGGATTCATCATAGGGAAAATACTTCTGCTCTGCCTTTTCGGTAGTCTTCGTACGTGACGTGGTGGGAGGAAGGTTGAGAAAGTCAGTGGGGAGCAAGGCAGGCGAGGATGAGCTGTAAAATCAGCGGGTGGTCAGGGATGCAGGGGGTTTTGACAAGGTCTTACAATGGCTTGGGTAAAGTGGTTGAGGATGACCATGAAGTAGAAAAGGGGGGGGGGGGGGGATGGTCCCAATGTTTCTATTCCCTGCGCCAGATTGTAATTTTCTGTATCATCTTTAGTTACCGCCGCACAAAAAATAAATCTGTGAATCATTCAAAGCTTTCCATAAGGTATCTGTAATGCATGATGAAGTGATAAATGGAAAATTATCACATAAAATTTAAAAATTATATTCAAAATTAAAAAAATTGTCAAAACATTGTTTCATAACATATTATTTAGATTTAATACATTTGCAGACTTTTTATAATAGAAACGGGTACAACACTTCTCTTACAGACATACTTAAAAATCGCCTACACAGTTGTGAAAGTAAAAAATGCATATAAATAGATATAAAATTTTGTTGACTAAACTTTTTTAATAAAATCCATAACTAGTGAAAAAAAATTTGTGTATAATATTCAAACCATACACTTTACATACCTAACAATAACGCAATCTATAGTTGTGCAAATTATCTGTGTTAACGAATGTTTGTAAAAAAAAAATGTCATTAACTTTTATTAAAATACTAGACACTTTTGCATTAAACCAAATAAAAATAAATCAATTATACTTATTTTGTAAACTTATTACCCTTTATTTTATTTGTTGAGAGATAAACATGAAACGGTAAATTATAAAACCATTACAGAATGGCAATTTTAACTGTTAAAAATATTAACATTATCAAACAACACTTTAAAATAAATATCGCGCACTTTCACGGTCATTTCTTTGCCTTTGGGTTCTAGCCGCGTCACATTGGAAGTTATTTCGGCGTTTCGGAGTGCATTGCAGCCTCTATCTTTAGGGAAGCAGCAGCAGTCGTTTCTTACCTACTGACAGTAACAGTAAGTAGTAGGTTACTGATGAACAGTAGGTAGTAGGTTACTGAGAGTAACAGTAGGTAAGAAGCGACTTCTGCTGCTGTCCTGAAGATGGAGGCTGCAACGCACTCCGAAACGTCGGAAAGAACTTCCATTGTGACGCGGCTAGAACCCAGAAGACAAGAACATTTATTAGAATGTTTCTAGTTGATTTGATTACTTAATGTATTTTAGTAAATTCTTGCTTATTACCATAATGTTCCTGATTTTTTATGAAGTCGCTTGAAGTCTCGATTATCAATGACTCCGACATCTTATCATGTTTATCATCGGCCAAACATTATTACATTTGCAAGAGGAATTACCTCACAAAATGTGCCAGCCAATTTCAAACTTACCATACGTAGTTTATCAAATACAGACACAAATGCAGACTTATTAGTACCTATAAATAAACACATGATCTTTATACAAGCATTCATTTCTCAATTATTGTTTTTATACATTCTAGATAAAATGGCTTCTTACATTAAGTACTGGTTGAAATACACTCAGCCGAGTTCACCGATGCAGAATATATCCCCCTAAATGCTTGATACAAAAATAAAAATGTTAACACTGACATTGCAATTATCTTTTATTAAAATGTAAATACGAATAATGTTACAGGAATATATCACACATATCTATCGAATATTGGATTATTTCATATATACAATTTTGAGACTGAATCTCTCCCCACACAATGCTGAAATAGCAAGTTAGAACACATCAAATGTATACTTATTGCAAAATGAAACCTTTCTTACAAGCAGAAACACTTTCCCAAAATCTACATGTTAATAATTTATGCAAAACTTGATACAACGATTTTATCTTTAGTGAAATTCTATCACATGCAATGTAGTAAGCACATAACTAATAAGTTACACTATCGCACTGAAAATGTATGTATGTAGTTAAGAACTGAACAATGCATAAAATGACATACCCAAAAACAATACAGCAATATCATGCGTTTGTACTAAAGTATCAAATGCAAACGTCTTGTCATGTTCAGGTGAGTGTAACATGTGGCATATTTATAATGACTTACATGAGATGATTTCATTATGAATGGTGATAAATCAAATTCAAAAACACAAATTTCTTCTTGTCTTCTTTGATTCGGGTTCATCATTGTTGGCAATAGCTTGTACACTTTTATTTCTTCTGGAATTTGATGGTTTCTTGACACTAAGTTTGTGTTGTCTTGCAGCAAATTCGTTCATAGCCTTTGTAATATAGTCAGTATCTCGTATGGGCAACGACCGTGGTCGTCGCGGGTCTACAAGTTCTGGCAGCATACAGTTTAAGTAAAACTTTGTCAATTGCTGATCCATTTGATCCTTCCAGAACAGATCATCTCTGTCAATACTTTTGGTTTTAATTCCATTTGGAGTCTAGAGCCCGAAGATGCAGTAATTACGCCTTGTCACATGAAGTTGCCCTTGAACTTGGTAGAAAAATTGGTGATTCTTATTAATGTCTGTAACAGTTCTTTTGTCTCGAGATATGTTCCAAAATGTGCATTTCCTTTTAAGAATTAACTTATCAGGACTTAGAACTTCTGGCTTTACTCCAGAAGATGGACATTTTACTTCCACAATACCATCTCTTTCAATCATTCCATCTGGGCTGGCCCCTAGAAATTGTATTTCTTCATCAACAAACAGTCCACATGCCTTTACTTGTACATCACAAGTCTCTTCCAGCTTTTTCACTGCCTCTTTTTCGTGATCTCTACCCCATATCATAGCATCTGTATCGAAATCCTCATACAACAATGTAGCCACCAATTTTTGGCATGAAGTATGTGGTTTACGCCTACAAATAGTGCCAAAATTAGAAGCTTTCAACAATTTTCTCCTAGTTTATTTCCACAGGCCACACTCCCTTTGTAAAAGGGTACCATTCTGCAGTTCTGATCTTCAAATGTAGAGGGTAAGGATTTTAAAAATCCTTCCTTAGCTAGGTTGTAACCTTCATAAGTCATGTCTGGCTTTTGAGATTGGGCACTTTCAAAGGGAAACCTTGAGGATTTATAGCTGTAGGTGGTAATCTTGCGCACATACTGGGTTATTAACATTTTGAGATTACAAGTGAATATAATGTCATATGTTGAGGGACATAGGACTGAATTGTATATTTAGTTGTGAAGCCCTTTCATAGCAAACATCATATAAAAGCTAGATTCAAGTTGAAATCTGTTAAATATGCTTTTATGGTATTAAAATGACATTAATTTGTGTAGCATAGGGTAGTAACATGTTATTATTATTGGTGACTATAAGATATGGATGGACGCTGTGATAGTGTGAGTATGCGGAATTCCCCCGACCTCATATAAATATTTACTACACCTTCACGGTAGTACTGAAATAAGCTAAATGAGTATAGTTTCAGGTACATTGCGTATCTATTACATTGATTTATAAGTTCTTTATTTATATAAAGTTCTCCGACTATTCCACGTTTTCCATGTTTTTCTTGATGATGGACACAATGATTCAGCCACTTTGAAATAATTTTTTCTGTGTTTTGTTTTCAGATAGAATTCCTGAATAACTTTTCATTGAAAACCAATTTTTTTTAACAGCCATTTGCTCTGATTTTTGTAATGACTCCCAACATAGATATTGGTGGAAAGTGTGTCTCATATTGTACATGTACACATGAGCATGTGTGTGTTCTCTATCTCTCTCTAAAGATATCAAGTGTACATAATAGCAAAATAATAAATGTCAGCTGATATAATTTAAATTAATTATTTTTATATAGATGTGTGTAAATAATGGTATTGTATTAACTTATAACAGTGGTAATATCTGAAATTATTTTTTGCTAGCAAAATTATACTAGGTTGCAAATATGATGGTATTAACTTTTGCTATACATCTACATTTTTATAAGTATGACATGCGAACAACAAAAGAACAAACGTGTACAACCATAGAAACATATTATTAATTTTTAGTAGGTAATACAGGCATTAATATCAGGCCCATTATAGTTGCACAGATAATTTTTATAATTGATACGTTTCTGTATTGGTGTTTTACTGTGTTTACACGTAATACCGAGTACACACGCGTTAACATAAAATTATTGTGGTAAATGCAGTAATATCTATATGCAACTGTTTATATCACTCTAACGTATGACAGTTCGATTTATCTTGTAAATAAGGTTTGTAGTTATTTTGAGCATTTAATTTAATATGAATTAATTTTGCTACCCTCAGCTATTAATCTCATGGATGAACATGAAAATCAGTGTCTAGTTCTGCTGGTTTGCTACGAGTTACGAAAAAATAATAATGTGAAAAATATACTTTTTCCAATGTACCTTAATAATGTTTTCATTTAAGTCAATAGTAATAATGATAATAATGAACTAAAGACATGAACACATATTTTAGTCTTCTGGTCTCTTAATTTTCAAGTCACTTTCATGGCATCCAAAAAGTCTCCTTTGAAATTCTAGGCTTACCTCATGAAAATGCAGATTGTAGAAACTTCACAATTCTGACTAATATAACATCAGACATCTACCTGAATAATAATAATACTCGAGCTTCTGAATTATCAACATCGTAAAATCAAAATAATATGTCTTGCTGAACTACTCCTGAATTTACGTCATTCTCTGAATAGAATTTCTCATGCATACTTGCAAAACTGGATGAAAAAATAGCCGTTATTAAAATAACAGATTAAATTACTTAATCATATCATACCACATTTTCAAATTACATTTCCAATTGAAATTAGTGCCAAACAAAAACAATAAAATGTTAAATATGAATAACTATTACTATGCTTAATGGTAAATCAATGTAACAAGGCGAGTACTAATTTAATGTTCCTATTATCTGTTTTATGAATCACATTATGTTTTATTTAAATTTTTGATAAATATGAAATATTTGCATTCAGGCCATATGTTCATACTGATCTGTACGTCTACCCCGAACAGTACATTAAATAAGAAATAATTATTCCTATCGTTTGTAAGAAGTATTAAATATTTCTAACATTAAAATTAACAAACTGATATATGTATGAATAATTCTATGAGAGTGTATTTTAGTAACCTATGTTGTGTGAACCGCATGGGAAAGAGATCTAATAATTAAATGTAGGCTAGTATTCCAAGACACAAAAATAAGGGTTCAGGTGTTGAATCTGCTACATCTGTACCCCAGCTTTATTCCTTATGCACATTGCAACTCCAGAACCCTTAGATAGGACACAGTCAGTCCCTTATTTTCAGGGGACGGATTTTGGTGTCCTATCCATGACATATATGTTGCACAAACTTTTGCGCAATCGCAGAGCTCACTTTTTTGATGATTTTTCGGGCCCGCGTCAGGCGGTATACACTCAAATTCGTTAATGTTGGGGGACATACCAAGCGTATTGGTTTGTCAGATGAAACTTTATGATAGCAAAAATTTCCTGGAAAACATTTTGTATACTTTAATAAAAATAAGCAATAATCCTTACTTAAAACATACTTGAGAAAATTACAATAAAAATCTTCAATACCCCCAGTTTATTTTACGTTCAGGCCTATATATCTTGTCTCGGTAGCAGAGTGGTAACGTGCAAGACATATAGAAACAAGAATGTGGTTGGTAAAACGTTGCAAACTCGACAGTGGGAAAATATTTTAATTGTTTTATAAAACGTATTATAAAATTATGTACACTTTAATGCATGTAAAATAAATTTAATATTTTTTAAGTAATTGCTATTACATATATCACAATCCATCGACGGGTTCTGTTACTTCACATAGAAAGGTCTATGGCCCTTAGTTTTTTACTTTATGTAGAATTAAAATATATAATCACAATAAAAATCATCACATGTATTTGTGCTCGTAAATAATTAATTTTGCATCTTCTGTGCTGTGAAATATTTTTCAGTTACCAAATGTTGATAAGAATTAAAATAATACATTAATACCATTCATCCTGTGTAAACCAGACACTGATTTTTGTCGTCTTCCTTTACTCTCATGTACCGTAAACACAAAACAAAATGCTGTAAAGAGACATGTCAAGTAGCGTGCTCGTTCTGCAATGCGTAACTGTTTCTAGCCTCACGCAAGGCACCGTTTATTAAAACAGCTGCGATCTGTACCTTTACTGTTTACTGTAGTTGTAATATATTTTGGGCACGTTATGTAATTCGGCCTGGAGTTAGGTTATGGTTGCATCTCGACCTGGCAGTGATTATTTTACGCAACCGAGAAAAACAAATAATAATGCTCTTTAATTTAATACGTAATATTATAAACACACATTTTATAATCTTTTCTACCATAGTTGTCTCGATAGGTTACTGTTCCAGCGAGCTGAGCTATGGGAGTTATTTGTCAAAACACAAATTCCTTCACTCACTAGCATACTGATTGACTACTTGAAATTTTAGAAGTGTTTCCATACGTAGTACCTCTGGCCTGCGCATCTTTTTCCTGTATGCTGATAAAAACAATCTAGACTTCCGAGCCATTGATAGCTACACTTCTTCTGGAGAGTTGCGAACCTCAGTTTTGGGACAGCTCCACAGGAAGTGGTAAACCCCACCCCCTGCACTCTACCCTATTGTTGTTGTCAGGCTCGGGCAGAGTCCTGCGCCCAGCAGGGGTCAGCTTAGCAGCTCCACAGGGGGGAGGGCTCTCGCTGTCTACACCTCTTCTTCTCTTCTCTGCCTCCCACCACCATGTTTCCCGCACGACAATCATATTTTTCGCCCAGCAATGTGTGCATTACTTTAGAAATATATAATTTTCATCAAATTTCTCAATTTCGACAGTGAATACACAGAAATAAATTTATTTTATGTGGTTAACACTATGTTTACAATGAAAAATATTTATGAAATATTCAATTATAACTTCTGAAAATCACGCTGAAAACAGCTCAGAAATAGTACTTTCAATGCGGGATAAAACTTATTTAATCCAAAAAATTATTCACTAAGAACCTTCCTTATACCTTTATATATTTATCAAATTTTTTTATTTCTTTTCAGTATTAAAATTACGCCATTGAGAGTTGGAACCGCGAGACCCTGCAGCACACAATTTTAGCAGCTGTGATGAATCCTCTTAAGTTGACTTTTAATCTTCGAAATGACTCACTTTGTAAATTAAGTGTAAAAAAAACATTTTCAACGTAATTTTCACGACCAGAAAGATTTTAAAGAATGATACAGGCTACTGTTTGGTGTTTTAGGGTTGTATTTGGTTTAGTAATTATGTTTTTGATGCCTTTTCACATAATCTGCAAAATTATAGCCCACGTTAAAAAATTTCATGCTAAAAAATTTATGAATGGTCTTTGATGAATGCTTTTTTGTATTATAAATTACATCTTGTTTATTTGAAGGTAACGTGTATGAAAACACATCAAATAAAAATTTTCACTTAACAATCAATAACTTTTCACAAACCTCAACCACACACAAGAAACTAAGAAACTGGCAGGTAAGTTTTCTCAGTATTAAGTCGTTTGCCATTTTCATGAATAAAAAACTTTTCAAAAACAAACACATTAACAAAAATCTAGCTGCACACACTGAAAATATAATTAAAAATAAAATGGCTGTGTTAAAGTGTGTGGCATGTTACTCAAGGAACAAAATACATGGGAACAAGGTAAATCAGAACAACTCTCACTGTTTTCACCAGACAAATTACAACGTTCATTTATTTATTTACCCGTTTATTACAACTGTCAAGACAACAAATATTAATAGTTTCTTCCAATCCATATTCTTCCTGATCTCTGTCTTGCATACATGCATGCACATACTCACGAGACATATCCCTTAGCTGGGAGCATTCATACATTTTTCGTTATAACTCTAGCAATTCTCTTTTTGTTTCCCACCTCATACATGAGCTCCCACACAATCTTTTACATACAGTGGAACTTTGCAATTACAAGTACGAGATACCTCAAGACCTTAATAGTTATGATAGTTCTGTAATGCAGTCAGTTTGACATTGTAAATCACTAATTTATTGTGCAATGAGTGCTTCTATGTTGGTCTATTTGTAAGAAAGCCTGATTTACATTGCATCTTCAAATAAGGGAAAATCCCAATAGTTGATAAAAAAAAAACCGATTATTCAGGCATTATACACAGAGACTAATCAAGAGAGTGAGTGCATGGCTGACTTATTTACATTGCATCTTCAAATAAGGGAAAATCACAATAGTTGATAAAAAAAACCCGATTATTCAGGCATTATACACAGAGACTAATCGAGAGTGTGAGTGCATGGCTAAGTCGGGGGACTAACTGCAACAACTAGCAGTATTTTTTATTTTTTTTTTTAAGTCAGTGTTCATTATATCTTTACAAAGGATGCCTGTGTCCATGTAGTCTGATTTTATGTCAAACTACATTTTTAAAAGCTCAAAGCCTTAGACATAGCCAAAAAAATTTTTGCGCTAATACAAGAGTGTGAGCATGGATTCGCCAGAAAGAGTAAAATTAGAATACAAAATGACTCGGCTAGTAAACACTTTTCACTTTTGTTACACCTGCTGCCCTCTGGTCTGTCTGTCCACGACGCTGCAACAAAGCTCTTTCCAAGTTACTGTCTGCTGCTCTAGTGTTGCGAGTACACGTGATCATCAAGCAGTGTTAACGGTTCTTTTTCCCTTTCACGCCCTTGTAAATGCTGGAAACCTATACAATCTTTGTTTTTAACTGGACAGGAGTTTACATCGCATGAAGCACGTAATCCTGCGCCTGAAAAAAAAAAAAAGTTTTCACTTTGTGTATAACCACACTTTTAACTGCAAAGTGTCATGATTACCACTGCGGCTTCCGCTCCGCAATTCCCGCACACATTGCAGCAATCCATGTTTGATTTGGGAAAACTTCCCGGTCTTAGGTCCGTGAAAAGTATACTGCAAAGTATTGATGTTATAAATCAAATTTCTATATTTTACCGCCCCACATGTGCTAACAGCCAACTCTCCTCCTGCGACCCTATTTCCTGCAAACTGCATCACTTACAGTTTAAAGCTAAATATAAAACTTTTAACGTCATCATACCGTACATTTAAATGAAACAAAACATGTGCGTTTGTTTTCAAGAAGAAACTGATGAAGAGTAGCTTATCACATTTTAATTCTTAAGGAAGAAACTGGTAGAAGAATGGAATACACAGAAGGTTGGAAGGGGAAAAAAAGTGTGCTGAAAATTGTGGTTGTAGGGTTGTCGCAGTGGCTTTTAAACAACAGCATTTGAGCTTCCCCTTCACATGACCTTTGTTTTGCAGTAGTGCAGAAATAGAGGCATAAGAATGCGTAGAGGTGATGGTGCAGACTAACTTTCTCTCCTTTCAAAGTAATAAAATAGGACAAAGATGTATAGAAAGACTCTACCATTTTTGTCTGGTTTTGTGAATCTAAATTTTGACTACAACTTTCTATTGTTTGGTTGTCACGAGTATTCGTAGTTACAAGGACATTTCCTGCCATTGCCAGCTCTCGTAGTAGCAAGGTTCCACTGTAGTTAGCTAAGAGGAGGACAAACTAGTTAAGTTAGGGCAGAAGCCAGCTTCTTATACTTAAGGTAACATTTTCCTCAAATGGGACCAACCAACGACCATGTTGACAAATGGTTTAACTAACTCACCTTAACCTAATTGGACACTTGTATTCCAACCCGTATAGTTTTCATTCCGCATTGTACTAACTCTGGTGTCTAATAAACAAGACATACTGAGGCTTTGCCTTGAAAATGTAATAAGTAGCCTATAGCATTGACTTTTACTTGGAAAGATTGAAATCAACGATTTATTTGGTTATTCTTGTGGGATGGTCCCAAAACTTTAAAAATGAAACTGTCACAATTATGTATAAAATATCATGTTTAAGTGCAGCTTTTAAAAATTCTTCAAATTAAGAAATGCAAAATGTAAATAAATATTAAATAATGACAATGAATTAATGAGTGCATAGTAGGCTTAAGAGTAATTTCTGTTAACATTTAATATCTAAAATGGATATTGATGGAGGGATTGGGTAATATTAAAAATAACATCAGTAATTCTAACTAGGTAATTGGGCATTGTATTTTCTAAACTGACACCCATGAATTTAAAAAGACAAAACATTGAACAATTGTGACACTTAAAGCATTGGAATCAGAACAGCACAGAAAATAAATTATATAATTACATTACCTTTCATTACATTTTACAACTTTAAATTCTAAACAAAGGAATCATTCAATTTTCAAGCATCAGCATGTGGTGTACATATACACATATATCATCTTTGAGCACTTCATAAAATAATGCAAACACAAAACTATGTTAAGCTGTACATATTTCTATAAAATACTAGGTAGTCACTAGCAATGATGCACCAATATTACCCTGTCATTCAAGATAATTAAGTGAGCAAAGATACTGAGGGTCACCACTTCAATCAAACATTAAACATAGAAAAATTTCTGAGAATAATTGTAAAGTCACAACACAGTCTACTTTGCACCATACTCCTTAAAATTATTATATGAAACAAAGTTTTATTTTACATTAGTTTTCTCAGCTACAAATACACACTTCTTATATTTTTAACATAAATTTATTCCTTTTTTACATTTTCTTCGTGCTTCCTCTGAGAAAAAGGTTTCACTTTATTTTCTGTGCTCCTTCAGAGAAGCACAATCTCAAAAAACGAGAAACAAAAACCAATGCTAATTAGGGTGGTTGAACCTTTCATTTGACACAAATGGAAACATTTGATGCCTTTCATTATTGGCGTAGCTGTGTTCATAAAGTTGGGGGGGACAAATAATGATTTTGAGGTCATGTAAACCCATTCCCCTCTTACTAAGACGGGGGGTCCGGGGGTCCTCCACCGGAAAATTTTGATTTTAAAAGTGCAAAATAGCACTTTTTAAGCAGTTTTACATTGGATACATCGATGTTAAAATTATTATTGTTTCCTTAAGTTAAATTTGAGAGTGAAGAAATTACAAATAAAGTTGGGCAGAATAATATTATAAAATAAAAATATCACGATCTAGAAAGTCCCCCCTTGCCCCCCCCCCCCCCCCCCCGGGTTCCTACGCCCCTGTGTGTGTGTGTGTGTGTGTGTGTATGTATGTATGTATGTGTGTGTATTTACACACACACACACACACACACAAAAATTCAAAAAATTATAATATTTCCTTACAATGGAAAATTCAAAAATGACATGGCTGGTTTTAGATAAAAAGTAACGCTATCATATCTAGAGCAGTGTTGGTAGTTCTCCTTCATATCCCACTGTTGTATGTGTCCGTGAACTTGACAACGTATGCAGTGTTCATGTGTCTACAACAAAAGGTTTTCAAGATGCTAATGTCCTCCTAAGTACTGTTTTCAAGTGCTATTTCCCATGCTTTTGCTTTTGTATTTAGTAATTTTTATTTAAGGAAAATGTGAAAGAGTAGCTTGCATTTCCTCTCTTCTCTCTTCTCTCTGACTTCACCCAGCAGAAGTAAGAAGTGCCTTGGTGAAATGCCTTTGAACAGGAAGAATATTGGTGGATTGGTGAGACCTGCTGAAGATGTTGTAAAGTTATGTCGTTTGGCTGAAATGTATTGTAGGATTGAGCTCTCAAATTTGGCTTTGCATAAAGTTTGTTTGAACACTATATTCAGAACCATTTTTGTCAATGAAAGTAATGCATCAAGGGATGCAGTGGTAATTTTAATTATGTGAAACCCCGAAGTCATGCATTTCGTAACACTAACACTAAATAGTTAATGCTACTGAGAAATGCTTTGAACATTCACAAAAAAATTTTCCTTGCAATATATGGTTTTAGGCCAAGTACATATACAGCCCAGATCTCACAGCCCAGATCTCAGTGTCATACTATAACCTAACGAAATATTTGTTTAGAGACATTTGATAAAAGTACAATTAATTAATTAATATTCTTTAATTTTAGCAACTTTTTGTATATTTAATCCCAGCTCAACATGCCGAACATGACGCTATCGTAAAATTATTGTAATTTTAAAACTTCATTATGCCAACACTGAGTTAACATTTTAGGTTTTCAAGTTTCTAATTATTCTATAATTGAACAAAACACGCAATATAATAGTGTTAAAGTAATCAAAAAAAAAAACACATTTGAAAAAAATTTATGCTGTGAGAAGGACGAACACTAACACTTCACATTGTGCTCCAAAATATGCCGTACATCAGTAAAATGATATAAATAAACCACAGGAATATTTAAAGCACCTTTATTGGTGTGTAAGTCATTTAATTATCACCATATCTTACAGCAAATACACGCATATGTATTCTAATTAATTCAGAACCATGTTTCGTATCACAAATTGCCATTACGCTGCATACAATAACAAACCCGAGTAGCCCACAATCAGCTGTTTAATGTTGACCTCAAGGCGGTTGTGTGGAGCGCATAAACGAAGCAGGGTCTACGATATATATATATGTCGTTGGTTGTGACCCATATTCCAGGGTGACCCTCACCATGAAAATTATAAACGCTACCCAACCCACGTGCAGAGGTGACTTACGGTAATGTTTTTACTTTGAAACATAATTTCAAACTGTAGAGATAGAATGTTTTGGTAAATGTTTTTGGTCATCAGCATCCGGACAAACATGATTAATGTTGGAGAAATTAGGGAAGAAATCTGCCACGGCCATGGCCAATAGTAGTGACCCATGATGCTTGGGGTGAGTTCTGGAAACAATGGAGCATATTTTGTGGTATAATGAAAAATTGGGACTTTTCTCTGACCAATGCGGAAGATCTTTGGTCACAATGTTTAAACGAAAGGTTTGTTTCATCCACACTATCTTTTCACTTCTCGAGAGTAGCAAGAGTCAAAGTCAACATGAACTTGATAACAAATTTTTTTTTCAGCCCTTTTGATGCCTAGTAAACAACTCCACGCAAAAGTATCAAGAATTAAAAATCAACTATGACTGGCATAACGGACATTTTACATGTTATAAATGCATATATATATAAAATTACATCACATTTTCATTCATGTATAAGAACAATTAACATATTTGTTCAAATTTTCTTTCATAAAATAAATATATATTAATATTTTACTATATACATTATTCTATTAACTAATATATATTATCCAGCAGGCATTGCTTGAAAATATTTTTCCACCTCACCACAAGACTAGAATCCTATGTATTGTGGCCTAGTTTCATTGCAAAAAATAAATTTGCCAAATTTACATCAACATTAAAGCATGCCAAAACCTATTTGGTATGCAATTAACCCTTACAGCTCTTTACCAGCACCTGGAATATTACCTCATTAATATGCAACACTTATTGGGTTCATAAATGCTGCTGATATATGAAAAATTATATAAATACTTTAGACTGACCAACCTGACTTAATAAAGAAACTGACAGGTACATGAATTAAACTTGAGCCCATGATAGTATGTTAACCCATTGTTGAACCAAAATTTGTAAAAACAATAAACAAATAAATAAATAAATATCAATAGCCAAAAAAATCTTTTTAGCTTTCCTGAGAGTATTATTTACTTGGTTTCATGTTAAAATATATAATTTGAGTTATTATTAATCTGTAAGGAAGGATAATCCTAGTGTATACATTAAATTTGCACCAAAATATAACATTCACAAAATATTAGGTTTAGTTTCATTTTTGGAGAAACTAGAAATTTAATTAATTTATTATTTTATTAACACAGACACAGTATATTGCATTTTCACATTAAGAGGAAAAATATAAACTAGCAGGAAGAAGAAATGGAGGTAAATTGCAAAAAAAACCTGTTGGTGCATCAGTGCAGTGACAAGACTGAAAGGCTTGGTGTAGGTCACATAAATATTAAACTCCAAACTTCTCAACACTATTCATTATTGACAAGCAGCTTTCACTGCACATCACGAGAAACAGTTACCCAATCATTGCACAACCAAAATCTACACACTTTCTCCAAACAGCAGACCTATTAAAAAACCAAACAATAAAATGAAATTGTATAAAATGTATAAACTTTCACAAAAAAACAATTTATACAAACAACATGCATTTAAACATTATCACATTCAATTCTTTTACCTAAACTAACATGGCACTTACAAAATTTTTATTTCTCTCCCTTTATAACTAAAAGGCAATAAACGATAAATGACAAGCATTTGTAACATGAATGTACATATGTGGATGGGCAAGCTACGGGTTTCCGACATACACATCTAATAAATTAGTATCGACAGCAGTTTCACTGTTTTACACCGACAAACGAAACATACATACATTCCATCTCTTGTATCACCGAGACAGATCATGTTTACACAGAATCTAAACCATTAAAACACCAGGAGTGTATTCCTACAAAAACTTCACATTTGAAAAGCAAATGTCGAAACGAAATAGAATATTTGAGGGTCCGCAGTACACTCGCAGCTACCAGTCACACGAGGGCAGGTGGCGTGCGAGCAGGTCGCGGGCAAACGTCTCCTGCAGCAGGTCGCGACGGGCCTGGCTGCGCCGGAACAGCACGGGGCAGTCCACAGACACACAGTCGATCGGCTCGAGACGGCCGCAGCAGGAGCGGCACACCTGCGTGATGTTGGAGTAGGCCCTCTCCCAGGAGCGCACCTTGTCGCCCAGCACGGCAGCCACCTTGTGGGGCAGCTCGAGGCAGGCAGGGCACAGGCCGCCGTGCGTAGGCTGGTCGCACACGGCGCAGTTCACCGTCGCGAAGTACTGGGAGATGGTGCTGCACTTTGTGGGGCGAGGACCAGCCAGAGGTAGGGAGGGAGCGGCCCGGCGAGGCATGCCAGCGTACCTGCCAACATCACTTTACCGTTCCCACTCTCTCCTCACCTCGCTCAAACATGCATGCTCCACATCATTTAGCCTTCAGATATAAAAGTACTTAATACCATAGTTTACAGAGATGGTGCCAAAACATTTTTAATGATAATATTTTGTTGCCTAATAAAGATTTTTTCTTACATAAAATGATTATAATGGTAAAAATTAATTTAATTCTTATCTAAAATATAAACTGAAGAACTGAAATACAGTAAAACCTTGTTAGTAAAATCCGTTTTAATGCAGTGGATGCTGAGCCGTCATAGGTCTGCCATGAATTTTGCAACATATTCAAATCGTTCTGTTTCCAGTTATTGAATTTGAATGATTCCATCATCTTTCTCGGTTTGGGTTTGGAGTGTTGTGTGAGCAATGCCAAATTGTTGGGAAATACCATCTTGGATGTTGGTTGTGTGTGGGGGGAAAGGACAAACTAATGAGGTTTCAAAGTTATACAGCTCTGCCCCACATACGGTAAAAAAAAATTGCACATACTTCATCATTGTTTTTAATTTTGTTTACAACAAAATAATACTCCAAATGTTTTCATTATGTGAGCTAGATGTCACACCCTGGAACAAATTCAAAAATTGCGGGAAACATATCCATAATGATTTTTGTTTACATTTGCCCGTGTGCTTGCCAGAGTGGGAAAAAAAAAAAAAATACTCGCTGCTGCTATTATATCCTCCCTAACAACTCTCGGCCTGCTGTTATTACATCTACTGCTCTCCAACATCCTATCCTACAACTCCTGAACCGAATCACAACATGCACGACGTAACGACCCGCCGCCATCTTGCACTCGGCTTCAATTACAGGCCTACCACCCTCTCTACACCACACGTCTTATACGACAATGTATGTTGTACAAAGTTGTTTTAGTCCTACAGGAAACACATAACACATATTAAAGAATGGTTAGTACAAATATCACATGATGATGAAAAGAAGCAGTGCAAACACTTTTGTGGCTGCCCCTTTTAATACCTGTCCTTCCACCAATGCTACCATTTCAACAAAAAAAATTTAAGCAAGCTAAACTAAACAAATATATATATATTTTTTTACAAATTAGGAAACACTTAACCGTTAATTTAAATATTAACGCATCATTTCATAATATTTAAAATGTTTTTACAACTTAAAACATTACCTTAAAATACTATGTTTTTGATAAGAATAAAAAATTGTAAACAAAACATAGTAATTTTAAAATCATCATAAAATTTAAACAAAAGCAAAAATGATTTAAAAACAATTAATGTTAAAAATTAATATACTAAAAAATATATATATATATTTAGAAATTTAGCAGAGGCCTGTTTCCTTATGTTTGTGGTAAAATATTTTTCACCAGATCCGTACAAATTTTCTACCTATTTCTATTCCACATAAAAAAAAAAAAGGCAGGCACTGCTTGATTATACTGTATTATGTATTTTCCAACATTGAGCAAATAAAAGAGAAAATGATTGATACAAATAGGGATCATAACTTTTTTTATCAACAAACTATCTGAATTAAGTAGCACTTAAAACTAGGGATGGGAAAACCGATTCCTAATTTCATCGATACCTACCAATTCTACTTTAATAATCAATAATCAAGAATCGGTGATAAAAGTCGATTCCCGCATGTGGCAAAAAAATCATTTCACAACATTGCAAATCTGTCAGATACAATTATTTAACGACTCGTTGAGTGGGGTTGTGACTGACTAGATGCATATATAACACAGTCATATTTCCCCAAATAAACCATATCTAAAACTTGGGTCGATGTTATACACAAGTCAAAGTACAAAAATTATTTATAAAAAATTATCACTGTGTATTAGTAGGGGCCTGTTCTTTTCGCGATCAAACGACGATAAACGCGAAATCACCGCAAAATACAGTTTTTACGCGAAATCGCCACAACACAACGTTTTTACATGAAATTTAGTATTTAAACGCGAAATCGCAGTGTTTTTATGCGAAATTTAAATACTGGGTAAAATACTTGTCTCGTCACTGGTAAACAAACACCGCAACATGGCCGCCACTGAACATTAATCATAAATGCACTAAAGCAAAACAAGAGCTTATACACGCTCACGTTATAGTGTTAAACCCAAAAATATACTTTAAAAATACGCAAAACTACGGAGTTTATTTCCTTTCCGGCATAATGCTTGGATAGATAAAGCCTACGCACACCGCGACACCGGATAAATACAAAAGCAAGCAGATGATTGGGTGAACGGTGGCGAACGTGTTTGGAACAGCCTTACGTGAGTGGCCATACGTCAGCCGGGGGCGCTGGCATATAGTTGGAACAGCGTCGTAGTATCAAGAAGATTATTGGGCGAACAAGGTACCAGGCTCTGGAAACTCTTAAAGGGAACTTTGGGAATTATCTTTACTTTGTCACCCAGCCGTATGGGGCAACACAAACATTTAAAATCGCGCCAAAACGCGGAAAAATGTAAACAAACATTCATTTTCGAATGGTGTGATGATGATTAGTTGGTCAACAGTGTTTTATAGTATTTGTTGGGTCGTTACCACAACGCCGAATGTCAAAATTGACCACAATGCCGAAATAACTACGAATTAATTTGTGTGTGTTTCTTAAATGTAACTTAACGCCGAAATACCACAATCAAGTACAACACTTTCATTTGCTAGTTCTCTAGTTGTTGCTTAATTTTATTACTGTTTCATTTCACAAATTTTATAGTTAATTTGTACCCTTCTCTAAGTTAGGCAAGTTGTATGAACGAAAATAATTTATACTGCTCAAGGAAAGCCTAAAATATTTTTTTATAGTTTATTCTGTATTACAAAACAAATTTTAGATTAGTTTGACCCCTTTGACATATGAGCCATTAACTTCTAATGATGTAAACATTTATATGAGTTAATGTTAATAACTTAGTTGTGTACTCAAATTTGATAAATATGAATTTATGATGTATGCTTAGAGACCCCGAAAAATGGTGAAGTGCGAAATTCACGAAATAACGCGAATATTTGATACTTTAAACAAATTTTGTGAGTTTTCTTTGATTTCGACATAGTCGCGAAATTCACGGATTTTCGCGCGAAATTCACGCTTTTCCGCACAAAATAATGTCCTTATGTCGCAAGTTCTATTTATTTGCGCCATCATAAACATAGGCTTGAAATAAACATAGACAAAGACTAGTGCCGTGATATTATCATCTTCGTTTTGACACGTTACTGAAATCCACGTATTTTTATTACTTGTTTACAAGCAGTAAATATTGCCATCGCAAATGATAACGAAATGAAACAAATTTCAAAAATCGATATGTGCGCACTACCAACATAACAAAATTGACTGGCCACAGTTTTCGTGTTTTGAATAATGGTCGTTTCTGCCGCAAGGCACACTGGTGTCAATTTTTCTAACCTAAATTAATCGCATGGAGCTAAGATGGCAGTCATTTTTACGTGCACATATCTATGAGTGTTTACAATTACCGTCCACGTTTTGTGATACAATTGAATTTATGGCTAAGATGCCGAAAACTTCGACAATGTTTGATCGCGAAAGAGAGATGAAATCGGATGGATTTTATATTTTTGATCAGCGGGACAAAATTATGATGTGCAAGTTCTGCAACGTGCGGGTTGATTGGACACACAAAGACACGTGCAAAAAGCATGTGGCAAATGACACACACAAAACAAAACAAAACAAAAAAGACAATTATTTTGTCAAGCAAATTCTACCGTGTCTAAACAAATCTCGATAGTCGACAGTGTGAATAAAAAGGCAAACAAGCTTGAAAGTGCAGAAAACAAGAATTTGTTTCTGATTTTGTTAATATGATGCTGTAAGTTAACATTCCTTTGGAAAAAGCTGATCATCCAGCTATGAGGGAATGGTTTAACACCCAGGTTGAAGGTTAGCCTTATTTATTTAGAAATGTTTTCCCCCTCTAATAAAAGTTCATAAGCATATGTAGGCCTACAATACAATATTATCGATTAACTTACCTTTAGGCCCAACTTACCTTTACTTCAAATAAATATGCAAGTACCTCAGATTAACAAACACATAAATAGGATGGATTGCATTGTGAAATGGTGAGCACACCACAAGATATTTTTGACTGATTGATTGATTGATGGTTTGACTATGTAATCCAGCAGTAATCTTGAAAAGGTTAGGTTAGGTTTGGCTAAGAATTGTTTTGAGTAAATTAGGCCATTAATATTTTCAGCGATAACCTTATAAATGCTACCTATTTATAAGTATATTGTAAGTTATGTATACATTTTAGGTGCTGGGGATTTGCCATCAGCCAACACTCTTAGAGAAACTTATGTCCCAAAAATTGACCAGGCAAATAAGGAAGCAGTAAGGCACACTGTAGAAGACAAACAGATTGTATTCTTGTGTGATGAAACGACAGACAAAGTGGGCCGATGTAAGGCAGAGTCTGCTATTTTGTAGTGCCTATGAAAGATACTGTTGTGTTACACATTTGTGTACCAACCAAACTTGCCTGCAGAGGAGAATTTATAGTATGTACAGTGAGATAGACTCTATAATTGAATTTGGATATTGAAATACTGTGTATTGTAACTTAGGATTTTTAATGGAATATCTCGAATGTTTTTTACTTTTTTAAGACGTGTTTAGTCTTGTAAAGCCCGTGTTTTTTAGTTTTACAACAAATATTTTTTTTTCAAAATGAGACATCACTTTGATACTGTATAAAAAATACTGACTTACAAAACAGTTTTTAAAACTGTACCAAAGTACCATGTGAGAATAAGTATTTTCTTGAGATGATTAGTACCTAGGTATCATATGTGAAGTATTGTAATCAAAAAGTATACCAATGTTAATCAAATGAATCATTTAACGAAGTTTTTACATTTTTCCTGTTTATGTAAAGAAGATTTTCACATACAAAATTTAACAGCTATTTATACAGTAGAACCCTGTTATAATGAATCTGAAGGGAGTAGTTTATATGTTCACTATAGAGGGGAAACTTTATTTCTGGGAAAACTTTTATATTGGCAATACATACTCAAAAGCATAATCTTAACTACACATAGGCCTAAGCCAAGAAAATAACGAATGAAAATACTCAAAGCAACAGTTTTATGAGCAAATCCAGATATTATTTTTAATACACTACACATGTACAAACTTTCTATTAATGGTTCTTCGACATCGGCGTATTTTCCTTTTTTCAGGCGTTTAATACTCTGTGGTGTATTCGAAGCTTGAGAAAGAAGATTGTTCAGCTTGTTTAATATTGTATTTAATGTGGATGTTGCAATTCCCAGTTCCTTTGATATTAACACGTGCGGGACAGTGGGGTTAGAGTCTACCTTTTTAATATGTCCAGTTTATCTCGCACAGAAAATGCCTTACGTTTTTTAACGCGTTTTTCGCCCTTTTTTATGTACATATGTCTTATTGAAGCACATTTGCAGCTTTATACACGAAATTGTTTTTACCGTCAAAAGTAAATAAACGTAAAATAACGAGTCTGGCGCATCAAAGATCACTACGTATCATTTAGTATCGCAGTTGCTAAAGCTGGAATGAAAATTTCTTACTTTCTATGGAAAAAATTAGTCCACAGAGTTCTATCTAGTGGTAGTCTTACGAACCTTACCCGATCAAAATATCTGAAACGTGAACGATAAAAATGAGACGTAAAAATATTGAATTTGCTGCTATAATGTACATACGTATTTGTGTGGCGGTAATTTATGTTTAATTTTGATAACTTATTAAATGTACACGCGTTCGCCCATTCTTTAACTATGCAGGGAAAACTATTTTTTTATTTTCACCAAACTGAGCACCATTTCTGGCTACACGTAGCCTACCGAGGCCACTCGTTTACGACTTGTTTATAATATGAAAAGTGGACAATCGAGTAGCATATTGCGGAGAAAAACGTTAAATGTGATCCAGAATAGACGTTTTGTGAAAATACTTGTAATTATATGAAAATATTTGAGATAAATGTGCATTATGTCGGCAAAATTTGTTCGTGGTACACGGGAAAACGTATCAACATTGACAACAGTTGTGCGCTATATCCAATAAATTAATACATAACCTCACATCATTTTGCCGGGACCGAGACGGCAATTCACAATAAACGGGAATTCATTATAGGCGGGTTCACTATAAACGGGTTCTACTGTAATTGTATTTTTATGTACAATATAACATATTCGTAAACACTGCTTTCCTCATTTATATGTATTTTACACCGCCAATGGCATAATTTTTTTCACTATTTTATGGGGTCTCTACCGATTGCTTATTTTTACACTGATTTTTAGCACCGCTTTTGTAATTTTTTTTTACACCGAAATGAGCTATTTTTATTTACCATTTTCTGGGGTCCCTATGTATGCTACATTATATATGTATTGAAAGCAGAAAAAAAAATGTTGTAAATAGAATTTGAATTATTTAATATTAAGTTGACTAGGTGAGTATCGAGAATCGAAGGATTTTTTAAGGAATCGCTAATCGGTAGGAGTATGCAAAATTCACATTTGCGATAAAATGATTTTTCACGTGAATTTTGACATTTTAAAGCGAATAATCACGAATTTGCAATAAAATCATTTTTACGCGAATTTTTACAGTTTAAAACGAATAAACCCGATATCCACATTATAGGATACTATTTTTACGCGAATCTTAAGGTTTGAAAACAGATAAACCCGATATCCATAACTATTTGATTAAACTATGTTAAAAATACGTACTTCTGACGAAGTCCGTAACGTAGGCCTAACCTGGTGCAGAATTAGTAAATCAACACGGCCGCCATAATTCAACTAGAGTACGATGCGCTGCTTCCTCTCACACGCGAACATGTGACAATGTTTTTACGTTTTTAGTATTTATGGTAAGAAAAACGGTGTAAACATGTATAGAGGCGAAATTGAATGTTTTGAATAACTTGAACGATGTAAGCAAAGACGTGAGTATAGTTTGATACACTTGTACACAAAACATCAAACAAATACGCAGTAGCTACACAACACGTCGTTACTCGCTGAGCTCACACAATGATGCAATCAGCAGCAGCAGTGCAGCTGGCTGCTGGCAGCCGGTAGGCTGCGCGCGCAGTCACGCTCACGCACCTCACACGAAGTCACAACAAAACAAAGCTGTTTACGGCCGTGCCCGCGCGTGGTTGAATACGACAAACTTATAAACGGTATGAATTGAACTTGCGTGGCGTGGTAGTTGTGCTCTAATACTTACGTGGCGTAAGCCTACATACTTATCCGAAGTAATAAATACTTTAACAAAAAAGTGTTAATTTACCGTAATTACTTTTGTTGACAAAAATGCCGAAACCTGCTACAGTAAGTATTTAAATAAAAATTGAGAAATGACTTCATACTTCTCCAAATACTGGACATTCAATTTCAATTATACCTTTTTAATGTCATCTTTTTTAATATTAAGTAGTTAGTATTTGGTGTGTATTAAGTGTGAAAACAATTTTCATGACACTTGAGATATGAAATTCGTATTACTGTTATCCATTTTGGTAGTCAAAATAACGTCCCTTTCAGAGAAAAATAACACCGATTTTCCAGAAAAATAACCTCAAATTCTGTGAATAAATAAACACGAAAAGTGCATAGTGCATACCCCTACTAATCGGGTATCGGAATCGAATATTTTGGAATCATCCCATCCCTACATAAAACTATTAACTTTCACACCTGCATTGTGTGAGGTTTAACTTCTCATAAATTTAATATGTGGTTGCCAAATACACTTTAAAATGTATTAAGTTTACAAAGTGTAAATCAAAGATAATTAATCTTTGATTCTACTTCACTTTTCCTAAAAATTAAAGTTAATTAAGAACTGCAAAAAACTAGGTTCAAGTTTTGTTAGAACATATTCTATTTTTACATGCTTTATATTAGCTTCACCTGTATGTTTGTTTGTCTGTCCGTCTGTAACTCTTTCGACTAAGAGTGAGTGGCTCATCACTGTAAAATGTCCCACCCATTTCATTACGTTCGTTAGCCGAGCGGTCTAAGGCGCGCGACTTCTGTGACGTCAGCTTTCGGATTCAGCGATCGTGGGTTCTACTCCCGGCCATGCAGAAAAAAAAAAATGTTCCCCCCCCCCCCCCCCCCCCCCCCCGGTAAATTCTATGATTATATCCATACATTAACTGTAAATGATTCGGAGAGACTTTACCATTTCTTTGTGACGTTGCAACTCCAAATAGTTATCTCAGATGGTAATAGGTAGTGTCGGTAACTCATTTCCCTATGATAATTATACATAAATATAGTTTAAAAAACTAAAGAAACATGCTTTTAAAGATTATCAAACTAAAAAGTTAAAAATAATTTTAAAATTTAATTTATAACAATAGTATATACGCAATACTAGTATAAATGAGAAAAAAGCACGGGGCGCTTAATATACAAAAAATATGGCACAAAGCGCCTCAAGATTTTTTCTCATTTATACTAGTATTGCTTATATACTATTGTCATAAATTAAATTTTAAAATTATTTTTAACTTTTTAGTTTGATAATCTTTAAAAGCATGTTTCTTTAGTTTTTTAAACTATATTTATTTTAAAAGAGTTTTGCAAGCAGTAAATAAAAAATATACATAATTGACAGATTTATTTAAATTAATATAAACATTTATGAACTAAATCATTTCTTAATACCGTGTTTTATCGCATAATGGTCGCGCGTGTGTAATCGTCGCAACCATATTTTAGGCTGTCAAAATTGGGATAAAAAAAAACTTCACGTGTAAACGTCGCATGATGTTTTTGGTTCCGCTAGTAGATGCCAAGCGCTTTGTGTAGGTATCTTTTCCGTATAAAACGATGTATTTTAAAGTAGAAATCTAATATTTATTAGGTCATTACCACTTAATAAATTAACGGAAAAATACAAAGTTGTTTGACGTGTAAATTTTCTTATAAAGACGTTTTTAAAAGTTATTTCCTTTACCTGATCGTCTGCGTCGCCGCGGTGTAGGTATAATCTAAAATTTAATTTCGGTCATTACCACTTATTTATTTAATTAACAGAAATACAAAGTTGTCCGACGTGTAAATTTTCTTTTATAGACGTTTTTAAATGGTATTTCCTTTATCTGATTGTCTGCGTTACCGCGGCGTGCCGCTTATAAAAATGTAGCCAGCGCATCATTCATGTTTGGTTATGTTGCTTCCCGTATAGATCGCGCGCACGTAGTCTAATATCGATATCTCGCAGATTGGATGCAACGCGCGCTCTCTGTCAGGTGCCGAGTTAACTACATTTGATAGCCTGCATTCTTTCATGGCAAGTGTGTAGCATTGCAAAAAGGGTCATAAGAATATTAAGAATAAGTTTGATGTGAAGGATATTTTTTTTTGTTTATATAGAAAACAGTTCAGAGCTGTTAAGAATTGTTATTAATTACTTTGGTTAAATTTCATGGAAAGCCTTAAAATACTTATTTCCTTGAGATACTTAATTATAAATTTGAGGGTTAACTCTAGTTCATAATAATTAATGTTAACATTTGATAATTAATGTCAGTAATTAAAGCAGTATAGATTATAATTTTACAGGACATCATTTTTAAACAAAAGTTTTTATATGAATTTCAACTTTGTTTACTAAATTTTTAACATTGTATTTGAATTTTTTGGGTAATTTTATATTCTATTGGACATTGCTAGTGTAATATTTTGAGAATAGTCTGGAAGGTACAGAAGGAAGAGCGGACAGGCGCGACACTCTGGCGCCAGAAAGCTATTTTTCACTTTGTAAATGCGTGTTTGGGATTTACGCGTCACGTTGTACGCACAGCTGTAGCGACCGTCTGGAAGGGTCTCTGGAGGCTACCACTAGCCAGCCAATCAGGGCGAGTCCTGGCGTGGTGTGATGCGCTCGGCCGAAATTCCTTATTTGGGCATGTTGATGAATGCTGTACTGTGATTGGTCAGTTGGCCCACGGTGTTGCCTCCCTTGTTTTCACCTATACAAGGGAAGGTAATCTCGTCGACCAAGTCACTTGTTGCTCGATCGTCGCCGAACTCGGTCGCATCGTCGGCAAGTCACGAAACAAATGAAAAATTATTAAGGGACAATTTAACGCCTAGGGGCTGGGGCCACGCCGTAGTTTTTTAACCTAATTTCATTTTTTTTTCGGACTATGTATTAGAAATTTAGGCCCTAGGCGTCGGCATCGGCCCGACTCGTGTGATTTCGGTCCGCGATCAACGGTACCTTGAGTTAGGTAATTAACCAAGGGACATTACTAAGTTTTTTTTCTTCTTCTTTGGCGAGTGACAAGACTCCTCGACCATCAACGGCAATATGTATGGTGCTGTGGTATGTATTTGGACCTCATCCTATCAAAATTCCAAGATATCGTTAAAATTCGTATAAGAAAAGACAAAAACTGTACAAGTAACGAAGTTTTTCTAATTAAATTCATTTGTAAAATTGTGTATTGAAGCCATGTAACGATGAGAAAAAACATTTTTTTTAAAGAAATAAACAAAGATAATTTAATAAACTCTTTTATTTCCAAATAAAGCAGAACCTCAGGAACATTGTTTGTTTTGTATTGTTACGTTTCTATGTGTGGTTAGCCGGGCAAAAAACATACAACGTAACAACATGGCGCCCAACGTGGGGCACGAATTTAGACACTGCCTGATGATAAAAGTAAACATTCGGAAAAACAGTAAAAACTTATCAAGTAAAAGCCAATCATGTCTAAATTAACTGTGGCAATACTTTTTGGAACATCGGCAAAATTATAACTTGTGAACGAGTGATTCGAGAGTGGATCGTGTGATCTTCGCGTCGTACTTGTAAACATCAACAAACGAAAACGAGCGTGAGAAGCCAGCATTCACCGTTTAACAGCGCGGGACATCGTGGGAAAGGAATGCGACGAGAACTACATTTTAGAACATCGTAGAACAGCGCTTCGCAGAACATCGTGGGACACGATTCCAGCAACATAGATCATCTCGGTACTTCGCGGGACAACGAGGGATGAATCGCCGGAAACAGCAAGTCTAAATTGGACAGAAACTTACATTTTTATGGTCTAAATTTTGTATTTGTGGTTATCATTGTTAAAGTTTTTTTTTTAATGTGTTTTTAAAGGGTTGTTTACGTTTTTTGGTCATTTATAATTGTAAAACCAAAAGAAAAATGAGTACAGACAGTCAGGAGGACCTTGCGGGTTTTCCTGAAACTTCAGGAATGTCCGATCCTAATTTGAATATTGAATTAGTGCAGGAGCAGTCGGAAAATATGGAACAGCCTGCAAATGGTAGTCCAGTAGAGGTTATGGGGGGGTCAGGTATGTCTAATCAAATGTTAGAAAAATTAATGATAATATGTCACAAGGGATGCATAACATGTCACAAAGTCAGATTGAATTTAGACATATAATGTCACAAGGTCAGATTGAATTCAGACATATAATGGAACAAAAATTAGATGCCAATGAAAAAAAATTAACCAATACATTTGAGAGCCGATTTGATGCACTTAGGAATGATCTTAATGAACAGATCTCTTCCTGTATATGCAAAGTAAATAATTGTGAAGTGCAGATAGAGGCGGTACAGTCTAGGTTAAACACTTGTGAAAATATAGTGGGCCAAGTTCAGGAAAATTTGACGCAAACTGGTAAAATAGTTCAGGAACATAGTAATAAAATTTCCGAACTTGTACAACATAATGAAGGTGTACAAAACAAAATAACCAAGAATCAAGGGGATATCACAAATTTGCAGTTAAAAGTAACTGAGAATTCCCAAAATATCTATTACAATGAAAAGAAAATTCGGGAAGTCAAGGAGAATTTTGAGGCTAATGTTGAACAAATATTTACAGAAAATTCAAAAATAAATAACCAGTTAGAGAATTTCAGGGATGATGTGGGTAGAGAGTGTTTACAAAAAATGGAGGAAAAGTTGAGTAAGATTCGAGGGGATGGACAGGGTAATACTAGAAGTTCAGTTTTAACTGTAGACGAAGTAAACACTTTCGAAAAAACAGTGCCTAAATTGTTTGGTGATGACCGAGGGGTCACTCCGATACAATTTGTAACCAAATGTGAGAAAGTAGTTAACTATTTTGGTGGTTCGGATGAGCAACAGGTAGGATTGTTTATCACTAAATTGGATGGTGTTACATTGCAATGGACAATACATAAGAAGAATGAATGGAAAACATTTAAAAAAAAAAAAAAAAAAAAATTATATATTTGCCAGTTGGGTATGTATTTTTTTTAGAATAATTCAATGAAACATTATTATGAACAATCAGCTGTGCAATGTTTAAAGTATTTTTATGTTGATTTTGTAAACAAATTAAGGTCATCAAGAATTTTATCATGTTGGACTAGTGAACTATAGTGAACATTTTGCATATTTTTGAAAGATTAGTAGAGGAAAAGCTGAGTAATATTAGAGGGAATGGACAGGGTAACATTAGAAGTTGTTTCTTTGGGATGAAATATAGGAAAATTTTGTGTCAACAGTTTTGAAGTGATAATGTTGTCAATGTTTTGTTGGTGCAGATATGAGGAGTGGAGATATTGGTGAATTTGTGAGTTAAAGTGGTTATTTCATGGGATTTGAGGAGTTTATCATAAGCAGCAGAGAATTAGAGTAACAGCGGTTTTTAAGGGATTTTAAAGGAAATAATTTGTTTTGAGGTTATTTGTCGTCGTCGAAGTTGAAGTTTTTGTATTTGTCGTCGTTTAAGGTGGTCGTGGAGACGTAATTCCTGGAGTTGAAGATTTGTTGTCGTCATCTAGGTTTCTGCCAAGGTGTAAGTTTTTGAAGATGTTGAAGTTTTTGTGTTTATTCATCGTCGTTGAGATAGTCATGGAGACGTAATTCCTGGAGTTTAAGTAAGTTGTTCAGAGTTTTTTGCTGTTATTGAGGATTCTTCGTTGACCAGGGGGTGTCTGCTTGAAGCTTGTAGAGAAACCAGTTTCAAAGTTATTTGTATTTTGCACTGATGAGAGGGAGATAACCGTTTGTGAAGAATTGTTGACACTTTGTAGTAAGAGAGATGTTTTCAAATTTTTGGCTTTTTGACAAGGAATTAATATTGCAATATTTAAGAAACAGTTTTTTGAATTTATATATAAACAAATATTTTATATTAATTTTTCAATGTTTGGGTTATAATTTTGTAAATTTGTTTTAAGGATTTATAATATGAAAAGTCATGGTTTGCTATTATTGTGTCAAGATTTGCATTTCTAATGTTGATGTTAATTTGTTACATTTGTTTACACTTTTGTTATGGTATGTTATTTCTTTTGTTTCAACAATTTACACTTTTGTACTTTTTGATTTAATTTTGCAAATTAAATCAAAAAGTAGGGGGGGTTATGTAGCATAGCAAAAAGGGTCATAAGAATATTAAGAATAAGTTTGATGTGAAGGATATTTTTTTTTGTTGATATAGAAAACAGTTCAGAGCTGTTAAGAATTGTTATTAATTACTTTGGTTAAATTTCATGGAAAGCCTTAAAATACTTATTTCCTTGAGATACTTAATTATAAATTTGAGGGTTAACTCTAGTTCATAATAATTAATGTTAACATTTGATAATTAATGTCAGTAATTAAAGCAGTATAGATTATAATTTTACAGGACATCATTTTTAAACAAAAGTTTTTATATGAATTTCAACTTTGTTTACTAAATTTTTAACATTGTATTTGAATTTTTTGGGTAATTTTATATTCTATTGGATATTGCTAGTGTAATATTTTGAGAATAGTCTGGAAGGTACAGAAGGAAGAGCGGACAGGCGCGACACTCTGGCGCCAGAAAGCTATTTTTCACTTTGTAAATGCGTGTTTGGGATTTACGCGTCACGTTGTACGCACAGCTGTAGCGACCGTCTGGAAGGGTCTCTGGAGGCTACCACTAGCCAGCCAATCAGGGCGAGTCCTGGCGTGGTGTGATGCGCTCGGCCGAAATTCCTTATTTGGGCATGTTGATGAATGCTGTACTGTGATTGGTCAGTTGGCCCACGGGGTTGCCTCCCTTGTTTTCACCTATACAAGGGAAGGTAATCTCGTCGACCAAGTCACTTGTTGCTCGATCGTCGCCGAACTCGGTCGCATCGTCGGCAAGTCACGAAACAAATGAAAAATTATTAAGGGACAATTTAACGCCTAGGGGCTGGGGCCACGCCGTAGTTTTTTAACCTAATTTCATTTTTTTTTCGGACTATGTATTAGAAATTTAGGCCCTAGGCGTCGGCATCGGCCCGACTCGTGTGATTTCGGTCCGCGATCAACGGTACCTTGAGTTAGGTAATTAACCAAGGGACATTACTAAGTTTTTTTTTTCTTCTTTGGCGAGTGACAAGACTCCTCGACCATCAACGGCAATATGTATGGTGCTGTGGTATGTATTTGGACCTCATCCTATCAAAATTCCAAGATATCGTTAAAATTCGTATAAGAAAAGACAAAAACTGTACAAGTAACGAAGTTTTTCTAATTAAATTCATTTGTAAAATTGTGTATTGAAGCCATGTAACGATGAGAAAAAACATTTTTTTTAAAGAAATAAACAAAGATAATTTAATAAACTCTTTTATTTCCAAATAAAGCAGAACCTCAGGAACATTGTTTGTTTTGTATTGTTACGTTTCTATGTGTGGTTAGCCGGGCAAAAAACATACAACGTAACAAGTGTATACTACGACACGTTAGTTCACGTCAGATTCAAGTGGCTTGCGTTCGCGTTAACGGGTTTTGGTTTTTCTATTTAAAGTTGAAGAAAGGTTTTTGTTTAAGGAATTATTAATATAGATTGTTTGGCGTGCTATTGTATACTCCACCTTTTTTTAAAAATAAACGTACTTTCCATGAACGGGTTTTGTTTTTATGAATAACTTTACCTAACAAATAATTTTTTTTTTCCGCAGAATCGTCGCACCCCTACTTTTCAAACTTGATTTTAGAATAAAATGTGCGATGATTATGCGAGAAAACACGGTAGTAGGTTAGTACAAATTATGTTATGGTCTCTTCAGGTTGTACGAAATCACAAATCTGGCAGCAGCTCCACCGACCAGGCATCCACGTTGGCCCCCAGCAGCGAGAGGCACCGCTTCAGCGCAGGCATGATGACACGGGTGATGTAGTAGGGAGTGTTCACTCGCAGGCCGGGATCTGCCAGCAGGTCGCGGGGCGAGCGCACCAGGCGTATGAGCGGCACCGCCGGCGGCCCGCTCACGATCACGTACGGCACGCGCTCCCCCACGCGCGGCTCTGCACGCGGGTCTGTCTCGAGCCAGCGTCTGCAACGGGTTGTCATTGCTCCTGCCACCTCGCCAACTACTGCAACCAGCCTCAGTTGCTTGCCGATCCGAACAAACATACAGTCAAACCTCATTAATACGAATCCGCTTAGTACGAAATTCCCGTTTATGCGAAGTACTTTCACAGTCCCGGAAAATTAAGTATGATTTCCTATGTTATTCAGTACTTTTAATACGAAATACGGTTAATATGAATTACGAAGTTGTTTTGATCCCTCAAGTAGCTGCTAACGTGTATAAGTAAACGGTTAATACGAATTTCACCGCCGAAGTCTAAAGTAAATCGTCTTCATAACCGTCATGTAAACAAACGTTTCTCCAAAGATAAATGTATGTATCCTACAGCGCAAAATGGTCGAAAAACAAGATGAAAAGTTCAACTCTAGTGGCGATGTTAGTAACTAAACTAGAAAAGATGCCATGTTGTAAACGGAAAACGAAAAGGAAAGAACTCTATACCTTATTAATATTAGTCGTCGAAAGTGTGCATACGTAGAAGTTTAAACAATGGAAAATATCAGAACTTTTTTCAGTTCTGATATTTTCCATTGTTCACGCACGTGTATCTTAACCTCAATTTTGAGTGTTTGTTGTTTTGTAATATGACTGCGAAACGTAAACACAACGAACTTACACTGCAAGTTAAAGTTAAAATTATCGAAGAAGTAGACAATGGAGAGAGAACGAAAACTGAAATTGCAAGAGAATTTAACATCCCGCAATCGTCGTTTTCGACAATATTAAAAAATCGTGAAAAGATTGAATCGGCTTTTGCGAGTTCGTGCAGATTATCAACAAGAAAACGAATGCGGGGCCCAAAACATCATGAAATGGAAGCTACATTGTTGCAGTGGTTTTAAGAAATGCGTGCAGCAAACTTGCCAATTTCTGGACCTATGATTCAGAAGAAGACAGACTACCTAGCATTGAGGTTAGGAATTTGAGACTTCAAGTTCAGCAATGGTTGGCTACAACGGTTTAAGGATCGCAACAATCTTGTTGGCAGAACTATGTGTAGGGAGTCGGCAGCAGTATATATGACCAAAGTTAAATGTGGTAAACAATGCCTATAAGAAAAAGATAGTGCAAACCAGAATTGATGCTTTTTTTTAAACCAAATGTTTGAATTGAAAATGTGTCATGAATGCAAGTTTATTGAAGTTTGTATTATGATTTATTCTTTAAGTGTTGCATTGTGTTTGTTTTCTTCAGTGTTTACATATTATCATGCATGTAGTGAAGCCAGCTTATACTACCAACGGTGTGTATAATTTTCTTTATAATTGTAAATATAGGCATTTAAAGTTCAATAAATTTTTTTTTTGTCATGATATCCCAATAGTTTGGTTAATACAAACCCTCGTTATTACAAAGTGCTAAAATATGGTCCCTTCAGGTTTGTAATAATGAGGTTTGACTGTACTAATATTATCTTTGAAAGATTTGTGCAATGAGAGTGCATGACTTGATGTAAGTTTTTGGACATATGCCATTACAATGGCGTATGTCCAAAAACTTACATCAAGTCAAATATACTAAGTCAACCATATCATTCATATCAAAAAAAATTCACTTAACACCACAACTTTTATTTTACAAACAGACCAACTTTGAACTGAAAAAAAAAAAAGTTTTGGGCTAGTTAGGGATGGGTACAATCCAATTTATTCCCGAATCTATATCCGAGATTACCGAACCTCTAATTTGAACCGGAATATCCGAAAACACAATGCTAGGCCATTATTTTTTATGAGATGGTTCACAAAATATCAAAATGAACACACTGTCAATTGTTTATAGGATAGTACGGGTCAAAGTCAAAATGAAAACTAATTTTCTTTGACTGTCTTCGGGGTAACCCCATCCCGCGCCTTCGAAGATTCTGAATATTTTTTTTTTAGAGCAGAATACATTAATATTTGAATTTAACGCAATTGATTGGGACCATAATTGTTTTTATTCTAAACACACAATTTTAACGTTCCCAATCCAGCCCACTCTTACCCTAAGTACTGTTGATTCAAAGGTTTTAAAATGCAAGCTACATTGAATGTGTGTGTAGGCATGAGATTTCAGAGGTTGGCTAACCTGGCCAGCTGCAAAGCAGGGACACAAGCCCCAGGGCGGTACCCCGCCCGGCCGCGGTACTCGCGTGCGAACACCAGGTCGTGTATGTTGGCACGTCCCTGCACCAGCTTGTCCCACTGCCTACACACGTAGCGCTTCACCAAGCTCACATCCCGCGTGTCAAACAGCACACGCAGTGACTTTTCCAGCATCTACACAAACACACTTTCAAAAACCATGGAATCCAAGTTCAGGTCATTACGTCCCTTTACACTGCTCTTCAAAATTATGACTTTTAACTATGCCTCATACAGCCAAACTCTTGACAGCATCATTTACATACTATACAGGCAGTTATTAACATGATAGAAATAAGATCAAAACAAACTGATCAATGGTTAAAAATCTTAACACTTAACTTTAAATAATTTATTGTTAAATGGCATTTGCTGAAAACCTGATTGATAGGGCATATTCAAGTTTAACTATGTATATATGGCTTAGGGTAGACAAGTTTAATGCTGATACGTTGAAACCAAACAAACAGAAAGCAGAAAAATGTGCTTTAAATGGTCGGCTCCATCCTATTTGCTGAACATGACAATTGTTTAAATAACTTATTATTTGAATGGTCAACTATCTAAACCATCTAAAATATTGATTTTCTTGTAATTTATTTTCCTCGCAACAAGAACTCCTAACATTAATCACATAACATTATATAATTTTTTTGAACTTAAATTTAAATTGTGCTATTTACCATGCATAATTTTTACATACAGACAAATGCAGGGTGCTTTTTTAGACACAAAAATTTTCAGCCTAGTACTTTATGTTTGGAAGGAAATAAAGAAAGAAAAAAAAAGTTGTACTTTTTGCTTTGGAAATTACAGTTGAATTCTAAAGAAGTCATTTTAATGGCCATATATGAACTCATTCAATTTCCATTAGGGTAGTGGAAGGACATGCTTACGTTTATCAATATGATCAATATGTGTAAATATTAGGCAGAAAAAATGTAGAAAAGAGACAGCAGAGGTGTATATTAAAATCTTATTGAGGATGACCAAAAAATATTCTTAGTCCTAGAAGTGGTAACTCAATTCCTTGTAAAATTGACATATACAGTGCAGCATTGCAGTATACAAGCCTTTTCTACTAATAAAAGTGTTACTAAGAATGGGTTAGGTTGCCAGTATATTTTATTCTAAAAGTATAATTATTTAATAATCATGTTTCTTCTGTCATATTTTTAACTTTGTTTTGCTACTTATATTTACCTAATATTAGTGTAATGAGTTTTTTCTATTATTTATTTAAATTTGAATATTGTATTATAATTATATATTATGTTTTTATTAGAATGCAGATGTTGCATAATGATTCTAGAACAAGGGACTGTGTCTAGGGTGATGTGTAGAAAGAGAGAGGCATAAGAGGCCTGGAAGTGCAAGTGAGAAAGAAACAGTGATTCCCCAGTAAGAGAGAGACTGTAACGATATCTCGTCACTGCGTGGGAACTGGAGGAGAGCTACTCTCCCACGGTGTTGGAGAGAGAAGGAGAAAGTTAATCCCCTGTTTCTATGTATGAAAATGGTTTTCAGTGTATATGTTCTGTGTTCTGATTGGCTTGTAATTGTTAGTGTGAATGAAGCATGTGTGTGATTGGTCGGCGAGGTCATGTGACTGGCCTCCCTGCGTGAAGGACACAGTGACATGATCTCACCAGTCGTCTGTCGATCGCTGCACCAGGAGGGCGCGTTCGATGGCTTCACACAAAATATGTAGTTTTGAAAGTGATTGGATTCGGTTGTTTCGTCTTTCGGACATAAAACTCTCAAATGAAAAAGAAAATATTTTTATTTCATTAAACAAACCGTAATAACAGCCTATGCTTGAAATAGGTGCAGATATTTTTGTGGATGCCGAGGATGCCTGTCACGTATCTATATGAGGTTAATTAATGATTTCAGATTAACTAGCATGGTACTTAAGTGTAATGCATATAAATTTATTATTGATTATGTTGTACGCTGAAATAGGATGCTGGACTAGTAGCCGAAATGGCATCCTGCGAAACGCAAATATAATGTATAAATTATTTATTTGTGAAAATATTTTCGCAGCAGCTCCGCACCTTGGCCACAACAGGGCAGCCATCCCTGCGTACAGTCTCAATTCCCTTGGCATCATACGTCGGCTGCTCCTGGCTGGGGCTCTCGTAAGCGTACCCCACGTAGCGTTTCTTAGTCTGCAAAAAAGGAACAGAGCACTGCACATCATCTGAAACACAGGAGCACAACAATAAAACAATCATGCAATTTAAAAGAGCTAGTGAACCATTTACATATTCCAAACGAACAAGGAAAAGAAGTATGCAATTATTAGCACTAAGAAATGAGAATAAAAAAGGGGAATTGAAACCAAACAATTATGGACAATTCTCGAACCATCCTGGCACTTTAAGAAGTATTAATAAAAATATTTTTTTTTTATAAAAAAAAAAAAGAAAGAAAGATGATACAAGATAACTCTGATTAGACTTTTCCAAGGGACTGTCTTCCAAAAGTCTTAGGTGGGAAAAAAAAAAACACAATTTTTTTCTCTTCAATAGATTTTTAAAAGTATACATGAATAAATTGATAAATGGTAATGCTTTCTTAAGATAACTAAGGTGAATACCTATAAAACAACATAAAGTTAAAATTTTAGGGGTGTGCGGGAATAGCTTTTTGTACTGCGGGAAATATTCGGGAAAAATAAATTATTCCCGTGGGAAATGGGACGGGATGATTAAATAAAAAAAAAATATATTTATATATAATACTAGCTGCCCGACCCGGCTTAGCACGGCTATACTAATGGAAAAAGAATTATGCCACATCTCCCATTTACAGTAATGGTAAATAATAAAAAATTCCGTGAAAATTTATTACAATGCTGTATAATGTACCGATGGTTTCCCGACTCGTGCACGCAACATAAAACTGATGTACCCGTACTTCGCTACGGCAGTCTACAGGCAGATCACTCTTGCGCCGCTCATAATACATGCCCCTCGTTGTGGGTACGCCACTGCCGCGCGATGCCTGTTGCCATGGAGACGCAGAAGGCATGAACAATGCAAAATACTGTTCTCATGCAGACAAAGTACCCACTGTTGCCTGGTTTTAACCACCTATGCTATGGGATCTAATTTTCGGAAAATGTCATCCTGCGTAACATAAGGAACATTACTGTGAAGTTTCAAGTCTGTAAAATATATATACTTGAAAAAAAAAGGGCAATTTTTGATATTTAAAGTACTTGCAAAATTTCAACGGTGATGAGGACTGCACTAACAATGAAATAGCCGTTGCCATAGAGACGAATGAAGCATCAACAAAGCAACAGCCGTTGCCATGGTGATTTCCTACCAAAAACTGGAAATAAAAAAAAAAATTTAGGGGTAGACTACCCCTAACATTTAGGGGGATGAAAAATAGATGTTGGCCGATTCTCATAGATACCGGATAAGCACAAAAAATTTCATCAAAATCGGTCAAGCCGTTTCGGAGGAGTATGGCAACGAAAACTGTGACACGAGAATTTTATATATTAGATGAGATGTCCATTTAAACGTTTCTTGCAAAGTTAGTTGTTTTAGGCTGCTATTTCTTTTGTCTGCTTCACTTGCCCTTTTTTCAGCGGCGACTTCATATTTTTTAGCATCCTCAAATTATTTTTTTATAGAGGGATGTTTATTGAGATGTCTTAGTAATCCAGACATGCTACCATGCTCGCATCTCAAAAATTTTTCACACGAGAGACACTTTGCCAGGGATTTACTGTCTGTCAGACGTTCAAAATACTTTCAAACACCTTTAGGTTTACAAGTAACAGGCTGATCTGTTGCGACCTCCATTATTTGTAGGCTGCTAGTTTGTTTTAATATATAACGGCATCGAAAATAGGAACAGATACTTTGCACAAGCCTTAATAACGTAACGTCAGCCGACAAAGCCCGCCAAACTTAACAGTAAACAACTATGTATTTTTTTCTCCCAAAGCAAAATAATAGATGTTTAGATACTCGTGAGCAGTGGTGTAAAACTATGTGATTTCATATTTTTCAAAGTGCCAATACAGTTCTGTACATCGCCACTGCTATCAAGTAATGAGAACGGTTACGCTTCATTATGTAACGCAAGTCTAGTATTTCTTATATATCTGGCGAAAAGGTTGGATTGCGCATCTGTTTTGTTTGTGTCTAAGGACACAGTGGTTTTAGGTTAAGTATTCAATGGTGATGATACGTAACGTTATATTTGACTAGTTATGTATCTTGCAAATTTGTACCCTTGAAGAAATATATTTATGAACGCATACAATATTTAAGGTACTCCATGTACAATTTTTTTTATTCCAATTAGATATGTGTAAAAGATTATCATAATTCACTGCACACCACAGCTGTCGCTACGATCGGCATACGTTTAAAAGATGCTTTGAGTTTAAATAGTATGGAAACCCTTCAAAAATGTACGAATCCATAAAATATATTGTTGTAAAAACAGTTTGAATTGATAGAAAACATTTTCACATGATTAGTAAACATTTGTAAATTTTTAAACAATTTCCCGAAGAATTCGGGAGTAATAAAATTCCCGCCCGGCATTTCGGGAAGCCTATTTTCCAGACTTTTTTCCCGAAGCGTCGGGATCCCGCACACCCCTATTAAATTTCTAATTGAAAATTTTTTTCCCCTTGTTTATATGGTTGAATAAGAACGTACAAAAAATTACACGAGTGTCCCGTTATAGCGAGGTGTCACGGTTCCGGGTTTGATCCTCGCTATACCCGTGTCCTCGCTATAACCGAATTTGACAAATTTTGGCCCCCAAAAAATAAAAATCAACTGAAAATAGCATAAAAATTGTGTTTAAACCTGTATAATTGGAAAATAACAGGTTATATTAATGAAATCTTAATTTCTGTGAGCAGATGTGTGAATTCTCTTTAAAACGATACCCCATAAATACGGATGCGCTCACCGATTGCGTCAAAATAACCAGAATACCCTACCACGCCACGTAAGTATAGCATCTCAGCCCGCGGCCGACGCAGCATTGTCCTGCTATCTACCATCGACGCGGGCTGTCTGCTGGCGGCCATGTTGGTTCGGGATGTAGCTAACAGGTGGTGCTAAAGTAGCGCAACAATTTAATTCCTTACAAAAAAGCAGGAGTGCGGCTGCGGCAACGCATGTACGACTCAAACGAAATAGTCGCTGGAAAACTATACTTTTTTCATTTAAAGAAACCTGTCAACTTTTTTAGAAAATAAATTTTGGATTAAACTCAAACAGGGTGTCTACCAGATCTAGTAAATGAAATTCCCTGATTTTTCCAGGTTTTCCAGGTCTAAAACTGAATTTTTCCAGGTTTTCTTTAACACAATTACGACATTCCACGAAACTGAAAAAACTACGTAACAATACATTGATGGGTTTCAAAGTATTTCAACTTACTTAAATTAGTAAAAATATTACCTTATTCTAGACGTGGCCAAAGTGACTCAATTGATGGCAAATAAAACATGCTGCTACAAATATTTCACACACAAAAAACATTAGTAAAAGGAAGCTCCCGTCAATTTCGCAGTGACTCAACTTTTGCGTCTATAGCACTTGCTTCAGAACAACCAAATCCAACACTTGAGCCTTCTTAAACTGCAATGCCTTAATCTCCTCTTCAACTCTTATTTTTTCTGCCTTCTTCTTGTCTGTAGCTTCCTTTTCTTTTTGTTTTGTTTGCAGGGCTTCCTTACGCCTACAACTAGCATTTCTTACATACTGTAACATGGTCTTGATGATATCAACATGCTCTACACCTCCAGAACGTTGAACAAAGTCATACACTTGTCTTTGTGCAATCAGTGTTTCTTCCTGCAAGTTTTCAGCCAGCAGATTAGAATTCACTGAGCATACACAAGTGATCAAGGCGAGAAAAAGACGAGAACAGTGCTTCAGAATCTTGCGAGGAACATACCAACTGATATGATCACTCAATGTTATCAGCTTCTTGTCCTGATAGCCACCTGTTTCGAAGACAACATTCTAAACTGTACTTCACATGCTGTTTCCTCACACCCGAATTTAAAGCCATAGACATACATAAGCAGGAAATTCCTTTGGTAAGTTTGTACTTCAGGGGACTTTTGTCTTGAAGTTTTTTTACCATAACCTTTGGACAAGTCCTAACATCATTTTTCAGTAACAGGACAGACTTTTCTGGTACTTTTTCTTTCTTCATGGCATGGCATACTGCATAACCCAACTTGATATTGTTAGCAGTAAATAGATTTTCCTGGTTATCTACATCCAATCGAGATACATTGTGTTTTCCCCTAAAGTTCTTCAGTACCTCTGGTTTCACAAACTTTCCTGCCAAAGCTAATAAAATGTATACCAGTGAATCATACAGAAAAGGTGCCATGGGTGCTTCACTTTGGAACATTGTAAGAAACAATTCCAGCTCTGATGCCAAAGAGTGGGAGAATGTAAATTTTACTTCTAGAAGAAACAATTCCAGCTCTGGTGCCAAAAAGTGGAAAAATGTAAATTTTACTTCTAGAAGATTATCTTCAAGAGCACTTTCCACTACCTACATTGAAAGACAGATGAAATAGAAACTTCACTAACAAATTTTTATAGGTGGGGTAATGTTTTCATGGCACGCTCAGCAACTGCAGTATTTTCTAACCATCTGATTGCACAAAATTTCTTGGGAAAAAGCTCTGATCTAGTTATTCTAATGTAATCTGCCCTCCTTGCAGGTACATGCTTAAAGAAAAAGTAACTGTGCCTCAAAAAACTAACAACGTCCCATTGTGTAGCAGAAATTCCAGTTTGAAAGCACCATGGACCGTATGAAGCCCACAGCTACCAATTTCTAGCAACGATGGCGAATCTTCACCAAAAGTGTCTGTGATATGTATTTTCAAAGCTAACAAAAATTCCCTTTTTACGTTGGGGGCATCCATAATTACTTAAAATTAAATGCACCTGTAGGTGTAATCCGAACGCGGGAAGCACATGCCGCAGCACGTACATCAGCAGGATATCAGACCAGCTTGAACCAGTTTGTATCACGTGATTTAACGCCACTTTCGAATCCGATGGTAAATAAAATAAAATGGACGTGGGAACTGTTTGTTATTTGCCATTCAAAAATAAAAATGGGAGGGGATACACTTGATGCTACGTCAATGCAAGCTGATCAATAAACAAAAAAGTATTGCCAACTACAACCTACCAAACAAAAATTCCCTGATTCTTGAAAGATTCCCTGATTTTTCCAGATTTTCCAGGGTCAGTAGACACCCTGCTCAAACCATCACCACCCCTTTCCCGGACAGATACCCCAACAACTGACCGAAACAAAAGTTACAAGAAAACTGCCCTAGCGATTCGGAAATAAATACGGTAGTGCCTACTAGAGGTGTAAAAGTAACGAAAAAATGCGTACCCGTATGTATTAGTTACTATAACAATTAGTACTCGTTACTATCGTTACGTTACTCATTACTTCTGATACCGCATAACATGCTATGTTATGTTGCAGCAACGAATCCAGTCGTATTGCGTACGTGTACAGTATGACGTCGCGTAAATAATAATAAATAGAATATAAACAATTAACAATATTTGATAATTAATAGTTTTTGTTAACCAAGAAACAATTAAATCTCATTAGAGTGGCTTTTTAATATTATCTCTTTTAAGATAACAAAAAAAAAAAAAAACGTGAAAATACGCAATTATAAAAACAAAAACGTACATATTTCTAATTTGTAAAAAATACTTTCTTACGTTGTTCTGTTCGAATCTCAAACTTTGTCTACACACGGCACAGATAACTAACGGAAGTTTGATAAAAGAAAGAAAGGATGGGATTCTATTTTTAAAGCCACGCACTTATGTGGCGACTGCGAGGCTGAAGAATGTGACAGGCGTCAACGGCAAGATGTCTAGTGGCGAGCGAGATGGGTGGAGATAAAGCAGACAAATAACAAAAGCGCGCTTCAAGCTATCACGCCGTAAATTCCTCAAAAATACGTCGTTATAGCCGTGTTCTCGCTATTACCGTGCTCGCTATAACGAGATTCTACTGTATATACAAATTGAGGTTATGCTTGGAAATGTTTCAGAAAAGAGAATTCACACAACGAACAAGTATTATAATTTTGCATTTAATCCCACTTTTAGTTGACACCATAATTACTAGAAAATAGCCAATTAAATCAAAATTAATTGACAATGAAAGCGGAGATTCTAACATAAGATGGAATTAATGTAGCGTACCCACAGCTATCGCAGTTGCCTTTGTTGTACATACAAGCACGAAAGAGTGCGAGCTATAAAATATATATAGTTTAGTGACATAAAATAGAGCGCGCACATTGTATGAAATCCACAAGTTATTGATATCGACATTTGACTAAATAACTAAATACGTTGTCGACCAGTGCTGGCTACATTTTCACATGCGCTACACAGTGGAGACGGGACAGATACAGGTTATACATTCGAAAGAGAATTTACACGTCGCCACTTCGGAAAACTTTGTATTTCTGTTAATTAAGTAAGTAAACTGCAATATTTTTACTAGTAAAGGATTTCCATTGTGAAAAAATTTATTAATATAGGTATAAAAGTTTTTGGTCAACTTCTTACATGGGGGGGGGGAAATGTAAATCTTATGGAGAAAACATTTGACAGTGTCGGATGGGAAATCATATTGTGCAGAAATGTCTTAAATGAGTTTTACTGTATATTCAACACATATATTTTGTGAACAACGGCAGTGGCAGATAGATACCTGGAGGATGCAGGGCTGGTAGACCTTCTCCAGCTTCAACTTGACAGGGGCAGGATTGTCCAGAGTAACTGCCTGTGCTATCTCAGCCCCGATGGCAAAAGCCTGTGCTCGACTGCGCCCTGCCACCAGCACGAACAAGGAGTCCGTGTCCCCGTACACAACACGGGCATCCCAGCGCGCCGTGTTCTCCACAAGCTTTATAGCTCTCTCCAGCGTCTCCCGACCCTTGCTCACAACGCTGTCTCCAACCTGCAAAAAAACAAGCCACAGACAATCTGATTAATGTACAGAGAAACTTCAAATAACAGTGATAATAAATGCAACAAAATATACTAACTACTTACATTAACATTACCGTAGAACCTCATTTTTACGTGCCCGCGATATACGAATTCCCACGATTAACGTATTTTTTTACATGTACTGTCAATTTCCCTATACTAATAATGCATTCTTTTCCCGCCTTGTGCAAAAGCATTTCCCACTGTTTACGTAGAATTAGTGCTGTATTTCGTGGCAAACCATCGGAAAATTTAGAGAAAACAATAATTTCTCAAAATGAATAGCGTGAAGTTTAATTATTAAGCGTTACTGCATGAGTGTATAGTCACCACAGCTTCGTTCGCCATTGTAAACAACTTACTTTTTTTTTGTGCCACGTGCTATGTACACCATACGGCCATGAACCAAACGTATGGTGACATAAAAATGAAAATTAATAAGTACTTTTCTTAGCGTTCCCCTTTAATCTTAAATGTATTATGCATGAAAATAAAGGTGAAAACTTGCATTTTAAATACACAAAAGAGCGGATTACTGTTCCATTATTAAAATATGTTTTAAGCAACGTACGAGTTTCCTATAAATATGGCGTCTTTGTGCATATTCAGCGATGTTCATTTTAACACATTAGAAACATTCTGAAAAGTCAAATGGCTGCAATGAATATCCAAACAATGCAATGGCAATTTAACTTATGTTCCTCAACGTAAACAATTATACTGATGGTGGTAGCTATCGTTTTATAGTATTATTTCTCAAAAAATCTGAAATTAATAAAACTTTAACACGTAATTAAATACAAAGTTCAAAAATCAATTGTGTTACAAAATTTCAGCACCAAGTGGCTATATCAAGATGCTTCAACATTCTCATCTCTTACACAAGAACAGCAAATTTTATGTTTAACTTTCGGCAATAATGAAGAACGGCGATATAGGATATATTTATAATTTTAATTATGTGAGATAGTGAAGTTCTAGTTAATATAAAAAAACGTAACCGTCTCCGACATATTATTTAGTGTGGTATATATTTAATTATTGTTTCCCATATAGTGAGATATTAAAAAAAATTTGAACATTTCCCTCATTTTGCATTTTCCCGGTTTTTACATATTTTTTTCCTGGTCCCTTGAAATATGTAAAAATGAGGTTCTACTGTACTTATAATAACGCATAACTAGGGACAGGTACTTTTCGCGATCGCAAATCACCGTCGTTATTTTGCGAATTTGGCCCTTTTTTTTACGAAAATGTGAATTTTGCAATTTTCCACTGTTTTGTCGCGATTATTGTCAAAATTTCGTTATTTGAAGCTTAAATTGCCACAAACACATATAATTTAGATATAATTCATCTTCCGTTCGTAACACCAGCGCACCAATAAAAAATAAAACACTACATAAAAATACATTTCACTGTGCCGGCAACATTACTAGGCAAAACTAGGTAACAATTTATTTTCTCCAACCATAACCACAAAAACCACATTCTGTGGCAATAAATCACGGCGAGGTTAACGACCACAGATGATGGTAATCCAGGACCGTTTATATTTTGCATTTTAACATTACAAGCTTCAACATTTGTTTCTCGTGCCATGAAGTTATCAAAACAAAACACGTTTCTCAATAAACGTGTTACCAACGTAGCAGTACGAGAATGCGAGAAAGAACATGAACGTTTACGAACAATCAATTGTTGTTTAATCATACAATCAAGTGTGTTCGGTAGATAAAAACGATACCGCGTTCAGAACGCGTAAATTTTGATATCAACGAAAATTACAAGTGTTTTTTCTTCATAATTTACTTAACCATAAAATACTTTAGGCAATTTTAAATTGCAACAAACAAATTGATGGATGTATGTGATTGTTTTTCTTCGGTTGTTAGGTTACTGCACATGCGTGCATTTATTATTGTTCGGTGGCTATTCGTTGCGGTAACTGAACGAAGTATGAAATAAACACACTAGATAGGGCCTAAGAATTTTCTTCTGATGGTCTCTATTCGACAGATAAGGGAGTTTTATTTTGTAAATACTGTAATTGCAGAGTTGATCGGGACCGAGAGACTCAATTGGGGGACGCACCACAACGCCAAAATACCACAACACCAAACGTACAATAACGCCGAATGCCAAATTGACCACAATGCCGGCACTGTAGAAAACTGCTGTGTACCACAACGCCGAAATACATAAAAGCCGAAAAATGTCATTCCAGGACTTCCACAAAGGTTAGATTAGGTTAGGTTTGACTAGGTTAGGTTTGACTAGGTTAGGTTTGACTAGGTTAGGTTAGACTAGGTTAGGTTAGACTAGGTTAGGTTGGACTAGGTTATGTTAGGATAGGCTAGGTTAAGTATGGTTATGTTATATTACTCTAGGTTAGGTAAGGTTAGGTTTGATTGTGGTATTTCGGCATTAAGGTACATTTAAGAAACACACACAAATTCATTCAGTTGTTATTTCAGTGTTATGGTACACAGCAGTTTTCTAGCTGTCGGCGTTGTGGTCAATTTTGACATTCGGCGTTATTGTACGTTTGGCGTTGTGGTATTTCGGCTTTGTGGTAACAACCCCTCAATTGTTAAGCACATAAGCAGTGAAAAGCACAAAAAGTTACGCATTTATTCCCCCACTACTGTAGCACTGCAGCATACTAGTGGTGTTTGTGCGCAGCAAGCAAAAAAAAAAAAGGAAAACTGAAGTGCATCGTTTTGCTATGGAGACCACTGAGGTGTTCCTCAAAGCGAACATCCCACTTCATAAACTTCAGGACCCCAGTATTTTAAGCTGGATGAAGAAATATGTTGAAGTTTTGTATTTATGCCTACATCAATATCTGTAATCATGGAGTGGCTTAAATTTAGAAGCTCTCAAAACCAAACCCTATTTAAGCTAGTTGGAAATGGGCATTTTAAAACTAACCTAAGCTAAACTTACCAAATATAAAATAAGACTTACCTAAACCAACCAAACCTAAAACTAAAGAAACCTAACTTTTTGGCCTAGCATACCACCTGAGTTAGGAATATATATATTTTATTGACAAACCTTCTCTCTAAACCCAAAAGTTTTGACATTCTGGAAGAGTAGCTTCTTTTAAGTTTGAAGGGTTTTTCACTTCTAAATATTAGTTCTAAAAATTTTGACTAATCATTACTGAGTTAATTTAACTTTTTCTTAAAAAAGGTACGCGTAGATCACAGCTTTTGGCATTTTTTCTCACCGCTTTTGGCATTTTTGCTCACCGCTTTTCACTAATTTTACTCACCGAAAAGTTCCTGTCCCTACGCATAACGTGTCAAACACATGGATATGAAAAACATGCAACTTACTCAATTTATTCACTTTAATACGAAGTAAATAAAATCACAGTTTAACCAGTGAGCAGAATAAAAAATGACAAGACATTACAACAAAGAAAACTATCAGTATTTTAAATCAAGTATTAAAAACCACACAAATTTTGTTGTGTAAATTATAGCCTGGTACTTATGAACTCATATTTTGTTGGAGTTGGCAACATTAAAATTGAATTTTTTTTTTACCGAATGGTACTTTTTTTTTCATGTGACACACATTTGGATATGGAGAGAAAACTAAGAAAATATACAAATGAATCATGTAAAGCAACTGGACTTAATTATTTAATGTAGTGAATTCAACAGTGCTCAAATGTAAGCTGACTTCTGCAACAATTTAATTGTCTTAATTTCTGTGAAGGTAACTTAGGATAGTACTGTTGTGAGTTTAAGCAGTCTAATTTCCATGGCTTTGCATTATGATGCTTATTAAGACTATGTGGGGTTTATAAAGACTGCAAGTATGAAATAAAATTATATTAATAATTTCTTCTTGTGTGGTAAATTAATATGTGCATCTAATTAGCCCCAGCTGAATGTAATTTTCTTATAATTTTAAAATGTCCGTTGTTACAATTAAATACGATACAAAATAAAAACACAGTAACTTGTTAGTGGTCATGTGAACATTTTGGAGACTTTAAGAGATCATTGCCACTTATAATAAATTATTCTGAGCGCTTTTTCAAGATATGAACAAAATAAAATTTGAAAAATAAACAAACAAATTTAGGGGGAAAAAAACAACACCCTTCCGGCACAGCCTACAGGCCTGGGTAGATTACAAAGAACCTATGTATTCCGGAAATATTTTGGAAACTTCTATAAACTTTTTGGACATTTTAAGAACTGTAAGAATATAATATATATATGTTCTTCAATATTACAAAATTATTGATTAAATAAGTGCTCATCTTCCATTCAGCAAATATATTACAAATATTTTTAACTCAATGTAACCAGCATTAAATAATTTAGAATACAGCACTGAATAGTTTAGAACGATTTTCATATTACATGCAATATAAGGTAATGATTTAATTTTTTTGACCTTCAAACACTATTTTTCATCCCTTGCACCAATAATGTGGCCGTATAAAAATTTGATTTGCACCAAGATTTAAGCTAATATAAAGATGGTTTAAAATAAATTCAAAGGAATTTGGTACTAAGGAAGATTTTTTTTTTTTTAAATTTCAATTAGTTTTATCAAAAATAGTATCAGTCAAAGTTTTAGAGGAAATTTAGTATTCATACAATAAATTATAAATGGATATGTTAGTATAGCTATTAAAAAAAGTAATGATTACACAGGCAAACAATAGTTTTGGTGTTGGGGTATTTGGAGCTGTTTTCATATGAATTTGGTGCCCTGAATTCAAATATGACATTAATTAGTGTTTGCATACGAGGTAAAATTTCTAAGACATAACATTTTAGTGAAATGTACTTTTATGTTATTTTAGGTTAAATCCATGAATCAAATCTAAAAATTTAACATAAAATTCTTATTATTAAATTAAACAAATATCATTACATTATACAAATATTATTAGTATATAGTATACTAATATTGTATATATACAAAGATAGTTTCAAGTCATGGATGGAACCAACTATTAGTCAACACTTCGGCAGTTTCTTTTTTGTGAAGAACTTGAATATATCTCGGAACAGTCCCGTTTTAAACTCCAGCAATAATCTGCCATCATGTGCATATCCTATCTTCCTTGATAGCTATCCTCCATACTTTAAATATCTTGATGAAATCACTCACCTTCCTCCTCACTGCTGCCTTTTAAATTTTCAGGAAAACGGTCCAGGTGGCTGTGTAAATAGCGTATGCACCTTAATACTCATGTTGCACCTAACGGATCTGAAATTTTTAAGTATATATAGTTTACCAGTTCAACATGGTTTTCTGCTTCTCGTTGGCCCAGAAAATTTCCATTAACTGCAACAAATGAAGTTCAGGATTTTCTCTCAGCCCCATTCATGGAATTTATGAAGGCTTGGTCCTTAATGAATTTTCTTATTTCTGGGCTGTTAAATGTTCCTCCTTTAATTTTTTCCCTATAAATGGAAAGCATGATCCATCCTTAACAAAGGGCCTTTACAAACTTCTTCATAAGGCCCAGCTTGATATGCAGTGGAGGAAAGATGATTTACTCTCGTTCAACTAAGGGTTTGTTAATAACATTTTTTTTCTCTACAATACTCATGTCTTCTCTCTTAGACCACTCTTGTCTAACCCAGTGTTGTGTTTTGTCTCTGCTATCCCAGAGGGACAAGAAACAAGAATATTTGGTGTTACCACTTTGCTGTCCGAGGAGAAATTTTACAATTTTCAAGTCCACGCAAATCACCCATTGATGTTCATGATATCTTATTTGTATCTCCTCCAAGACCAAAGCTATGGTGCTATATATTTCTTTCATTGTAGTTCAGTGAGCAATTGGTAGTGAAACATATTTGTTCCCATTGTGTAGAACACATTTCAAGCTTCGCTTAAAGCTATCAATAAATAGGCACCAATAATCTGGAAAATATTCAGGAAGACTCATTTTTTCCAGGAGTCCTCTATATCGTGATGGAGTGGCTTGAGTCAAGCAGGTGATTTTACTACTTTTTTTACACTTATCTCAAAACGTAGAAATGATAGAAAAAAAAAATTCAAATTTAGATGCAGCACCCCACATATTGCTAAAATCAGTTCCAAAATCCTAAGCACCAAAAAAGTTACCAAATAATTAATTTTTTAAAATATAATTTTTGTCTTATTTACAAGCAATGACAGGTAGTTGGTATTTTACACATTCTTATCCAGTGTTGTCTGTAGGATATGCTGATAAAAGACCTCAGGCACTCGAAGTTAAGGATCCATTAAATTTTATTTATTATTTAATTTATTTAATTATGAATTGTAGTAAAAAAAATCCAACTTTTTGATACAGACTTACTTCTTGGACTTAAGATTTGAATAGAAAAAAAAACTGTCATACACAACCCCTATGACAAACTTTCGAAGAGAAACAAAGAAAAATGAAGAGGATAATTATGAAAGGGCAGAAGGGGAGGTGAATAAAAGAATAGAGAAAGAGGAGGAGAGGCCTAGTGGGGATTATAAGAAAACAAAAATAAATTTATTAACATATCAGATTAAAATTAGAATGCTTTGATAGTTCTGTGACTCAAAAAAAACAAGGTACATATTTTTATAATGCTGATGTGCTGATTTCATTACGAACTAAAAAGAAAATTTCTCTATGTAGTAAACAGTACATAATAAAGAGAGTAGAAAATCATATCACTAAAATGATTGGTTGAATTTTGAATGTAAAAGAAAAAAATTATAGTGATGTGAGTTAAGGTTCGTAAATAATTCTGTTTTATTTAATAACTCAAATTGTTTTTCAAAGATAAATTGTGTCTTATCTTGCATCACGGTGCTACATATAGTGTATCGACTCAAATTTACTGAGTGTTTGTCATGTGTCAGATTATTGATGCGTAGAAAATACAGCACTGGTGTTGACCCCCGTTTCTTGTTTGTTTACTAAGGGAGGGTGTGAGGCCGCTCACTTCTCCCGCCCCCCTTCCCCACCCACCCAATTCACACACTACCTAACAAAAAGAAAAAGGAGAAGATTGATATATTTTTATACCCTTGTTTCCCTTTCGTCTATGTACAGTCAAACCTCTATCTATCGAACTCGCATGTATCGATTGTCCGTGTTTATCGTATACTTTCTACGGTCCCGGCAAAATTGCCATACAACTAAAGTTAAAAAAGTCCGCTTGTACCGATGTTCGAATTATTGTTTTGTCCGCATTGATCGTACAAAATATGTGGTCCCATCACTATAAATTATAATAGATGATCGTTTAACCATAAAGATTTTGCAGAAATAACCATTTCTTAGAAGGAAACCGTCATAAAAACAGTAACGATAGTATACAGTAGTAAAAATCACCTTAAATCTGCAGCCAAGTAATGGAGCACGTAAATATGAAAAGACAAATGAACAACAACTTACGAAGAAATATGGATGATGTACCATAACTACAGTACAAACCCAATTGTTATCCTAAGATAATTACCATAAAAAGAACTAAAGATTCTTTGTCGATACCATAATTACTACAGAAGCACGATAGCTACCACATTTGCACTACAGTTACTGTAACAACCGAGATGTATATTTACCGTGACGGTAATGTATTTATTTATGACATATTAAAATTAAAGAACATTATTGAAAAAAAAGGATGTTAAATTTTTATATGTACGTTTGGCACATGTTGCGAAGAAATAATGCGATCTGAAAGAATGCAGTACTACTACGAAAAGTGAAAAGGGTACTCGTGGATTTTTAGGTTATGGCAGTATCTCTCGTTTTTCAGTAATTTCGGCCGAAAATTAACAAACGTATCGGAAGTCGACAGAAATGCCGATTCAACTAAATATTGGTAAAATCGGCTTCTTCAGTACAGCTCTACATTTGATGACATGAGTAAACATATATCAGACTTCAGGATATTGAAAAAGTCTTTAATTTCCATGCAAATTTATTGTGCGTATGTTTTTTTTTTGCAAGTGTAAATTGAATTAAATAAAATACTTCCATTTTTATTTATTTTTCAACTGATTTAACTTTAATGACAAGTAACTGATATATTTCTGACACTAATTTTGGGTTGAAATATTATTTTTTAAAAATTCTTAGAGTGAAGTCCACATCTATTGAATGTCCGCATCTACTGAATTTTTTTGTTGGTCCCCTGAAAAACGATAGATAGAGGTTTGGCTGTATTTTATTTTTTTAGTCATTCCTACCCCACGGAGAGAAAAGAGGCGGCAAGCTACTTTTTGTCAGTTCCATCTATAAAAACTAGCACTCACGTTACAACATGGCAGGTGGAATATAAATGTTGTAATTGTAAACACCAATGATTCCTTAAGTTAAGCCATGGAATGTTTAGTTGAAAGCATGGAAATCTCATCCAAAACCATGATGATTGGGCACAGTTGCATCGTAAACACCCATCAAGATAGACACATTCATGGAAAATTTACAACGAAGAGGAAGGAATAAACGTCAACACTGTCATATAGTCTCACGCACACGCACTATTGCTCTCTTTGGCTAGTTTATTTTTAGATTTTCCCCTCTTATCGCTGTTGCAGCTCACCAAACACGACATCGGTATAATAACTGCCCTGTTCATGGAGCTTCACGTGACTGCTGAGATATTTTGATTTAACTAATTAGACTTACTCTTGGAGTTAATTTATTAAAAACCAACATGGGTTTTATTTACGTACATATTCAACCACACACTGTAAAATTATTATATATTTTTTTTAACCCAAAGTATAAAACTGGCATATGGGTAGCAGTATATATATTTTACACTAAAAATCAGAATAAAAAGTGATACCCATAAGCAGGTAAATATGGTAGGTATTATTCAGTTTTATGATAGGACAGTTCACCATATACTAATATTGTCTCTATCACTTAAAAACTATGTTTGACCAAACTTGAATGTTGCTGAGAAACTAGAAATTCTCTGATGAGTAAAGCTATACTGACCTCCACACACGGCATGCGGCCGGAGAAGTTGGCTGCAGTGTAGCCGTAGGTAACATTGGCGATGAGCTTGAGACCGAGCTGGCGTGCATGCAGGACTCGCTGCAGTACCTTGTCCTCTGGATGCTCCTTCATAACCCGCTTCACCTACAGACACGCACCTCAGGTCAAACTGCTAGCATTTGGAAAATGGAACCAAGATGTCCTCGTTTGAGGCAGGCTTGACTAACGTTGGACCTGCCACAGTAGACCTCCCGCAGTGAAAGTAGGTATACGACAAACTCACGAGCTGTGCTATGTCAAATGTCGTAAGCAAACAAATATTTGTTATATCGAAGTGTTAGCATTCAAGGTCGAATAAATGACTCATATTCAAAAATTTTAATATTTGCACAGGCCTAACTGAATATGTAATATTCTTATTTGTCATCTATTGACAAATTTATAAATACATTAACATACCACATTAATTACAGAACAAATTTGGTGACTTCATGGTTACTTTAATGGGATTTTCCCAAAATTTATTAACTTTATACGTACTCATTTACTGGAAGTAGGCAGGAATGTAAAAGGAAAAGAATACTACAAAAATAAATAAATAAATATACAGTACAACCCAGTTATAACATTCCCGTTTGTAACATTTTCCCGCCTATAACACCATAATTTCATGGTCCAGTCATTTCTCCATTTATCACAATGCTTTAATTTCCCGCCTGTAACAATATAAAAATTTCTACATTTCCGCCTTTACCGTTCAAATTTGCTTTGATAACTGCCACAATTTTCAGTATCCCTTCATTCAAAGTCATAATTTAGAGCTAAACCATAGCTAGAAAATACAGCACGCATATACAAACATAAGATGTTTACATTTGTGTAGTTCACCATAGATGTGGTACACAACGCACTCCACAACTTGCACCGGATCGACTATCAATATGGCGTCCTGTTCGCGCTTGTTAGCCTATAACTTGTTCCGTTATACTTATAATGCACATTTTGTGCACTGATACATAGTCGGAAACAGTTCTACTGTATTCTATGGTGCTGGTTTCTGTTTTAAAGGTTTAACACCTTGAGATGGTTAAATGTTCTATGGATATATTCACGGCTTTTGTTTGTGGTTAACCTTTAGCGTAATTATTATTTTTTAACTTACTTATTGTAGTCACGGTCGTATTTAATTAAAATACGCCGTATTGAAATTTTATTCAGGTTATTGTACGGCTATGATGGCCGATAAATATAAGTGAAAATCATATTCTGTAGCTGAAAACATTCAGTTTATTAATCAAGTGGACAGGAACCCCAACAAAACGTGTGTTGCGATTGCAAAAGAGTTGAATATTTCAGTTTCGACTGTGAACTGTATCGTACAAAGTATTTTTTTCTTTAGCATATTATTAGGTATTAACGTATTATCTATAAATAAAATTAACCAATTTTCCACTCTATTGCTGTACTTAGTGTATTACCCCTGTACTTTGTGTTGTTTTACCTATACTCTTTAATTTAATCAATCCACATGTAATTTATACAAAGTGAAGATGTAATTTTATGATTTCCTGCTTATAACATTTTTTTAAGTTGGTCCCTTGGAGAATGTTATAACAGGGTTATACTGTATACCAGGGTTTCCCAATCTTTTTCAGTCCGCGGCGCACATACATGTTTACTATTTTGTCTCGGCGCCCTAACCTATTTTGCTCGTCGAAATAGATAGGTACAATGATACTAGTTAGGTAGATAAGCACAAAAATTAAAATATCCACATTATGAATCTGAACTGTATACAGTCAAACCTCTATCTATCGTTTGTCAGGGAACCAATAAAAAAATTCAGTAGATGCGGACATTCAATAGATGTGGACTTCACTTTAAGAATTTTTAAAAAATATTTCAACCTCAAAATTAGTGTCAGAAATATATCAGTTACTTGTCATTAAAGTTAAATCAGTTGAAAAATAAATAAAAATGGAAGTATTTTACTTAATTCAATTTCTACTTGCAAAAAAAAAAAAAAAAAAAAAAAAAAAAAAAAAAAAAAAATACGCACAATAAATCTACATGGAAATTAAAGTCTTTTTCAACATTCTGAAGTCTGAAATATGTTTACTCATGTCATCAAATGTAGAGCTGTACTGAAGAAGCCGATTTTGCCAATATTTAGTTGAATCGGCATTTCTGCCGACTTCCGATACGCTTGTTAATTTTCGGCCGATATTACTGAAAAACGAGAGAGACTGCCATAACCTAAAAATCCACGATTACCCTTTTCGCTTTTCGTAGTAGTACTGCATTTTTTCAGATCGCATTATTTCTTCGCAACATGTGCCAAACGTACATATAAAAATAAAACATCCTATTTTTCAATAATGTTCTTTATTTTTAATATGTCATAAATTAATACATTACCGTCACGGTAAACATACATCTCGGTTGTTACGGTAACTGTAGTGCAAATGTGGTAGCTATCGTGCTTCTGTAGTAATTATGGTATCAACTAGTGGTGCACCGATATGACTTTACCGATTACCAATTCGATTACTGATTATGAGAGCAATAATCGGCAGATACCGATTCAGTTACCGATTATAATGAACAAATTTTTTTAAGTGTAATAATGCACACAAAATTTTTTATTCCCATGTGAATTTAATAACAAGATTAGGTAAAATTGAGAATACAGTTATAAAAACAGTATAAAAATATATAAAATACACTATTAAGTCATTGCAAAGTGTAAATTAAATTAACTTCTATTTATATTTTTTATTGCAAACAACTTGAACTACAGTCTAATAATTGTAATTTACAGTGGGTAAGTTTTTGTTGCGCAAAACTAGCATTATTATCGACTATCACATAAGGTTGCATCGAGAAATTACAGTTTAACAATGTAAACATGTTGCTATAATTTGTTCACTTGAGTTTATAGAAAAATGTTTCCACACTTCACTTTTTTTCTCCCTAGTCGCCATCTCACTATAATTATATAAAAATTACTCAAAACCAATTCTAGCACATGCGATTTTCTTTTATTAATGTTGACTGAATTTATAAAATTATAAATACTTTTTCACTTTTCACGTCACATACAAATAACACAACGGATAATGTTACAAAAGACGCCCATAACGAGTTTGTAAAACGCAGTGATAAACTCTGAAAGGTTTCGGGACCACGATTTTGAACCGCTACTATTGACTCGAAAAGATTGATTCTCATAGAATCCACTGCAACAGCTTGTGGTATTTTGATTGTGTGCCATCTATTTTACGTCTCTGGCTATAGGTAATGTACAAGACCACTAAACAAAAGACAGAACAAAAGACGAAACGTAAATAAACGTGTAGGAAAAATGTATTTTTTTTTGGTGTTCGAGGCAATGAAATTTATTAAACTTAATGAAATATCTGTAATCTTGATATGACGGAGTTAGATGAATATTGTAATGTATACAAATATTACCGTATTTCGTCCTAAAATGTGTAACAAAATATTACACTGTAAAAACCTACTTAATTTCGCCGGGACGTAGATAATCGGCAAAGTAATCCTTAAGATAATCGCCGATTACGATTAATCGGAAAGTACCCATAATCGCCGATTACGATTCATCGGAAAGTACCCATAATCGCCGATTACGATTCATCGGTATCCGCATCGGTGCACCACTAGTATCAACAAAGAATCTTTAGTTCTTTTTATGGTAATTATCTTAGGATAACAATTGGGTTTGTACTGTAGTTATGGTACATCATCCATATTTCTTCGTAAGTTGTTGTTCATTTGTCTTTTCTTCATATTTACGTGCTCCATTACTTGGCTGCAGATTTAAGTTGATATTTACTACTGTATACTATCGTTACTGTTTTTATGACGGTTTCTTTCTAAGAAATGGTTATTTCTGCAAAATCTTTATGGTTTATTGGTCTATTATAATTTATAGTGACGGGACCACATATTTTGTACGATCAATGCGGACAAAACAATAATTCGAACATCGGTACAAGCGGACTTTTTTAACCTTAGTTGTATGGCAATTTTGCCGGGACCGTAGAAAGTATACGATAAACACGGACAATCGATACATGCGAGTTCGATAGATAGAGGTTTGACTGTATTTATGTTTATAAGAATATAAAACTTACACAAAAACATTCAAGGGAGACTTAAGAAAAACAAAAATAAAATACAATAGCTACCTAGGCTAGTCAATGTGATGGGTGAGCTCTACTTGCCGTCCCGCCAGTGAAATGCGTTCCGACCCTTGAGGCGGACTAGGGGAAGGGAGGGGATAGTGTTGCGGAGGGAGGGGTCCGTCTGACCTTGGGTAGCTCACATTTTTACTGGGACCACAGTTGTCTCGGGCGTGTAGTATATCAGTATCGGCGAGTGCGCAAATAAGCTTAGCACTACGCGAGTGCTAGAAATTAAATTGTTTATTTTGTACCCGCGAACACTTAAGTTGAGGTTTCGGAGAATGGTAAAGAGAATCGCTTCACGGCGCCCTTCTTAACTTTCTGCGGTGCACCAGGGCGCCGCGGCGCACACTTTGGGAACCCCTGCTGTATACACTATCTGGTTAGAATGACATTAACATTTCCCACTTTTGAAAAATGTGGGTTTGACCAGCCAGGAATCCAACTCGGACCACCCTAGTAGGAGGCAAGTGATCTGCAGCAGTTGAGGAGTTACAATGTAAAGTGAGCATACTGTACCATGAGGCGAGTCTGCAGAATCTCTTGCAGCATGCGAGGGAGGATGCCGAGCCGAGTGGATGACCCTACGAAAGCCACTCCACATGGGGATATTGAGATGTCTGGCAATAATCGCTCCACCAAGTCTGCTGGTACACTTAACTCCGAGCAGCCAAACTTGAATGGTCCTGGCCTGTAAAATGAAATCAGACCATTGTATACCTTACTAAATGCTAATCAAAAGAGATGGATTAGCCTGCAAATTTTAGGGACGAGCCGAGTTGAGCAAAATTCAGTAATACCTAAACCATCAAGGTCAATCCAGACTACATAATTTTTTAGAAAACAATTTAAATATTGAGTTGAGCTCGAGTACTTGCATAAATTCTTCATTGAGGTGTAATAAATAGGATTTTAACATTTTTAATGTTTTCACTATATAAATAACCAGGTAGATTTTTATTACACCATCCAATGCATTTGTAGAATACTGTGCAAAAACTATAATATTTACTAAAACAAAAAATGTAAACAACTAGGAAAAATTATCTTCGCTTTTATCTTCACTACACTCTACATCATTTTCTCCACTTCAAAAATAATACTTAGGCATTTAAAAACTAAACAACATGCATTAAAAAAAGTTGCATTAAAATTGGTGTTAAATACACCATAGTGTATTTTAAAAACAAAACTAAATCATCTGACACTGGTTGAAAATATATAATTAATAGTATATTTAAAAAACAAAAACAAGGCCATCTGGCATCACAATTTGACTAAATCAAAGATATGTATGATGATAAAAACAGTATCACTTTTGCGTTGCTACATTTGTGCTGAAAATGATACCATCAACTGACAATGTAGTATAAATTACAGGATGCTTGAGATTAGTGGTGCACTGATGCGGATACCGATGAATTGTTATCGGCAATTATGGGTACATACCGATTAATCGTAATCGGCGATTATCTTAACGATTACTTTGCCGATTATCTACGCGTTTCATTTAATTGTAAGTATGATCTAAATAGGATATTATGATACCATTTGTTGTGATTCATATAAATTATTTGGAATGAAGTGAAACGTTTTTAATAATACAATACATACCGCATTTGGGCAAAGTGTTAGCTATACTCAGCCCGGCGTAATTAAGTGGGTTTTTACCATGTAATATTTTGTTTGACATTTTAGGACGAAATACGGTAATATTTATATTTATAGCAAAATTCATCTAACTCCGTCAGATCTTAATTATAGATACTTCATAAAGTTTAATAAATCTCATTGCCTTGAACAATAAAAAAAATTTTTTTTCTACACGTTTGTTTAAGTTGTGTGTTTTGTTATGTCTCTTGTTTAGTGGCCTTGTACATTACCTACAGCCAGAGACGTTAAATAGATGGCATGCAATTGAAATACTACAAGCAGTTGCAGTGGATTCTATCTATGGCAATATTATCCTATGTGTTTTTTGTGTGTGACGTGAAAAGTGAAAAAGTATTTATAATTTTATATATTCAGTCAACATAAAAAAATCACATATGCTAGAATTGGTTATGTGTCATTTTTATAATACTGTAAGATAGCGAGCAGGGAGAAAACAAGTGAAGTGTGGAAACATTTTTTCTATAACTTAAGTGAAAAAATAAAGCAACATGTTACATTGTAAAACAATAATTTCTCGTGGTCGTGGTAGTGGACTGACCTATCAGCAGGGATACACTGCTGCTAACCTATGGAAACAAATCCAGCGAAAGCATCCTGATAACTTAGTGGAGAAGTATGCTAATGTAATCACAGATGATTGTGATACAGATGGGATAAAGAAATTGGCTCAAACAAAAACAACAGACATCATGGAAAAGAAAATACTGTACGATGTGAATGACAAGATCATTAGAACTGACCCAGTTAATAGCTGAAAATGATTTGTGAAGATATGCAGCCTTATGTGGTAGTCAATAATAATGGTTTCAGACACCTCATGGCCAAGACAGTTCCTAGGTATAACATCCCTTCCAGAAAACACTTCACAAGTACTGTGATTACGAAGATGCACCTAATCTTGTTATTAAATTCACATGGGAATAAAAATTATTTGTGCATTATTACACTTAAAAAAATTTGATCATTATAATCAGTTACTGAATCAGTATCTGCCGATTATTGCTCTCATAATCGGTAATCGAATCGGTAATCGGTAAAGTCATATCGGTGCACCACTACTTGAGACATAAAAAAATATTCTTTTTGAAGTTTATAACTACAGTACACTCCCTATTTAACGCGGTTGTTGGGGGACATAACTTTTACCCGCGTTGTTGCATAACCGCGATGTTTCGATGTGACCAAGGTCAAAAGGCATAAAACACCGCCTGTGTTCTAATAGGTCGGCAAGCACGCACAGTATAGACGGCCCGCCTTTGTGCGGACTTTGCATCCGCAGTTTCCACTAAACACAGGTGAAAAAATAAAAATAATAAATTTTAAAGATAAATATTAAATGTTGAATTGTTTTTATTTTTCCGCGTGCCGCGCACAGATTGTCGCACGGCCTACGAGCGCGCCACACGCCGCCATACACACGTGCGGCACACAAGCTGCTGCTGCCAGTCTCGTGGTGTTAGCCACAGTATCTGCTTCGTCAGTGTCCGTAACAAAGTAAGTGCAGTGTGTGCGGTTACACACGATTCTGTGGTCAAAGTCTTCTAAAAAGAAAGGCCGTAGTGATACTTCAAACCGAATATGAATCGCAAAGTACCGAGTTTGATTGACAAAATAAAAATTCTAGATTTACTTACAGAGAGCTTGTCTTTTGTAGAAGCAGGCCGCAGATACAGGGAAAAAACGATTCTAGCATTCGTACAATAAAAAATAAAGAATCGTCTATCGTGTCAAGTGGTTAAACTTTATTATCCATGCTTACAGTAAATTATAAATGGTTACATGTGGGAAACAAAAATTGCGCCAATTTAATTTTAGCGCAATCAGTGACGCCGTATTAAAAACCGTGTTAAACTTTGTCTTTACTTATTTCACCAAACGCTGTGTCGAGTTGCTGAGTGTGTGGGGCTCGGATCAGCAAGTGTTATATTCCCCAGCCTCTGTTTAAAGGTCGGGAGACCGCTACACATAAACATTTCCGGGACTTGTTTACTACCTCACGGCAAAAGTGGTACAGTATGGTTCACGTAAATATTGGACCACTGGGAATTCCTGGGCAAAGATTAAAAATACGCTAGCCGATTTACTTTACTATTTAATGTTAAAACATTATACCAAAGTAAAAAGATGAACTTGTATAATACAATGAATTACCCAATAATATTACGTCTGTAGGTTTAAGTTGTAACAAAACATTTACATACAGATGTCCAGTAAAGTACCAATTAAGATTCTGGAGTGGAATTTTAAACACCGGACTACCTGATTATGCCTTGTACGCAGCGACGCTGCTCAGTCAAGTGACTCATGCTCTGCCTGTGTGCTGCGTGAACACATTCCCTCCCCCACTCCCCGTGGTGTTTCTGCCCGCTCTAATCTCTACTTCTCTCCATATTCTCGGCTCGCCTCTCCCTACCCAGCGCTTGCCGACAACCAAGCCTATCCAACATCAATCCCCAGCCGAGTCACGCTGGATAATGTCGCTGGACGGTGGGCTTTATCAGGTCCCCTGTCCGATGCTTCATTTGTGAGATAAAGCGACGTTAAGAACTAGTGTTTCAGAAAATATCACTGGGCTGGATTGGACCATAATTTGAAAACCCTACAAGATAGAGGAATAATGTACGGAGATATCTTGTTTAGAATTTTACTGCGGACATTTTCTACGCCTAGGCTTTTTTCTGCCCGATGCTTAGTTTGTTAGTTACAACGCAAAATTATCCTAATCGGCTGTCAACCATTTATTCCATTATTATTATTCATTTCTGACTGGGGAACATGGTTTGACCCGCGATATACCCGATTCCGCGATCAATCGGGGCGCGATATACCGGGAGTTTACTGTATGTTACAAATTTAATGAACAGCAGACCTTTCATTCCAAAATTACATCAATTTCCTGTTTTTTAAATTTAATAAACAGGATATACATATTCCAAGGATAATAACAATGAAAATTAACTGTAATTGAAGAAAACTGTGAAAATTGTGGGAAAATTTTAATAGCATGAATTTAAAAACAAGGTTTCACTGAAAAGTGTTTGCAAAATAGAGGTACATAACTTTATGGTCGATGCACAATAATGTCAAATATGTATCGAGTTTTAAGAAAAATATTTGAGTCTTGCCTCGTCAAATACATAAACTCAACTTTCGAGACGAATGAGCTGAAGCTAATCGTACAACTTCGCTCGGCTTATTGAGTCTTAGTACATCTCTTTTAAAGAAGCACTTATATCTAAACAAAAATGTAGTATTCCTCATACTTATACGTTTAGTGTGTGTCTAAAATTAAAAATTCACGTACCACCACAGTAGCTAATCACGTAACAATAATAGTTTTGTTAAGTTATAAAAAAATCCTCCTGTCAAAGTCTAAATGTTCCATGCAGCACCTATCAGAAAAGTCTCACCTTATTATAAACAACATGTATAATACAAATAGTAAAGTATAAGGTAACAATTATAAATACGTATGTGAAACTTGCTACTGGTAAATAAATATGACTGAAAATCAATTACAGGCAGAGTTAAAATTTGGTTTAGTTTCATTTATTTGGATAAAGAAAGGACTGAAAAAAAAAATGAGCTAACCCACATGTTAGAAAAAAAAAAGGGGGGGGGGGAATGTAATGTAAGCATACATATTCACTAACTAATTTCCTAGAATTGCTAAAAAAAATTTCATATCAAATGCATTAACTTCATGTAAATGAAAGCTAGAACAGATAATGGAGAAATACGTACAATAAATCTTAAATAGCCAATTAGTTAATAGGTGCAATTTTAAGTATAATTCCTGGACAAAAGGGCCAAGACCAGACAATAAACACTGCAATAAATAATAGTAATGAAATGACACACTCACTGTCCCAAAAGTTCTACACGTCCCAGACAGGTGGAATAGCAGTAGTTGTACGCAATAATGATAGATGGATACAAGCTCTGAAAGTCCAGAACTATCACTGGGTCGCTGTAGAACCTGTTGGAAAAAAAAGAAAGAAAAAAACCTCTATCAACATTATGTAACAAATATATTACAATTTGGTACAAATACAGCAAAAAATTTTTTTTTTACATGTTTTGGCAAATTACCAACACACACTCAACACTTTATGCACATTAAAGGCATCATACAGCATACATATTATGATATTAATATGTAATATATCTCTTAAAATAGCCAATTTCATTTTAAATTTTGCAGAACAAAATATGAATTCTATAGCACTCCACATTATACACACAGAGAAGACAGGTAAATACTTTGTAAATATTATATTAATTTACTAGGTGACACACACGTGTGGGTAGTTAGTTACTCCCTACTGATGACCTATCACTTGTATGTCCCGTTGAGCTAAGGAAATGAAGGAATGTTATCAAAAGACTTAAGGGCATACAGGCAGCAGAACACAGCACTGAATTAATATAGATAGCTGGAAAACATTTGCCTCTAAAATATCACAGCTCAGTTCTTGTAGTCACTAATAAGTAGCAGAGTGCGAAAACCATTTTTTTTTTAAATTCGAATCTAAGTCTAAGATGAATATCTAAGACTTTGCCAAAGACAAAGTTAGAGATAATTTAAACATTTTCTACATTAAGAGAAATCCATTTGCAACCTTCGGTTGTTCAGACACTGCATGAACTATTAAAAAATTTTTAAATGAAACTCCTTTTTTCATCATTTACCTCTGGTTTTGTAGTATTTTACAGTTTGTTTAGGACGCTGTTTTGGTTAGAAAATAATTACGTTGGTAACTTTACGCGTAAATTGGTCAGTTGCGACCGAGCATCAGTTGCAGATAGTCTGTGCACGCCTGGTCCTAGGCCTCTGTTATAATTTGTTATTTTCATTTGGTTTATGTAGTGTTTTACAATATTAACTAGAGTCATGCGAGTATAGGCTTTTTAGGTCGAGTCGAGTTCGAGCGAGTATTCAAGAAATGTATCGAGTTCGAGTTAAATTCGAATCAAGTAGTAAAATCCATAAATATCCATTATTTATATATAACTGTCATGTTTAAAGACCAGCAAATATGAAGGCCCTATACAAATCTCAGGTGTGAGGATTTTCATTGCTGCAAATATTTCCATGGTCTTTAATAATTTTGTTTCTTTTGAAAATGCAGAGTATTATTAAAATTTACTTGTTAACAAAAAAAAAGTATAAAGGCATGTTTTAATCACCGACACCGAGCAAAATTTTTTCAAAACCATAGCATAAGTGCAAAAGTATTCATCAAGATTCTTACCAGTCACCTAGCTGCAGGGTATATTAAGGATTTCCACTGTTCCAGGATTTTTTTGTAGCCATACAATAAGTATCAACTTTTTTTTAGAATAGTTATACTGTATATATTTTAATATACATGCCTAAGCCTGAACATAACACAATATACAAAAAAAAAATTTACTATGGAAATGATCATAATCATCAGTTTGGTAAAAGTCTTTCATGGAGAAACAGCAGCTGTTCAATGTGCTCTGGAGCAAGGTTTTCTCAACGTGTGGATACACTAGAATCTCTTTATAAAGTAGATCAATAAAGCCTCAACTTTTATCCTTAGTAATGAAAGTACTTTATTTTGAAATTTACCTTTAAAACTAAGTATATTGGAATTTTTAAAAATAAAGTAGTAGGGGATCAAATGTTACATTAGCTTGGAAGCAAATATTTGTAAAACAACAAGAATTTAAAAAAAAATTTAATTACTGAACTTAATACAGTAGCCTAAATTCTAGGCCTACACATAAAAAATTTATATCTGTCGAACACAAAATGACAAATGGGTTAAACTATTTTGCAGATATGTACATTTAAGGGATATAATTCCCTCGTCATCTTCTAGGCGAAGTCTCTTGTGACCAACAGATAAAGATGACTGTTCATACAGTTTAATAATTTTTTCGTGATTTTTTATTATTGTTGACAGTGTAGTGGGCACCAAACCAAACAACCGTGCCACATCTTCATTTTTCCTGCCTTTGTCAACTTCTTTTAAAATTTCCACTTTTCCTTCAAAGTAATCTGCTTGCGTTTATTTTAATTTTTTTGGCCATCCATCCTGATTAAAATATTCAATCAACAATATTGTTTGCCCGGGCCACGTCAAACGTAAACAAAACCTCTCATCCATAGATAACCATAGCTCCGCACTACATAGTAGCGCGCGTCGCGAGCATGGCTGTGCCAGGCAACATTCCGACCTTCATGGCCAAACAAAGCGTGTTGGCCATGTTGTGACACCAAACAGTTCAAAAATTAACCTGCATAAATTAACATTATTAGATTTTCTATTTTGTATGTAAGTTAAAATATAGTTTTTATTTAACGTTTGTATCTGCGGTAATTGAAACTTATAAATAGTGTTCTATAAATAACCAAAAGATGGCGCAGCTAAAAACAATTGTCTTGAAGAGGGGCGAGAGAGCAATCGATTGTTTAGATCGTCTCGTGCACTAAAGTATGTGATCCATGGAGGAGGACGAATGGCGCATTATGATGTGTTTGTTTACGTTTAATACTGGTTAACAATTCTTGAAAGTGATAAAAATTAATCATAATGTACATTTATATTAGAGAACCCCTGCACAAACACAGTAAGTATTATGTAAAATTATCCTGATAACTGGAAAAGAATGGTCGTTGTATAGAAAGGAAGGATACGTTTTAAATGTTAAGGTGAAATATTTTTACATTGTTTACATGGCGATTGGTGTTTTGAGCGGGAATTTAAAATCATACGTTGAACTGAAAGATACAATGGGTTTCTTTTATATACATGTGCAAACAAGGTTTTTTAACACGTAATTTTAAATATTTTTATACTTAGGCCTAACTAAAGGTGGGAAGATACCACACTTTCGATACTCGATTCTGTATTGTTTTTTCAGTTCGATACTTTCGATACTTCAATACTTTCGATACTCCAGGGAAAAATATTTTCCCATTAAGTAACAATTATTACAAATAACATAAATTAGTTTTAAAATATATAAATTCAATCTATCATACCAGCACAATGTCAGATTAAACTTAAATACATAATGTGTAAATAATTGCATTATATTAATGAAAAATATGAATTCATCATTATATATACATATAATAAAACCACCAGAAACGTAACATACAGTCCATAATCAAGTAAAGCTGACATGATAAACAGTGGCCTTACAAAATGTTTGAAGTCCTTTCTTGTTGGGGGGAGGGGGGGGGGGGGGGGGGAAATCACCAAGCCTAAATTATAAATAAATAAAAATAGGCTATTGTAAAAAGAAAATCAGAAATTTTTGCTTGTTTGTTTAATTTCACAAACAACTTTATGCAACAGAACAATTTTCAATAAAATTTTAACTTGAGAAACGTAAAATACAAAACAATCCGATCGTAAGAAAATAACAAACGGGTATATTCAGTTCAAAGATAAATGAATTACAAAATATGAGATCCGTGCCTTGGTAAAGCACGTGCACCATTTTCATAATCATTGCTAGTTTGTGCCACTAGTCTCGCTTGGTGCTGGCCATGATACTACTAGCGAAGTGCACAGTCTTTCTGATACTATCCATATCTATGGTGCGATAAAGTTATTTTCTTACGTTTGCAAAGGTAAACAAAGAATTTTTTCAAAATAAAAGCATTAATTAAAACGTAATTTATCAGGAGTAATATATTTTTAAAAAAAATTTGTGAATTTTAGGAATTTTCCGCTTCGTAAAAACGTATGAAACGGGAAATTAATGATTTTATAAGTGTATGTTCCGGGAAAGTAAACCATTGTAAATATAGTACTTTCGGTGGGACCAAAATTAATCGGCGTATGACACGGGAAATGTATAAAACGGGAACGTATCATCGAGGTTCTACTGTAGTTGTATTTTGTACGATGGCGACTCAAAACTTAATTCAATACAAATGAAAAAGCATTCCGGTATCGAAAAAATGTATCGAACTTACAGTTTCGATACTCGATACTTTGCGATACCGTCAAGTATCGAAGGTATCGAGGTATCGAAGTATCGAAAATTCCATCACTAGGCCTAACCTAAAAAGTCTGAAAAGACATCATTAAACTCGAACTTGACTCGTGAGTCATGAACGGTCATGCCGAGTCCGAGCATTTATTAAAAACCCGACTCGAACTCAAAATTCGAGTACTCGCAGGTCTCTTAATATTAACTCGTCATTACAAGATCAGTCCGACTGCCTGGGGATTCTTCAACCCCAATATAATGTTCTATCTTTAGAACAAACACAGGTTTTCAACTTGTTTAGATCGCCTAAGAAATCCGATTTTGAAACTATGACTAGTGGTGATAAATCCTCTTGTGTCACATTGAAATCTGAAGTCTACAAAATGGATGAATTTATCAAATCGTTGAGCTCCTTTGTTCTAAAGTGGATAACCTGAAAAATGAAAATTGTTTTCTCAAGAGACTATTCATCAATTCACGATTCAAAGTTTGAGAGATTAAAAATGAACTTGGCCTTTATCAAGCAAAGTCTGAACTATTTAATAACGGAAATGACAAGTCCCTCAGTCAAGCAGTCCAGAATCCAGCGAAAAACAAGAAGGCTGAACATGTTCAGTAACCCAGTAGTGCGGGTAACGGCACTTCTTCTTGTGATCTACTTTTCACAAAGCATGTAAATGCAATGCCAGAAGCAGTGTCGCCACCCAACTTGTTGACCAAGATGGATTCACTCTTGTGCAACACACGCACATGTCCACGTTAAACCCAACTGTCGAAGCCTGTGAACAAGAAAAGAACCCCCCCCCCCCCCCCGCCACCCATGCAAATGCGAAATTGAATATGAGTTTTTTTATTACTATGCTTATAGACTGCTTCCTTAACCATTGCTCTTTTAACTTTAACCATTTTTCCCTGCAGCTTTTTACATCCTTCTGAGAGTAGGTGTCACAGGCCACAAATTTATATATATATTTTTTTGTCAAATTTAGTAAATGTTTAGTCATGGTGTAGTTGATGAGACTCCCAGAGAGATGTGGATGATTTGTGCTGGTATTGGTATAGCAAACACAAGCCACACATTTAACAGAAAGAAAGTTAAATTCCAAACATAGTGTTTGAGAATTTACACGACATTCTGTTTTCAAGATATTTGAAAAAATGCTTAATTATTATGCAATAATCGTAATTTTCTCAAATTTAAACTGTACTTCATACCATAATTTTGCTATTACCGTATTTACTCGTATATATGTCGCCATCGCAGATAGGTCGCACCCATAATTTGAGGTCTTGAATTTGGTATTTAAGATTCCCCCCATATAAGTCACACCGGTAATTCATTACCGCGCCGTGCGCCGTGCGCGGAGAAAGGTCATCGTACTCGATCAGCTGCAGATACGGCACGCCTGCTGGCTCTCTCTGTTCTCTGAGCTGCACATGCGCAGTATAACTCACTCAATGCTCCGCCCAGACTCGTGACCTTCCATCAGCAGCCAGCCAATAGATGCGAGCTTAGCGGAAAAAAATATAAGCTCCACCTCCCGTGTACCAGTTTTGTCCAGTTCTAATACCAGTTTATTGGTATACGCACCAGTTTTCTCGCTGCTGTGACATGTTCAAGTTTACGTTCATCTTGATGTCTTGATACCAATAATTAATTATTTACGATCCCCAGAAATAAATTGTTAGTTTAAAAAATATGCGTCAACTGTACAATACTTCCGAAATTATAAAATACGTATAAAACAGTTACCAAGACTCCGCTCATTTTATCTTGTGAAGTTTGTCTCGTACCAGTATTTCGGCTAAGTTGTGACATAAATACAGTATCAGAAATTAACAATCAGCCACGTTCATACATTCTTGAGTTTACGTTTTTCCCTCGTGCATTTTAGATTGTCTCCTGCTATAATTACTCAGACTTTTACTGGTATAGGCTTAAATTATTACATGTTTAGAAATAAAAGCACCTTTTCATATTATAAAATATGTATATTTTGCGATTTAATATGTTCATTGCCGACTATAAACGTAACGTTTTTCACGATGTTTTTAGGCCTACTAGTTAATCTTATCTACTCTGAAAGTACCCACGGTATTTTCTGGTTGTTTATGTTTGTTACGTGACGTAAATAGCGGGATGGATTCAATTTTTGAGTCGTAATTTGCGTGAAAGTATTGTATTGGACTAAATGGGAACTAAACGGGACCTGAAGAATATAGTGCAAATAACGGGAAAACGTAAATAACGGTAACATAAATAAGGGGTTTCGCTGTATGTGTACATTGTAAATAAATTTGCCTATACCTATATAAACTTCTTTTTCGCATTTTAAAGCAAAAAAAAAAAAAAAAAAAAAAAACTCAAAAATTCCTCAAAATTTTTTCTTCACATTTTGATCACACTTTTTCCCCCCCCATCAAATCTGGTAAAATTGCCGCGACCTATATGCGAGTAAATACGGTACATAACTAATTTTTGGTTTTACAATTTTAACTTTTTATTTAAAGGCTTAAAGCTGAAGCAGTTGGGTAACTTCCTTAATGTTTTCTAAATTGTTTTTATTCAGTGCGTGGTCTACAGGATGTGCTGATTAAACATCTTACTTAAGCACTCAAAGTTGTTTCCATGGAATTTTCTTAATATAACCAAATATTTAAGTGATCTTAACTTCAACAAAGACTTAGATTTTAGTCTTAAGACTAGTGATTGGTTGATTCCGATAACGGAATTGGTCGGTTCCAGCGATTCCACTATAATCGTGGGATTCAGAAGACAATGGTTTTGGAATCGACCATGACAGATTCCTACATTGTTTTTAAGTTTGCAAAATACATCTACGCAACTTAATAAATTATTAAATTGAATGCATATATAATTTTTAAACTACATACAGTAAAACCTCGTATTTACGTTCTCGTTATTTACGTTTTCCCGCAAATAACGTCATTTTATGTAGGTCCGTTTTATTGTACATTAACTTTCGTGTTGCATTTTCCCTGAAATTACACCGCTACATAACCATAAAACCCGGAATGTACGTTTCAAAACACGGTAAAAATGTAAATACTCGTCACGTTAGTCATAGATGTGAAAGGTTTGAAGTAGTTCGCCTATTGTCTGTAACCTTTCGTTTTGATGTATCGACAAGTTCTATGGTGCCTCTCCTCTACTAACGTTTTAATCTTTGCTGCCATAGAGAACTTTCGTAGCAGAACCACAAACGGTTTTATTTATGGTGTCATAGAGCACTCTCGTAGCAGAGCATAGTCCGAAGCGCTGAGCTATCGATACTACCGGAAAGCGCTCATACACAGTACGTATATTTAGTAGTGCTGCATTATGTACAGTACATATCTATGATGGCCTTCATTGTTTACATTAGTCAACGTCCGTTTTGGTTAGAACGTGTTTTTTTATCGTTCACAATATTATTTATGGCAAGATTTTGATTGAAGATGGATAGGTATAAAGTTCCACGAAATACTTTATCTATTGAAGATAAAATTAAAATTATTGAGAAGTTTGACAAGCATGTGGGTACCCGAGTGGTTTTGGCCAAGGAACTGAATATTCCTGTTAGTACTTTAAACACAATAATTAAAAATAGGTGTTCTATTGAAGCAAATGCTGCCCAATGCGTTGAATTTATACTATACCTATAAAACAGTACTAGAGAAAATTTAATGTAGGCTTTATGTTGAATTGTTTTTTATATTTAAGAAAATTATATTTTTGCAGTGCCCTAAATGTGTTGTAAACAACTATTGTTTGTCTTGTAGCACCAGTAAATGCTGATACATTTTTTTAAGCTAAAATTTAGCATTAACTGCCAATAAAAGTGCTTTCCCACAATTTACACTTTCCCGCAATTTACACTTTTTCCTTGGGGTTCCCTGAAAAGTGCAAATAAGGGGTTTTACTGTATAATCTTTTTTACGGAACCGAGATATATGAATTTCGGCGAATAACGTATTTATTTACTTGCACCGCCATTTTCCCAGTACAAATGCAGTACCTACTTTCTCGCTTTAAGCGAAAGTATTTTTTGGAAATTACGTTGCAGCAGCCCTGCATTTAATAGTAAAACTTAAAAATAATTAGACAAAATCATAAATGTTTAAAGAAAACAATGTACATTTTATTTACTAAACTTTAAATATTTCATCACTGCAGCTAAATTTGCCATTGTAAACAACCTAATTTTTTCTGTGCCACGTGCCGTGGTAAACCATACGGCCATGAACCAAATCTTTGGTGACGTGAACGCGAAAATTAAGATGTTTCACATATCTGCACTTTAAACTTTAAAGAATTATTAATGAAATAATTTTTTAATGAGATTGTAACGTTGCAAGACCCCTGCCCTCCTAGCTAAATCTTTTTCTTTTAAACTGTTTTCATGCATGTAACATTCCTTAAAAAATCTTGCTAAGAATATTTTTACCGTTTTAATGTATTTAAGGGTGGATATTTGCCATTTCTATAGGCTTTAAGAATGTAATTTGTATTTTAACAAACATTTTTAAATCATTACTATTTTTTATGTAATTATTCACAAATAAGTCGCTGTACTAGATTTTTGCCTGTTTTGGCCTACTTTTTTAGGTTTTTTCCAAATAAGTTTAAGTTTGCAAAGTAATTTGTATTATGATTGCTGTTCTTAATTTTCATTAACGTGTTGCATAATAGTTATAGAACACGGGACTGTGTCTGGGGTGATATAGAAAGAGAGAGGCATAAGAGGCCTGCAAATGCAAGTGAGAAAAAAACGGTGATTCCCCAGTAAGAGAGAGAGACAAAAGCTGTGATTCCCCACTGGTCGTGGGAACTAAGTGATAACTACTGTCTCACAATGTGGGAGAGAGAAAGAGAATGTAAAGTCCCTGGCTCTATGTGTAGAAAACTGTTTTCAAGGTGTGACATGTCTTCCTATTGGCTTGTGATGTGTAGTGTGAATGAAGTGTGTGTGAGATTGGTCGGTGAGGTCATGTGACTGCTCTCCCTGCGTGGAGAAACCAGTGTCATGACTTCGTCAGTCGTCCGTCGATCGCTGCACCAGGAGGGCGCGTTCGGTGGCTTCTCGCAAATTATGTATTAATTGTAGAAGAGAAAATTTAACGTCGGTAGCTCGAGCCATGCTGTTTAGTTATTTATTGTTTTGAAACTTTTCTGACATTTTTTCTTAATTAGAATTTGAGGCTACCAACATCGGCGTCTGGCTCGTGGCGAAATTCATTTTCGCTGGGTGCGGTCATGTTTGAGGACGCACCGATTTCATGTACTTACAGTAAGATGTTACTGAAGGACTTAATCTACGTTATTTTACGTTAATCTTCATCGCCTGAGCTGCGAGTATTTCTCGACAGGCGGATAGACGTGTTGAATGAGTGAAAAAGATTTGGAAAGTGATTGGATTCGTCTGTTCAACATTCTGTTTTGGAAAAATAAAACAAAAACCACTATTGGGGCGTAACGTCTTTTTATTTTTGTATATAACAAAGTGTTATAAGATTTGACCAAAATTCACAGTGGATTACTGCGACAATATTAAAATAGGTTTATAAGCAACATAACCAAATTGCTGTAAATCGGCGTTCTTGTGCGTGTTTAGCGATGCTCATTTTACATTAGAAATATTTTGGAAAGGCAGTTGGCAAATCTGAATTTCCAAACATTGCTGCTGAAACGTCCGTAAATTTTTATTGCTAAACATAAACAATCTTTTGATAGTAGTTGTGTTAGTTTAACAGAAATTTTTCCGATAAATTTCTGATATGAATTAAATGTTAACACGCGATTATTTGAAGAGTTTAAATATTTTGTGTAAGAAAATCTCACCATAAAATGTGGAAATGTTGAGATGCTTAAACATGCACAGATCTTTCTTACTCAAGAACAGAAAATTTATTTTCTCTTTACGGTTGTGAAGAACTGCAAGACTGGATGGATTATTTTTTTCACTAAGTTAGATAATTAAGTTCTTGTTAATATATTAAAAAGTAAGCATCACTGACATTCTATTTTAAGTGTGGTGCATATTTGTTTCCATCATAATGAGATAATAAAGTTTTATTTTTACATTTCCCTCTATTTTTTTCGCCCTGGTCCCTTGAAATATGTAAAAACGAGGTTATATTGTCATTTTATTTGGATCATTATTTAGTTCTGCTTGAAAATAAAATTCTTAACCTAACCATACAAACCCTCTTTTTTTTACAATAAATTAATTGAGTTGATAATGTAAGGTATCTAAAGTTGTTAAGTTATAACATTATTTCCAATTTACATCATAAGTAGGGATGGTGATTTTTCGTTTTCGCGAAATAGATGCGAAATATGCTAAATTATATTTTTTCTGCTATAAAATGCGAAATCAAGGTAAAAAACGTAGATTCGTCTTCACTCTACACAATTTATTTACAGATTGTATTTCGTTTCAGTTCAGTATCAAAAGAAACCATCATTTTTTGGCGTATTCAGCACAAGTATCTTATTGTCACGTCATTCACAACACTATTGTTCGTAAATATTGAATGAAAAATGGCCATCCGTGCCTCGCGATTGTAAACAAAGCAAAGAACAACTAGCTGGAAGAGTGTCCGTCATCTTGCAGAGTACAAGTTTTTAGGCCGCCATATTGCGACATCTCTGCTTTGCCGCGCTAACAATTCCCATTTTCTGGCTGTATTTCACGTGAAAGCCGCGTTCTTGTGAATTCTGTGGAAGGTGGTGTGTTTACAAATACGTGCATACTCGTGAATGTGTTGTATACTGTTATTTCTCGTGGTAAAAATGGGACGAAACGTAATTTCCTTTCGCGATCGCATAAATTAATACAAAAGTGAACAGTTCTACGAAAGTGATACGAATATTTTAATGCGCAATTTATGTAATCGCCGTCTGGAGTGAGGAAAAAAAAAAAAAAAAAAAAAAGTACTTGAAAAGCACATTAAATCTGAGGGACATCAGGCTTCAAAAAAAAAAAAGAGTCACCGAGAAATCGGATGAAGAAAAAAGTCCGTAAAACTGCAAGCAACGGTTTCTGGCATGATCGAAAATTGAAAAAACGAGTTTCAATAACATTATTTGTGCACTCTACATCAACTATGGCCATGAACACGGCTAAAAAATATTTATTGTAATTTTAAGTATTCAATTTATTGCACTCATAAGTGCTTAAAAGTTGTTTGGAAACCTGCCAAAATAGGCTATCTTTGTAGTTGTGCTAGATCTTTATTTCTGTGGTTGTTAATAATATATATGTGTATTATTTAATGCTTTTTAAAAATATACTTTTCTTTGGTAATGTAAAATGAGAGAATTGGCTAAATCTTGTTTTTAAAAATGCTACAAAATGCTAAATTTCAAATTCAAAATGCTAAATGTTGTTATTTTAAATGCTATAAATCATCATCTCTAGTCATAAGACATCTTTGATTATTGGCAGTGTTTGAACACGTGTTTCGTCTAACTATATGCAAGGCTAAAAGGCCAAATTGTGCTAGAAATTCAAGGTGGGGTAACTTGAGGGTAATGAACGTGCTTTTTAACATTATGTAAGCTGTATATAATGTTAAATTTCTGCACAGAAAATGAAGCACAAAGCAATTACATTTTTAAAATTATAAATAACCTTTTTTTCTGAGTATATTATTCTGTTGAACGTCGTCAGATAAAAATTAAGGAATTGGAATCAGATTTGAAGAATTGACCCTTTAATTTAATAATTGAAAATGGAATTGGAATCTGTATATTTTAGGAATCGGCCCAACACTACTTAAGACTTTGATTCAAATTGAAAAAAATGGTCTGCACATACCCCTAAATATAGTAGTATGTGATTGTATGCTTGTTGCAGAAGTCAAATATGTATCACATTTAAATAAAATTAGTCTCTCATCCAGAGTACAAAACTACTAATTTGACTTAGCTCAAGTTTTCAAATTTTGGCCTGTCTCTATTAATAATAAAATAAATTAATAACTTATAGCAGTTTCTAAAAGATTATTCCACTTTATATCAAAGTAATAGGCAGAATATACATTCCTACATTTTTGCGTACACACTGACAATATCGAAACCCCATTGGCAGTATTATTTTAAACCAATATATCTGCCACAAAAGGCTACTGCCAAGATGGTTTAGGAAGAGAAAGTATCAGCTAATCACACTGTAGTGGCGAAGTAGTTGGCAGACCAGAGGAAGAGAGCTGGTGGTGACACATGCCTGGACTCGGGCTCCATGATGAGCTGCAAGTACTCTGGAGCTCGCATGCCGGCCCTCTGCTTCACGCTGGGAGACACTGCCACGTAGTTGTGGAGTCTGGCCAGCCGCAACATCATGGACTCAACACGGAACTGCGAGCCAACAGCAATCCACATTCAAAAAAACATTTTAGAAAACGTCATGACATTTTACACTTTATGTACTTCCCCGTACCCAAAGTTAACACTAAAAACTCAGATTTTAACATTTTAACTATTTTAATAAAGCATATTTGATATAACTGATTGAACTACTTTTCAACATTTGCTATCAAATTAATAAAGTGCATAATAGGCATACAATATAAATTTGAATTACTGTTGAACCTATCAGAGTACATTTTTCTGCATTTCACATACTTCTTTGTGGTCACATGTATTGCCTATGAGCTACGCCAATTTTCCAATCCAATATTAATTCTGTGACTTAGGACAGCATTATTGGCACCTACATATTTATAAACTGACTCATAATCGTGATTATGTTCTGTTCTTGTTTTACAGAAATTTTTAAATTTTCTTTAATATTAATTTTTTTAACACAAATACTCTTTTACAAGTTTCACAATGTTTTTTATGAAGGTGATAATGGTTATTAATAGATTTTCATGGTATGATTGTTACATTACAAGTTGGCCCAGCAATACAACCCAGAATAATAACAAAGACATTTCAAAACATACTGTTGTAGATAAGTAAAGATAGTTATTAAGTTTGGTAGAGTTTTTTTTAAAATTTCCTTTGTTTATTAATTTAAATAAAAGAAAAGCTTGATGTCACATAACAAATCAATTACAGTTCAGTCTTTTGGTCAAAGTTTATGAATCTGAAAATTTTTTTTATACTGGTCGGATTGTTCTCTGATAAAAAAAAATTTACAATACATACCAACACAGTTCCAGTTGGTCATCGGAGCTTCCTGTCACTCGATATTAAAAAAAATCAGTTGCCAGCAAGTTATTTTTCACGCCTTAAGTTAATGCGTTGTTCGGAAAAACCCAGCGCGTAGGCACACGGCTACGCAGAATGGACTAGAAGCTTTGTTGGGCGCTGCCTCGCCAGCCAATCAGAACAAACCTTAAAACAGTGCGATGTGATATTTCCAGGCTTTCAGAGAAAAATTCTAGCAGCATATTATTTATTCCCTATATGGTCACGTTCCCGATTCTGCATTGCGATCGGTCAGTTGATTGGCAAACAAGCATGAATTATATTTTGCATAATTTCAAGGATATATGTAGTCCGGTTGTGGGGTTTTTCCCGATATAAATCTCAGAAATAAGTCTCTGAAGGCAGGTAGGCAGGTACCTGGGAACCGCGGGTCAGCACCTCGTGGAACTGGATGCCGAACAGGCGGGCCAGCTCGCTGGTGGTCGCCAGCACGTCCAGCTGCTCCAGCAGACGGACCGTGCCGCGAACACGCTCCGAGTAGTGCTCCACCACGATCCACCGGTAGAGGGGGGTGGGGTGGTTCCACCAGGCCGTCAGGCTGCGGTGCGAGTGCAAGGGACGGCGCTGGTGCAGCACGTGGTAGGCCACGCTCTCGAACGTGTAGCTCTGCAGCGTCACCTGCGGACATGGCCACCCCTGTCCTCCCAGCACTCGTACCAACACAAGTCTACCTCACTCCAACAAATATCAAAGCATGTGTTTAAAAATTTGGCCATTTAATACTATTTGAGATGGGCAGATCAAAATTCAAAAATTTGAGGAGAGTTTCACAGAGCTTTAGGAAATTATTTAAGACATGCAGAGATTGACAATTTTACAAAATGTAAGTTTTAGGAAAACTTAAGAGATGGACTTTCAATTGAACCACACGGTAGAAAATTTAGACAAAAACAATGCAGCAAAAAACTTTTACAAAAAAAAAAAAAAAAAAAAAAAAACCCACCACCACCAGCTTGCGAAAACCTAAAAACAAGGTTGTTCTGCAACCCATTAAATTTTACACCTTCTATGAAAACCACAATCATCGGGTTCATTTTGCGATGCAATAATTTTATTGAGCAAGCTATCAATACTAAGCAACCAAAAATCTTGAATATTTATCATATTTTAAAAGTTTAGTGGTAGGGAAACCAATCTCACTGAAAACAGACCACAGAACTGTGATACTAGTTATAGTATCAAGTGGAGGTCCATCATGCACGAATGGAAATCACAAATTCTTTCAAGTTATTTACTAATTAAATAAATTATTTCAATTCAGATGTGACATTTGCTGAAAAACAGTAAAATATGTAATTTTGTGCACATATTATTTTTTAGTATTATGATATTTATCAGTTTTTGTATTCACTTTTACTACATAATTTACACAAAAATTGCAGAACTGTTAAAAATTAACATCCTACTCCTACTATGACTTAGAACAGTTGTTGCTTGTCCGCGTCCCAATCAAAGCGCACCAGTGTCATTTCCCTTGCCGGGTTTCTATAGTAGGTGCAGGATCCTCTCTGCATCTGGAGGCCGGCAAGGAAGGGCTGGCCATTGCAAAGCAAGACTGGTCTCAGACGAATGAAGGGCTGCCTACGCCCTTCAATACTACTGTGAGTTGACAGTTGACATGCTAGGGCAATTCTCTCAGGCACATCAAGAACGCAGCTGCAAGATTGTGCCTAGCCTTGATTTTTTTGCCGTAACTCCAATCTGTATATACATCCAAGAACAGAAATTTAAATTCTAGAAATGTACGCTATTTTTTTTTCCTTCAGAACCAGAAATCAACATAAATTCTCACCTGGAAAGTTAATCTCAAAAATTTACAAACTTTTATTCTAAAATTTTTTCTAAAGTAGCAGGAATTATTTTTTTAGGAGCGTTTTGTCTTGTGCAGATCAGTTTATCTTTTAGCCCGGTACATACCAAGACGTAAATTTCAAATGTTACTAACCTATACCAAACAACCCATTTACAATATCACTGCATTATATTTATACGTAAAACCATTTGATGAAATGATAAACTACTTGAAGTATCACAATACTCTCCCTCTTATAGAATGATTGAAAAACCAACAAGGAAATTAAGAAGAAAAATTTTTTTTTCAAGATACACGATGTAAACCTTTGAGTTACACATACAGCAAAACGAGCAACGTATCATGTTTGTAGCGTTCCTAAATAAAACTGATGGACCGTGTATTAGAAAATGTTTGAAACATATCAAAATACATTGTTATTGAACTTTATTTTCCTGTGATAAAGATCAATGATCTTTTGCGTAATTTTTTCTGAAATGGCACTGATCAACTTACAGATACAGTTGTGTTTCACGCCAAAATGTTTTTCCTAAAAAATGCTGAGAAAATTTTTTTTTGAAAATGGTCAAAATTGTTGTTTTCCACAAATTTTATGCTTCACCATATTTAGGTATCCCTATATATATATCTATGTATATGTATATGTGTGTGTATGTGTGTGTGTATGTGTGTGTGTGTGTGTGTGTGTGTGTGTGTATATATATATATATATATATATATATATATATATATATATATATATATATATATATAAAATATGTATTTTCATTTCATGAGCTAAGTTTTCCAGATCAGGACATGATATGTATTGTAATTTTATTTACTTTATATATATATATATTTTTTTTTTTTGAAGAAAGGTATTTAAGTACAATATTGTACAGAAATAAACCTTGTAAATTTAAAAGTTTCCAGTGTTGAATTTTTGAATTTAAAACATTTACTCCAAAGTTTTTCTTTGAATCTTTCCCCTCAAATCTCAAATGCTAGAGATTTGGTGGTATTTGAGGATTAAACCAGCAAATACCTACATTTATTTTCATCATTAAATTGGAATTTGTTACAACTTTTTTGCTTTAAAATTTACCAGTGACAAAGAATGTATATAGCACAACATATAATATTTAAAGTGCTACAGTTTTTTTTTTTAAATTTTGAAAATGAGGCTTGATGAACAGCCCACTCACCTGGTGCCTCATGATCCGCCAGACGTCAAGCAAAATACGACCAGCTACACGTGTTTCGCCGCGGCCCTTGTCTTCCTGACTGCTGGCCACGTGGCTATCTTTGACGCTGCCTGGGATGCGGGACACTCGTGGACAGAGGTTTACCCCCAGCACGAAGCTTCTCTGGAAGAGGTAGCCCCATGACAGCATCTCCACCTGCACATGAAGAGCCTCACTTCAAAAACAACAGATGTTCAATATCTGTACAGCAGAACAAGTATTTGTGCTTGATATTCACTAAATAATACATCATATTCAAAGAGATTCAATAAATTATTAAAAAATTTATCAAAAACGCTAACTGCAACCAAAAAATCTTTTAACTACACATACTTTAGTTCGCTTATGCTGTTATTGCAACAGTTGAACACTGTTGCAAACAACTAAATGTAAGAGAAATACAGTAGATTCTCTTTTTTACATATTTCAAGGGACCCGAAAAAATATATGTAAAATGCAGGAATATGTAAAAAGTGGGAAATGCTAAAATTTTTTCAAATTAATATTTAACCGTTATAAATACCATTATATGCAGATAGTATGTACTGTAACGCTGCCCTAATTTATTATGCACTCTCAGGTTTCATTAAATCATGAAAACACTTTGAGGGTTCTTGTTGCTGCTCGCGGCATTGAGTCGACTTTCTTATCTCAGGGTTCTTGTGGGGTTCGCGCCGCGGAAAATAAATAAAAGGAACTAGATATTTAAATAAAATAATGTTGTTACTGGCATTATTTTATTTTATTCAGGAAGCTTTCACTTTCAAGTAGGCACCACGCTCGATCAGTCAGCTTTGATTGTTTCTGTTTTACATCACGCGAAACTGAAATAAATATGTCTACCGCCAACTTCAGATGATACTCCGTTAGAGGGCGTCCCGATATTACGAGCCACGGTTAAAAAAAAAAAAAAACAAAGAGGAGACCTCGTCGAATCCGTGCCAGTCTCTTTCGCCATCCTCCATTTTCTACCCAACTTCCACCCTCGCGCACCAAGCCAAACGCACTACTTTTGAACCCTTCGCAAAATTCTCCTTTAAATACACGATTATGCTAGGCGCACTGAGTAGTAAATTACACCTAAATCACTCTGCCATATCGGACGGTGATTGCCACCAATCACCTGCTCCTCTTATTCAAAAATCCCTATTTTCAAAAAGCCTCCCCTCGAGGCTCAGTCGCGGAGTCACTAACAAAACAAAATTCTCCCTTCCCCTTCTCGCAAACCTCCACAGCCAACCAGCGACGAGCACGCCGAAACAGTTATATGAGCCGCGTCGCCACACAATTCTAAGAAACGCTGACCGGATGCACCGGTGCCAGCCTGTCGCGACTACTAGAACCTTCGTCCCAGATTGCTTAAATTCAAAAAGAAATTCCACATTAAATATGTCTAAAACCGCGGAAGTTACAGAAATTTACTAAGAGAACAAAAATGTACCAAAATAGATAAGCTTTAAATAAATACCCGACAACCTATATTTTACTTCTAATCTAACTTACGTTAAATTTATAAATTACTTAAACTCTGCTCCTCCATTACCAGTGACGATCGCAAATTATTTAAAGGCACGTTAAATAATGACTACAAAAGGTTCAAAAGTTATCATGTTGAAAACAGATTAATTATGGCAAAAAAAAAAAATGTTAAACTTTCAAAGCTAACCGATCTTTTTCATTACTTGTCACTTTAAACAAATTACAATTATTTTACAAGGTACACCAACTTCAAATATTTATGCTTTTCTTCTGCGGGATCAAAATTCCGATATCTAGGCATTTATTTGCTTGCTTGATGCGTCATATGTTCTTCAGGCAACCATACTTCACAAACGCATCAATTTATTGATTTAATGCATTATGATTAACAATTCAAAAAAAAATAAAAAATATACATGTAAATATATAGATATTTATATACTTTACTTAGGTAGCGTGGGCCACGAGATGGTACACCTTACAGTACTAAACAAAGTCAAATGTTACATATTCTCAAGTTTTACACAATAATGAGCACTTCATAATCTCAGACAGTAAAACAAAAACAACCTTAACAGCACTTTAAACAAAATTGTTAATAAAAATTGTTACTATACAATAATTACCTTCAATATCACACTTAGTCAAATACAATCAATATTACTTAAAGCTTTTTGAAGAAGTCTGAAATGTGCGATTGTTTTGAACGGAGTCTGCACAAGTGCTCAATGTCCACTTCAAGTTTGTGCAGGGTCGGAATAAGGTCTTCAGCATTATTGAAACTAGACACAAATTTTTTATGGTACACACCGCCTGAATTGCTTCTGCCTGCGTTGGAATAGGTTCTTCACCATCTTCGTCTTCTTCGCTGTCTTGACAGTCAACAGAAGCATTTTCTGTCAGATGGTTGTCGACGATGTCATTTAAGTCTTCAATTTCTGTTGTTACAACACACTGTCTACTTCTACAAAGTCACTAAATGACACACCAGCTTGCAGTTTTGCCACTTCTTCATCAAGTTGATCATTACTGGATAACTCTTCAACAGCAGTCACTCCAGAAGAAAAGAATCCAGCTTTCTTGAAACAGTTAGCTCTCTGGCTGTACCTTGTTCCACGAATAAGCAATGTTATGAAGTGCATCAAGAACATTGAACTTCAAGGTGGTGGGGTCTTTTCCAGATTCCAGCATGCACAGAGCTTTCTGCACCAATCTTTTCCTGTAGTTTACCTTGAACACATGAATAATGCCCAAGTCTAAAGGTTGCAGGTGGCTGGTGCAGTTAGCAGGAAAAAAGACCAACTTTACATTCCTCAGCTCTATGTGATGTGGATGTGCTGGACACTGGTCAATAAAAAGGACAATTTTACGGTTTTGGCTTCCCATTTTCGCATCCAGTGCATGTAGCTGAGACTCAAAAATGCTACTAGTCATCCAAGCCTTCAAGTTTGATGAATACTTTGTGGGCAATGTTTTTATGTTCCTAAAACATCTGGGATTCTTACTTTTACCAATTACAAATGGTGGCAGCTTTTCACTGCCATCAGAATTTGTCGCAAGAAGAACGGTAAGTCGTAATTTACTGTTTTTTACTCCATGGCAGCGTTCTCCTTTAAAACAGAGTGTTTTGCTTGGCATCACACCATAGAACAGTCCAGTTTCGTCTGCATTAAATACATCCTTTGGTTAGTAGTCCAAGAGATGATGACGTAACTGCTCAGTTTTCCAGGTTTCAACAGTTTGAGTGTTCACACTTTAACTTTCACCACAGATTGTACTGAACACAACATTATTTCTTTCTTTGAATCTGCAAATCCAGCTGTTAGATGCAGTGAAATCTTTGATTCCTAACCTATCAGCTATTTGCCGTGCTTTCTCACGAAGTAAAACACCACTGACGGGAATGTTTGCAGATTGTGCTTCAGTAAACCACTTTTCAAAATCTCTTCCAGCTTCTCGTAAGTTGATGTCCGTACATACTTTCGCTTATTCGCGGTCGCTGCCCCACATTTAACAGAAATTTCTTCCACTGTCTTGCAGTTTCTCAAAATCGTGTTCAGTGTTGAACACGAAATCTTAAGTTCGTTAGCAAGAGAAACTTGGGTACTCACATGTGCATCATAGCGTCTCAAAATGTCCAGTTTTTCTTTTATTGTGAGAGTTTTTCTTACTTTTTTCGGACATCGTGAATACTCCCGCACTAGCAAATTATTTATTTCTGATTTAGGGCAAAAATTTAAATAAAACTAACCTATCACTTGTTATGAATTGGAAAAAAAACGTAGCAGTATCGTTATCGTTGCCATGTTCGGAATTCACTACTGCCAACTGCTTCCAGAAACTTTTTTTTTTTTGGGAATTTGTTAACACAAAATAATTTATTAAAATATAAAATACCATTTATAATTTTTATAAATGATTTACGAATTTTATTTATATTGTTAACACAAACGGCCATTTTATAATTTTAAATCACTAATATTAAGTTGCCAAGAAAAACTTACCTTCAACTAACCATTAAAGTGAAACAAACTTTACCACACACACGAAGACGCAATTTTTGCTGGAATTAATTTTCTTTAAATTATTTTAGTATACGCTCAGTAATCGCGTCTATAACTTTTAATTTAAATTGCGTATATAAATTTATGTATAAATATTTAAACGAATGGCACATTTTGTTTTAACTTTATTTTTCGTTTCTGCATATCACAGAATATTTAGTCGTATGGCCGTATAGTTTACCGTGGCACCTAAAAAAATTTTGAAGTGAAGGTTGTTTACAATAACAAATGAAGGTGTCGCGAGTATGTGCATGGACGTATTAGAAATATGTTCTAATGATAATAATATTCACTTTATTTTATAGTGTTCTTTCTGAACTTTTTCTGATGGTATTCTTACAGATGCTGCGCTGTTGCAACGTAAATTACGGGAAATGCTTCCGCAAATAGCGGGAAAATAATGCATTAATACTATAGGGGAAATGATGGTGCAAATAAAAAAATACGTTAACTACGGGAAAACGCAAATCCCGGGTACGTGAAAAAGAGGTTCTACTGTAACTCAAAAATTCATTTTTTTTTTGTTTCACGTACTGTATTATTTGAAGAGATGCAAGGAAAAACATTACAATATTCCATAAAAATAATTAATCAAATTAATTAACCAGCTGGAAACAGAGGCTATGATGGCAGGACTCCACATTTCCTTTGAGAAAACAAAGTTCGTAACTAGCACAAAGCAAGCAACAAAAGTGTACACAAACATGTTTCAAATAAAATAATTTTTAATACGAACGAAATATCAACAAAGGAACTAATTGCCTTGGGCGCCAGAAAAATATAACATATGAAAAATTAAGAATCTTGAACTAAAATTAGAATATTTATTTTATTAAATTACACATCTCAGAAAGAAAAACCTCGAGTCATAATCAAAACCAAACCAAATATGAGATAACTAAGATTATTCAGTCTATGGTATTTCTTGCATTATATCCGAATGTTAAACAAACAAAAAAATATTAAAATAATGAAATTTAATTAATTCCTCTAAAGTGTTCAAAACGTAAAGTTTTTGGGGTTTTGCTCCGGTTCGCTCACGCACGAGAGTCCCTACTTCAAGACCTCTAGACCTGTGTGTAGACATTATGAAGTGTCTTAAATTAATTAGTAGTTTTACGCCGAAAAGTCACAGTTAATTTAGTTTATCATGAAATTAGGAATGAAACGAACAATGTTTATTAATATCTGGGGTGATGTTCACGGTAATATCCCGTTGGCGTCACTACACGTTGCTAACGCCGGCCATACCTGATAGCTGGACGATTAATTACCGTCTCAAAATCCGCCGTAACTGACGGAAAATTAATGCCTGAGACTGGAATTCAATGTCAGTGCTGCTCCAACAATTCCTCTTGCGGAAGACGTATTTCTTACGACAAAAACACTGAATATTAACTCGCCATATAATAAAATTCCCTGAGGAAATTAACACCACGATAAACTGAATGGTGTCATTTTTCACTCTTTTCTCTTGACTAAATATCGTTGTTAATTAAAACTGACCAATCACGACAGTGACACATACGCGTCCTTGCCATGTAGACCATATTTCATTTTAAAAATATGCAAAGGCATATCGAAACGGTCACCGAACCGTGCACTTTATTTACATGAGGCATTGGCATGACGACGCAGAAAAAGCTGCGCGTGCCGAAGCGGATTAACCACAAACGTAAAATAATAAACAAACAGTTCCAGTCAATCTGCTAATACTGTAGTATTACAAAAGAGCTAGAATTTAACCAGGATAAAATCAAACAGGCAGGTAAATATCTGCCATAAAGAAGCCATTATAATTAGAGTAATAAATAGCAGTTAATTAAGCTTAAGCTAAACGCTATCGACATCAAGTATGTCCCTCACATATGAAACCCAGCAGGGCTCACGAGCTCTAAACTCACGAAGGCACTAAGGGCGACACTGGCTCAAATCACACGCCTCACAGCCTCTATGCACCAGGCACCCAGCTGGCATACAGGATGAGCATGTTTGGCCCCACTAGCACATCAACAGGACAAGACTAGAGCTGTGAAGGTACAAAACAATGGGCCTCTCATGTAGTTACCTCATATCCTGCTATAATGTCTGGATCCCAAGTGCTAACCAGCTGCTCGACTGCCGTCAGCAGCGCCAACTCGTCAGACACTCTCTCCACCTCACAGCTGACGCCCGTTCCTTGAAGTGATGAGCCCACCACTATGACCCCTGCACATGCCACAAACAACAGATTAATAACTTATAGTGACAATTTGTGTATGTGGGGTGATCATCACACAAGAAGGGTTTATCATTAAGTGAAACCTCTGTGACGAGACTAAGATGTTAAGGTACGTTTTTTGAAAGGTTCTTGAAATGGATAAGATTGATTCATTGATTGAAGACATTAAGGTTCTAAAAACATGCAGCAGGATAATGAAAGTGCAGTATTTAACTGTATCTGTGAAAATGAGAAAATAGGAATGATGGCATGCTGTAACATTTAACATGATGTAAATAGACGTAAAGAATTACAATATGAAGTGATTGTAAAGTAAATTTGACTTAAGTTTGTAAACTCACCACAGTGAAAACAGTGTTGGTGATTTACAGCTCATTAACCAAGAGTGGCAAAACCCCATCTCGCAGTCATATGAAAAAAGGCGATCCGATACGGAAACATTAAAATATTATCATATCTCAATAAGTAAATACAGTAAATGAATACCAGCTTTCACAAAGCCTGAGCCAAACGCGATGTAGCACTGTCACTATCACTATCACTATTGTCCGTAGCACTGTTACTTGTTGAAAGGAATTTGTCATCAACACTATCGTCATGGAAATTTACTAAGAACTGGTCTATTGCCGTCAATATTATGCAGTCCCTCTTCCAGTATTCATCTTCTATTTTTTCAACATGATTGAAGTAGTTTACCCAGTCATCCTTTGTTACGGAGTTAACAGCATCCAGCATCTGAACTGCTTGCGCAAAAAACTCTTCAATGGTATTACATTTCCGAATGCACCTCTTTTTGCCCATGCTAATTCAATAGCGTTAAACTTACACATGTATAGTGGGAGTCAAAGGACATGACAATCTATTTTTAAGTCGATCAACCCAAAAAAATTCTCATTTGGTTTATGTTTTTCTACAAGTTCCATCAACAAACATTTAATTATTTTTCAATAACACTCTACACCTCTGTATTTTAGCCATATAATCATTTGGTTTCTTGTACTGATTTCAAAGGAGGGTTATTGTCTTGTTTGGAGTGGTATGGCACATTACCCATCACTACAGCAGATGACAGCAATTTTAATATTCGAGGGCATCATACCAGAAGGACGTATCAACGAAAATGCAAGTTTACAGGGGATTATGCACATATGCCCATCTAGCATGACCTGATTTGCTTTTCTTATTATATGCCATAATGTAATAGTTCACCACCACCTAATCTAATCACATTGACCAGGCGCCCTTCTGCCAGAACATTTATCACATTATTAGATACCCTTACGCCAATTATCTCAATATTGCAAAAAGTGTTGATAAGCCCTTCTGGTATGATGCCCTCGAAAAGTGTGGACAGCCATCCAGTAGCCTTCATTTCCCCGTGATAATCTCAGACTGTCATACCTGACTCAGCTAGTTCGATCAACAAACACAGCCTGTCTTCGCACTGTTTCTAAAAGAAGCTTATACTTCGCAATAATCTTTTGAACAATGAAGGGCTCCACTGCCAAACCTATCTTTTCCTTTAATACGAGAATCACTTTGCACATTGTGGGAACAACTTTCTTTAATTGTTTGATTCATTAAATGGATTGTATCTATTATGACACGTTGATTGAAGCTGTCAATCTCAATCTTGCCTTTTTTACATGGCCTGTACATAAAAAAAATACGCTGTAGCAATCTGAATTATCAAAAATAAATAAAAACATGCATGTCTGTTATATTCTGCACACATCACATAGCCAACGATAAATACACATTTTTTTACATAACTGATGCACATTACACAGGTATTAAATGCATGACTTACCTCTTTTTTTCGCCTGGTGTTGTATGTGGTTCATTTAGCACTGCAATTTCTTTCTTTCAAATATGCATCACTGTTGCTTTGCTTAAATCTAAATAATTAGCAGCATATCACGTCACTTTGTAAATAGGAATGCAAAGGCATTTTTCACGAGCTTCTTGATCACAGATTCATTGATATGACTTTACTAATTAAATTATTTTACTCTCTTAGCTGTAAATCACCTTATTTCTTTTCCTACGCTTTACAATCAGCTCCACTACTCGTCGCACACTACCTGCCAATATACTTCACACAGTTAGTAATGCAGGTATGGAGGGAGAATCCCTCCACTGCAATACACTCCTTTATCTTTCTTCCCCCGCCCGTCATCCACTCTGCCCTGAAAGCTAGTAAGATTCCTGGCCTCTACAGTACAACCAAGTATTACGAGAGACTTCCGCCATGTTGTGCTTTTTTATGTTTGTTGGAGCTGAGCCAAAAGAAACGTTCACAAATAATAAAGTCAGAAAAATAACATGCTCACTTAGGCATGAATGTGACAGTGTACCTTGACGTAATGGAGGCTGGCCAGGGATGTCCCGGTAGACCTCATAGAAGACCGCCTGGATGGGGTCCAACTGCGGGTCTGGCCGTAAGTCCCCACGGGTGCTCACGTGCAGCTCCACTGACAGGAGGGTTAGGAACGTGTGCTACAACAGCACAGTCTTGCACTCATACACACATCTGTCAATGCGTATATGCTCTCCTTAAAATATTCAAATGCTTGCAATTGAAAACTTAACACAAATTCAAGTTTAATACGTGAAGTTATGGTTTTACGTTGTTTACAGTTATGCACAGAGAATAAGGCCAACAGGACTCTAAAACTATATTGTGTTACACACCGAGTGGAAACTGACTTGGTGCTTTTAAGTCAAACAACAAACCTCAACACATGTGTGACACCTCAGATATCACTGCCATGAATCTATTAATGTTTAAAATCTCTAGTTTGATTTTTGAGGCTTACTAATGTTCAAGATATGTAAAAGTGACCAATAGACCCCAAAAATCTGGACCCAGATGGAAATGACACAAGTAACAAGCGTGAGTGCGGAAACAGGACAGTTACCTGAGCGCTGGGACGCGCATCCTGCAGGTTGTTGAACGACAGCAGGAAGGCGTGGGTGTTGTCCGGGGTGGTCCCTGCCACCTGGCAGCAGGACGCGGGGCGTGGGGAGTCTGCCAGCGCCTGGCGAAGCTGGGTCCTCAGCAGCTGCTTGCGGAGCACTGACGCCTGCACACAACCACCCCCATGCCCCGTGCTGTCACGTTCTCGTCCAGCAGCGGCAGACCAGCGCCACTGTTGGATTACGTCTCACCACTCATTTATTTGCCTCTGTTGAACACGTGGAGTCAAAAAGTTAAGGAGTGGTTGCTTGGTGTAGATTCTGAAGTCAGTTTGCATTTTAGGACATGCCCACTCGCATGGCCTAAACAAAGAATGGTAACAAACTTTGTCTAATGGCGCAAAAGGAATAAATTAATGAGGGTCGTAGAAATGTCGTATTGTTCTTATTGTTGTGGAAAAACAGCTGAAAAACAGACTGAAATTACATTTAACACACACACATGCACACATATACACATGCACAAAATTAGTGAAATGTTTTGCGAAAACAATTATTGTACCAAAGACTGGAATATTTTCTGTTTGGTTGTCACAAAAACATCTCATTTTTACCACCAAGTAAAGCTTAAAGTTTAGTAATGCAACGAGAAGTATATTTTCTGTAGCTTTTTATGATAAAGTTGAACATTTTATGAGCATAATTTTTTTTTCTTCAGTAGATAGAAACTTAGGAATAAAATTCCACAACAAAATAGCAAATAAAGATCTCAAGTGTAAAAAATAAAGTGTAAACAAGCTGAGCCCAACCACGTTGTGTACTGAAATGAAATTTGAGTGTGCCTCATGCTGTTATCTGCAACTTGAAAAGCCTTATGTATGCAAATGAAGGATGAGATACGCTAACAAGAGACTGTCGACAGCCTGGTGGTCATTGTGAAGAGAGGGGCAAGGGTATAAAAAAAAACCACTGTGCCACAATGTTGCACAAGGATCTGGGAATCAGCAACATGACTAACGTTCCTGGAGTCGTTACAAGAAGACATATTTTACTGTGGTGAAACTGAGAAGTGTGTGTTGCAGCGCACAAAGAATAGTGACATCATTTCTGTTTCCCCCAACAAATCCCACAGTGCTAATAGCAGTCCTCTGGCACTTACAGTGGAGTGGTCTGGACAATAAACTGGCCTTCCTGCTGTGGTCAGTGGTTGAAAATTGCTAGCTGATACTTTTTGGAGAAAAACATAAATGCACACAATGGGATGTAGGCAAAGCGAAGAGATAGAGCTGAACGTATATTGTCTTATCGTATACTCACTTGACCATATGACTTAATGTAAATTTCTGGAAGATGATTTTATTAGTTATATATTATAATAGCAGACCTGCCAACATTCAAATTTAAAAAATCATGAGGTCCTCGATAAAAATTTTCAGGCCCATAAATACAAGTTAGAAATAAAAAACAACAAATGAAAATCTTTAAATTAAGTGACATACCTGTACATATGTTACATGGTCTCTGCTTCAAAATTTATTTCAACAAATTATAGGTTGCAGATTTAATTTAGTTGAACATAATTTAGCGCTGTTGTGTAGTGATCATGCAGGGCCGCATAAAAAAAGATGTAAAATAACATTCTGCTCGTGTAACACTATTATCACTGTTCACAGCAAAATTAATTTTTTTATTGGAAGCAATACACTTCACGTGTTAGTAGTGTTTTTTTGTAGCGACATGTTTCACAATGTCTCCTCTTCCACTATGCGAGATAGAAAAATCAGCACGGCACATGCTACAAAACGCAAAATTGCTTCCTTTACGTGACTCGAGTATTGATGGAAACTCGTTACTGTAAGCTTTCATAAAACTTGTTTTGTAACTTTTACAAACAAAATCTTGGGGCCCCAAAAAATCGTGAGGAAACACTATTTTGGCGTGAGGGCGTGAGATGAACCTTAAAATCGTGAGCCTCACACCAAAATCGTGAGAGTTGGCAGGTATGTAATAGTCATAATACAATTTAATTCAAAACATCTACTTTTAAGTGAGTTTTCTTTATATTAAGTATGCTCCTTGCCTGCACTGACATGATTCTGAATAAATTAAAATATTATGCTGTTGTAATATCTGAAATAATGTTGCATGCAACACACTAGGCACAAAGTGCAACCAGCACATGGCTTACACACACCTGCGAGTTGTGCAGCGGGGAAATGGAGCTGTTGTTTTCTCCCCGCCCTCTCTCGCCAGCGAAGCTGAACGGCGTGCTGTGGGCCGGAGCTGGGGAGGCCGGACTCAGCTTCAGCTCCTCGTCCGAGCGGTCGTCTCCGGGGCTGCACGGAACCAACACCCGCCTGCGGTCGGGGCCCGTGTCCAGTTCCGGAGACACCGAGTCCCGCTGCGTGGCGGGACGGTACCGAAGCTGCAGGACCATGTTCCCCACCTGCACGGGGCCTGTCACATCCCGGGGGTCGCTGTAGAAGGGCTCCAGGAACTGGTGCCTGGGCTGCGGGCTCGGCGGCAACAGCCCCAGGGAACCCAGGGAGTCGTGACTGCCCCCGGACTCGGCCGGGCTCAGCAGCGTCGTCTCGTAGAAACTGATGATTCCCTCATCCTCCTCGCTGTCCTCTGGTCTGTGCTGGGATCCCTCATCTCGTTCATCGACACCTGCTGCACTCTCCAAGTCTTTCTGCTCCCTCCACTGTAGCTTACCGCTGCTGATCGCGCAGACACTACCATTACTGCTGGCGTTACTGGTCTTGCAGACACCACTCTTACACGCATCGCTCGATAAGGAACTTGATTCCGCTAACATGTCTAAGCTGCTTCTACGTAAAATTTTGATTGATTTTTTCTTGTCGGAAAATTGTTGCTGTTGCAAATGACTAATCGAAAATTTTAGTTTCTTTCTTACAGATCTATGGTTTGTAGCACCAACCATTTCAACAGGTCCTCCTTGTACTTTATCACAGGCACTTGAATATAAAAAATCTCTATCACTAAACTGTACAATTTTTGGCTTTTCATCACTTGAAGTTCTTGGAGGAACTATCACCCGTTCAACAATCTCATCCTTCATCAAAACATCAGCATCCTTTACAGCATAGCTATAAAAATGAAAATATACATATACCTATATATTACATTTCAAAACACAATGAAACATAACTAAGAATGAAAAACATTTGTCACACCAATTACTTACTGGCTATTGGTTTCAATCATTATAAAATATTTAGTTTGTCATCTGCTGCACAGGCTTCCTCAAACATCAAGAAATATGTTTAGACGTTTAGGGATGATGATGTGTCATCTAAAGATTTTTTTTGGCCTATGGTATGGAAAACCATTAATATTCATTAATTAAGGGTTGTTGCAATTTATCATTGGCAATTTAAACAAGTGTAAATAATGTACAAGCACTTGCTAAAAACAAGATAGTAACCCCATTTTCAAGATTTTGCTTACTATTTAATGTTTCCCAAAACTCATAATTTTCCTTGAACAAACAATAGCTGCCACAGGCATTGTATTACAATGTCTAGTGCGGAGCAACACCACTTGCACTGCCAAGCACCCCTAAATAGCCCAGAGCAACAATTATCAGGTACATACAGCCTAAGGATGGAGATGACCACTGTGTGAATGTATCAGTGCTCAAAGTTAACATGCAAATAAATGTCAACCCTATGATCCAGAAAGCACACTCCAAACTTTCAGAAACAATGCAATGTGGAAAAGAGCATAGTGTTTCTACTTATTGGTAGTTTTAAGTTATTTAATGTTCCATAAAAAGAAATTAAACAATTATTTTGATAGTATTTTTTTTATACCTACTGCTGTATTATATTGTTGCTGCTGATAGAATTGATGTGCATGTTACCCTAAAATGTGTTCTGAGTCAACACACTACTACTCCTGAAGGAAGACTGAGTGAGTTGCTGTAGGCATCCAGCTTATACCCTTCCGAGTATATAGTGGTGAGCATTTAATGTAGTTGCTCCTCTGCCAACTTATGGTTAAAGATAGTTACATAACTATCAATATGATTTCATAATTGGTAGAAACATAGTTTTATTCCAAATAATTCTCTAGTAGTGCAGGCATAGATTGCAACTTAAAAAAAAAAAAATTAACTACAGTTGGTTCTCTTTAATTCAATATTCTTTAGTATGGCACATTCTTAAATTCAACACTGAGTGTATTGCTTGCATTCAGAAGATACTTCCCGGTGGTTAGACGTCAGTTTTGTAAAATATTACAACTGTGTACTTGAAGTATACTGCCATAGAGCTGCTTATTACAATTTGTTTTAAATATATTTGAACGGTAAATTAATTTTTTCTTCGTATCCCCAGTAAATTTATTCTGATGATAGATAACCAAGCAAGATAGATAATTCAGTATGGCCACGGTTCCAAACACGCCGGATTAAAGACGAACAAAAGTATGGTCATTCATATGAATTGTATAGGTTCTGTATGCTTTTAAAGCTTTGTTAATTATTATTTATTCTAAAAGCGTATAGTTTTGTATTAGTTTGTTAGCTAGGTTGCCACACATATAAACATAATTTTTAGCTTTTTATTTTACTTATATTTGAATTTATTTCAGTAGTTTTTGCAATTCATTATAGAACATTGTTGGCATTTCGGTAATGACATTAGCATGGGATTGACCAGAATACACGCGGAGCTGTAAATTATCTGTCATACAGTACAGCAGACTCCTGATTATCCGGTTTGCGGGTTAACCATTCCATATTACACTTTCTTAAATCATAAACACAAAAATAATTTTTAAATTTTTATTTCTGTGCCCAAACAATGTCATTGGCACTTGAGTAGCATTAAATACAATATAAAGAATTAGTAATGAAACGAGTTAATAATGTGATGAATCAACAAACAATATTTTGCTCCTTCCTCAATAGCTGTTCGCTTCCTTCATTGCATATTTATTTCCAACGCCGCCCGTGTGTTCAGCCAATATTTACATTCCACCATCCCACTTAAGCATGTCCGCAGTAGCTCTGGAGAAAAATGTCACAAGCTTTTAGGACTAGTTTATCTCACACGTACTAGGATGCGCTAGTGACAAATCATGACAAAAGCATTTATTAAACAACAGAGTCAGGAATTATGTTAACAGGTTAAATATCTTTCTAATAATAGAAAACATTAAATTTTTGCTTTTTAAAATCTTGCTATAACTGAAGGTAAATTCCTGTGATGCTGCTTTATGTAAATAAAGTAGCAAAATTCAGAAAATACTTGTATTCCAACACTAAAGACATTCCTCTATTCACCCTGAAAACAGTGTTTCTAAATTCTGACTGGTTTCTGAAAAATCACTGTTTTTAGGTTATATTACGATACCTGTGCATTGAAGCAGCCGCCGCAATATTAGCTTTCCCGTGTGGGTCTGTGAGTGTATGTTTTGGTGAACTTTAGTCAAATATTGAAAATAGTCAATTAGGTTAGGTTAGCTACATTAAAAATACTTTAAAACATTATGGATGGTTGATCAGACTACTATAAAATATTTTTAATGGTTGCTTAGGAATTACCCATTTAAGATGTCGCTATTCTGCCCTAACAAACCATTCACACAATTTCAAAGAATTTTTAATGTAGCTAACCTAATCAGCTGTCCACACTTTTTTTTAAGTATTTTAAACATAGCTCGACTATTCTCCAATTTATGTAGCTATACTATCCTCATCAATGGTCCAAAATATTTTTTTGTATTTTTAATGCAGTTGAAGCTAATCTAAATGACCATCCTCAGGAGGTCACAAATTTGTAATATTTATACCAAATATGCATGAACGTGGCCTCGGAATGGACTATTGTGATGTTAGGTTTGCTGATCCTGTGATTCTCCATATACAAGAACTTACAAAAAAAAATGATGATGGCTGCATCAATGCACACTGTGATTTCTCAGAAACCAGTAGGAATTTAGGTGTTAACGCTGTTTTCAGAGTCAATTAGAAGGTATTTAGTTTTCAAAAAAATAATTTTCGTAATTTATTATTTTATTCACAGAAATACTGCAATGTAAGAATAATATCTAAATGAAATATATCTCCTATGTCAATAAAATTATTATTTTGTACCTCAGAAACATTGGTAGGGCTTACATAGGAAAAAAAAAATGTTATGCCTAAGCCCTATTATGTAAACGTAAATTTAATTTCAGGTTATTTTGTCTCAAAATGTTATTCAAAATTTATTTAAATGTACTTCAAATGTATTTAGACATATATTAGTACTGTAAATTAATTTTAACAGTAGTACTATCTTGATTAAAATGGTAGACAGCAAGAGCACTTACCTGATTGTAAAACAAATTATTTTTATTAATAAACTTGATGGAAAAAAATGTATTTGACCAGTACTGTTAGCGCTCTGTTTTACTGGAATAAATTAGAGCATTACTTCTAGGAGTGGGTGTTACAGTGTTTGTATACATAACCAGGATAAAAAATATTTAATCAAAGTTTTTTTCCTGACATTGCTTTAACCGTGTTTTCCAGTTATCGGTGGACTTCTTGCCAGTCACTATCCCATATAATCGGGCGTCTACTGTAGCTCGCAGAGATTAGTTTTTGTATCCAATCTGAATGAGTTACGTATTTATGTACAACCTTATACAGAAAATTTCTAGGTACTGTAACAATTAATTGTTCAGAGCTGTGTTATGACTGGTTGGTTGAGCCCAGTGACCACTTAATTCATGCCTGAGTAGAAGCCACAATGTTGTCCATTTAGTTGTTTACTGGACTACCGAATTGGCAGTGCGATTGTTGCACAGCGACTCAAAAATGTAATATAACTGTGGGATTTTTCATTGATGGTCTTTTTCTTTTCCCCCCTTCAAAATTATTTTTACCACTTTCAGTATTGATGAATAGTAACAGTTTTTGTTTCAAATTGCAATTTATTTTTGGCGCGTATGTAAAGAAAAATCTGTAAATAGTATGAGTATTGGTATGTATTTTTGCAAATGTTTATTAACACAGAAAAAATTTCAAAAAGTTTTTGAACACCTTTCTTCACTCTACAATTCATCCTAAATTCAAGTGAAGGAATTAGTATTCAAATTCAAAACTTTTATGTATTCTGCTTACACATTTAGCCAGAACAATCTGACTCGATAAAAGCACAATAAACAGGTGACAACATCAACATAAGAGGAAGGTAAAAAAAAATGATTTAATTAATGAAAATAAATCAAAAACTACCCACAACCCAAAACAGAGAGAAAAAGAAGTACCACTATTTAACATCAGAAATAAAATAAAAAATCTTCATAGTAAAAATTAACATAGCAAAACAGAAAATAGATACAATCAAGACTCTTGTATGGACACAAAACTATAATGTGGACATTTGCCTCTACAGATATAAATGCTTGTCTGCAAACTGCTGATGCAGCTGCTCGATGCTGGAGCTAGAACAACTACAGTGAGAGGTGTTTAATCCGGCATTCTAAGGTTCATCACATTCCGTAACCATGCACCAATCTAGCAGCTCGTGTTCAGATTTAATCACGTGGGTACCTGCTGTTGACCATAGCTGCCAGGTTGCGCTACTGCACCAACTGCATTTTTTGTTTGCTCAGACTTCGTCATTAATGTCGGTTTTCATTTCAGTAAGTGTTTCCCATCTTCTAGTGCATTGGATTTTGCATTTCACTGGTATTTTCATAATGATTTTTTAAAGAAGATTAACCCTTATCTGCATTTTTTTTTCTTTCTAAAGAGCAGCTTACAACAATTGTTTTAAATACTACTGTAGTGTATTGTACTGTTTTTCCAGTATTCCAGTTAAAACTATACTGACATTCAATAATTTGGCAAAATTGCTAATCTTACATGGCAGTGGTACCGACCATGCCGGATTTAAGACTTTTCACTGTATGTACAAAGATAAACTTGCGTTTCAGTCTCACCTGCCTTGGTTTGATTCTAAGCCGATTTAAGATACAATGGGGGGGAAAAAACCTCTGAACTGATTATTTAAAATTTCACTTCCACAAATTACGAGGCCAGAAGAACCATGGACACCAAAAAATATCCCATTGTATAAAAACCCACCAGACTTATTAGACACAAGATGCAACACTTTTGCAGCCAAAAATCAATACACATTGACATAACACCATAACTACATGGCAAGTGAGGCAGTACCTTGAGGAAACAGTGTGGTTAAATATGACAGACATACAAAGCATGTAATAGGTAAACAAAAAACTTTCCAACACCATGAAAATTCAATTACATTACTATCACAGAATAAAAAAAAGTTTACACTCATTAACTATGTTGGCAGTATTAGTTTCAAGGCAGTCTGGCCAATAATGAAGAGTGTGGGGGCTCAGAAAGACACTATACGCTGAGGTCACTAAACATACGCTAGGGGCTGGCTAGGTAGCTAGCGTCATGCTGGTTAAAGCCACTCACTTGTCACTGTTGCCTCCATTCGCCACCGCTGCCACAGCTGCCAAACAATGACCTTGAAAAAAGGACCGAAATATCACACTAGTATAGCATACACAGAAAACCCCGCCTACGTTGTAAGCCAGAAAGTGATGGAACATTTGGTACAGTGTCATCTAAAACTTTTATCTGCAGTTCTGCACCTGAAAAAATGTACCAAGAAGAAACTGCATGGAGATATAATGAGCCATCGCACCTTGCTACTGTAGTACTGCCAACAACTGCAGCACCTGTCACAAGACTGCAACTGGTACAACTAACTGTAAAAGCAAATAAATTCATGAAGCATCCATTTCACTATAAATAAATAATTATTAAACTTGGGGTGAACTAATTTTAATATTAAGAAATATTGCACAGCAGTTGGCTGAGCTTGGGCAAACAACCAACCAGTGAGCAGCTGAATACAAAGAGATAATTATACAGAATCTAAATCCAACTCAGTCTGAACAGATAATCAAACAGCATGTAGAAGCTGTACCGAGGAGTGCTGCCAATGATTAAAAAAGCGAGAGCTTCTACAAACTGGAAGATGATAACAGGGAAAGACAAGATGCAAAACTCTAATAATAGCCTTTCAAAATTCCAAATGGCCAGTTGTCCTGGGCGATATACAGTCGACAATTCGAGAGTAAATGGTTGAAGCAAGGACGAAAAAGGTCTGAGAACGTATTTATTCCCAGTGAGGACCTCCACTTGAGCTGCTTCAAACCATACATTGACATGGCCGCGGCCTAACTGTCCTTATGCTAAGCGGGGGTTCCCGTAGATACGTGTACTGAGATTAATTTGTGGGCGCCACCGTGCAAGGGGTACGGACCCGGGAGAGACTCTTTTTCAGGGCTGTGACGTCGCCCATGTGAGGCGTGATTTTAACCCCCCTAAAGCCAATCCTAGTACTCGCTACTGGTCAGCTCTCAGCGTCGGGTCCGCTCTCCACCTACGCAGTGGGCTCTTACGGCGTTCCACATGCCGTCACACTTAGGACGTTGAAATAAACAAATACAAATAAAAACGTATGCCCTGATTTATTAGTTGCTACTTCACCTACACCTTTCATTATATCACACAACGCCTGCGGCACGAATCGGTTCACGTGGTGCGACCTGACCACGTGGTCACACTCTACAATTAGGTAATTAGCATAAAAAGGACCATAGTGGTCACTCATAAAATTATTTAAACAGTCCCCCTGATCGAGAAAAGCCCCGAGGAATTACGAACGAAAGATTTAAGATGATTAAGATTTAACAGAATTACTTAGCAGTGCAGGCAAGCAGTGAGGTCCCCGGGGTGCTGATGCGTCCGCTCTCGGGCGGTGCCGGCAAAGGACTGGGGTGAGCTCAGGGCTCTGCTAGCCTAACATGGCGTCTTCGCGCTGAACCAATTACTGTTATACCTATTTACAATTACGTGCCACAGGAAGCTACAGGTAAAACATTAAACATTCTTAATAATTATATTAAACCTAATGCAAAATTACACAATTTATTATTATCATTAATGATAACCTGTCCAGCTTCGGTGGACTTTGGTTCGTCTCGTGCATGTTCCGTACGTCTTTTCGTTGTTTATGCCTTAACTAAATATTAATTACTTAAAGTACATAAAACACTCCCGGCCGATCTGCCATCACACGCCACTTGAGGAAAAATAAGCAAAAAGAGAATTACAATGTTTATCTCTAGTTAAACGGGTGTGGTGCACTGCTGCTACAGCGCCCTCTTGACGTCCGTGGCGCGCTATTCAAACACAACCACCCGACTACGTACTCAAGACGGAGGGGCTGCCAGTACGGGAAGTGGGACGGGGGTGAGGGGAAAGGTGGCAGAGGCTGACCAGGCTCCTGGGGCAAAGGCCCGGTTGACGTCAACATGTTTTTAACCCGAAGGTCTATGCAGTATTAGTGGAATCCCTCAAAACAGAGGTATGGTGACTAATAGATGGGTAAGATATACAGAAAAACTTTGAAGAAGTGCCAAAAGTGATTATCCGAAACATTAAAGGAGTTTGAGGCTAACATTGAGAGGCTTATGTACCTTGCTTACCCTAAGACTCCTGCAGAGAACAATCAACAGCTTGCTACAAGTGCATTCATTATGGACTGACAAATATTGAAGTACAGCAAAATCTCAGTTCGTAGTCATAAAAAGATATTTAGTCATAAGACATTCTTAATAAATATAATTTTGTCATCTACACTTTCCAAAAGGCATGAATGCACTAATCAGGAACATGACTTTATAGTCTATTAGCCAGCCACATGCAGTCTCTGGCTGCTGGATTCTCGCACACAGGGATGGTAACGTGTAGAAAAACATTCTCGTAGAAGATAATGTTGCACTCTGCTTATTTCATATCATTCATGATGGGCCCTGAGAGTCGTGATTGGCACAGGGAGCTAAGCTCAACAGTCAGGTGGAGGTTCAGCACCGTGATCAAGGCTTGCCAGCTCAAGGCTTGCCAGCTGGTCGGAGTTCCACCAAGTACCCCAACAGGGCAGACTAACTATTTGGGCTAACTTACTATCCTCTTATCATGTTGACCTTAGGATTGATGTAGGGAAAGGGTCAACAGGGGGATTGCAGGTTTCGTCAAAGGACCGGCCGCTTTCCAGAATTTATCACCGGGGTGTGAGTACCATTCACAATGGCTGGTTAGGTGTGTTCAAGACATCTCTGATGGCCCTCAACATGGTTGCTCCTAGAAACGGGCAGAATTTAAAGCAATGTTTGGCCATGTGTAGCCTACAACTGATGTGGGACTGCTGCGCAGGAAAATCCACTCATAAGCTTCGCTGCGCACAAGTTATTAGAAAAGAGGGGGCTGACGGCTTTATTATTACAGACAAGTGTGGCACGCAGCAAGTCATTAAGATGCACTAATTCAATCTCTAAAAATAGAATCAGCATGCAGTGCTTCAAAGAAAATAAGTATTAGGGGATAAGGTAGATTTGGCTAGCCATACTATGAGGGGAATACCAGTACTACCAGAAATGAGGCAGATATCATCGGGGCATTAAAGATGCTGCTGGATGGTGCTCGTGCATTTCGAAAGACACAAGGTCATGTGTGATGCTTCACCTACCAAGAACTGGGACACACCCAATGGAAATGCCACCCTTTGTGTAGGGAAACATTGCATAGACATTGCAGATTACTAGATTGAGCAGAGAAAAGGCCCACAGGTTTCAAGGTCAGAAGGTTGCCCATGATGCCTTGCCTACCAGGAATTAGGACATATCCAGAGGTACTGTCTGATGCATAAGACATTGCAGCAACAAACTCAGCAGAATGATTGCCAGATAGCTCTCAAAAAAGACACACAGTTCCGAAGAACTGTCTACCAGTAACCAAGACACATACAATGGGATTGCCCAATGCATAAGATCTCACAGCAGGAAGAACAGCATAAATGAGTCACTGTGTTACAAGAAACTATTTCCAGAGACAGCTAGTGTGTTTGGAACATGGGCGACATGATGCTACAGGTGTTCAGTAAGTGATCAGTATTCTTAGCCTCGTGTTGCACATAGCACCTGCTCGCAATGCCTGGCGCTGGTTGCCTTAGAGATACCGTAGGTTATTAACTCCTGCCCTGGCGCACACCTTGTCCCATTTATCATCATGCCACCGCTATCATGCAGGTACCGTCTGACACAGACATGTCTCCCTCTTGCCTATCAAGAGAATTCTGGGTGGCAGATAAAGGACATCTCTTTCAGCATAGTCAGAATGCTGCATGATCATTCCTTAGTTACTCCCGCGGAAAACATAAGAAACGGGTTGACAAGTTAAGTAAGTCTTTTGGATTAGCAATACCAGCGGCCAAGTGTGGATGAAAACTTCACTAGATACTTTGCTGTTAAAAGGTAGGCTTCACACAACAGGGAGAAAGGTTGTAATGTGGCATGGAAGAAAGAAGTGACGAGTGTGTGTTTGGAAACAGATGTGTGCGGACATGGCCTAACAAGAAACGAGAGTCAATAGTAGAGTAATTAGAATATCATTCTTTTATTAGACTGGACTGAGATTTATTGTGAAGAACAACTTGGTAATAAAGTAAAAGCATGTAAATATTGGTGATTGATTATATATAGACTAAAACAATTTGGCTATCCTTCGATTCCTATAATCACACTCCTAACAATACATAAAAATGTTTTCATAAAATGTGTAGTTACAAAGTTGTTAATTGCAATATACATTTTCTGACTGTTATTACTTATGCCTCACTACATTTAGCAAAGTATTTTTTCTCTATATAAATTACAGAAAGAAAAAATACAATACAGCAGCATAATAGAATGTACGCAAAAATGACCAGCATTAACAGATTCTCACATAAATTAGGCTATGACAGGCACATCACCTTTTAATGTACTCCAACCTATAGTAATATTCATTTGATGCAAAAGAATTTCTTAGCTAACTACAAATGCTCTTAAAATGGCAATGAATGAACAAAGAGCAAACTAACAGTTGCATAATGTACAATTACAGAACAATTTAGAAGAGCACTACTCACCTGCACCAGGCAGGCAGGCAGGCAGCTTTCCCTGGACCACGTGTGAAGAAGAGTCACATGGTTCTGCATCTTCTTTACACTTCCTGTTTCCCTCCATGAGCAGCCTTCTAGGAGACTTCACAATCTCCACGCCCAATCTCCCTTTCCTAGGTGTGCCACTGCTCTTATTCCTTTGCGTGCTCTTATTCACGTCATTACGTTTGTTACGCATTCTCCTCCTGCCCATAACACCTACTAATACTTCCTTAAGTTTCTTCAATGGTGGTTCTGGAGAAGAAGGCTGACTGCAATCAATCAAGGATTCTTCTTCCGAAGAGCTGGTACCAGAAGCTCCATCCAAACAAGGAATTCTCGCTTTGCGATGAACTTTGGATGGTGAGGATGTGACCAACTTACGAGGCCTTCCTTGCCAAGCAGGATCAACCTTACTACCATGCTTGGACGTGTAACTACGCAGTTGTTTCACATACACTAAATTTCTCTTCGGTGCTTCTGAGTAGGTAAGTTTCTTAGTGCATGTCTGTGATGGCCCTTGCTGTTTACTGAGACACTCTCCTTTAGCAATATTCTTACGAGATCTCACTTTACCTTTGATTGTGGTCGGAGGGTTTGTATTGTCATCAGAACCGACCACTTTTGTACACTTGTAATCTGACAACAAAAACAGCCTTGCCTCACCTTTGTGATCTATTTTTTTGCACAGTTCTTCATTGCAAACTACTTTTTTTCCACTTCTTAAAGTCCTAGACAATGGAGCCGTGAGAGTTTTTTTCACACTAACATTTCTGCAACTCAACTTTGGTACTTTTGCCTTCCTAGATTGTACTAATCTCCTGTTTATTTTGTCATTTAATTTTTCAGCTGACTCTGGAATTCTTGGTTTTTGCATGGAGACACTATGTTCAGTAGCCAAATCCTCTGAGCTTTCACAAATGTGAGTGGAGACTGAAAAGGATTCATCCACATTTGTCCGAGTATGGTCAGTATGTCCACCATAGCTCTGTCTGGCCTCAAATACAATTTTCACAGCAGCTCTCGTTTTCATTCCTTCTCCAGAAACAAACCCATCACTAGAAACTGTTAACTCCTTTGATGCACATGAATTCTGGCCCTCACTTTGGCATGAACTTCCTCTAATACATCTTTTCCTAAGCTTTCTTTTTAAACCAGAACAAGACACTGCATCTGTCAGCTTTCTTTTACGATCCTTTCTGACAGTTTCTGTTGATCCTGCAAGCTCCTGAGGCGAGGAAGCCCTGGTGGTTTCAAAATCATTTTGTTTGTTCAAAACACTAACAGCATTGGACTGAGTCACAACCTTTCCTTTTTTCATTTCAGAGTTTGAATGACTTCTAGCGTCCAGCAACTCTGGAATATTACAGACAGATTTTAAATGTTTAGTAACTTTATTCGGTTTTTTTATTTCAGTTGACAAATTATTCACTTTCCTACTAGTTCTCGAAACACTCTCCTTGTTGCACGAGTCTTTGAAACATTCCAAATTCTTGGTGTTTTCTTTAGAAAGAACAGGTGGCAGTTCACATGGTTTTGACCTCTTATTTGTATTTTTTCCTCGTAGAGAATGGCTACAACCACGCTTGCTACGGACATTAACCTTTTTAATAATCTTTGGCATAGAATTTGCTTCAAAAAATTCTTTGTAGTCTTCAGAGAAGTTAGAGTCAGTTTTACAATGTGGTAATGTTTTTGACAGAGAAACACTCAATGTTCTAAAACCTTCTAAATTATGGCTGCAATTACGAAGTGTACATACAATCTTCTTCCTACCTTTGGTTGGTGCTCTTGCTGGTGACTGCTCAACTTTCTCTTTGCTTTGAGCTCGACTCAAGGCTGTCTCCAAGTTATCAGAGACAAGTAAAGTGTCGGGTACTCCAGAGTTGTCGGCAGACACTGCATCCCTGTTTGCCTCACCAGGCTCAACAAATGGTGACACAATCAAAGTAGAATGTAAAGTGTCACATGTACCTACTTTCATTAAATCAGGCACTGTAGCAGATTTTGTTGGACTCTTCTTGGTATAAAATAAAGATGTAAAAGAGTTGGATGTGTTCAATTTTGAATTTTCTGAATCCTTAATTTTTTGTCTACTACTTCGCAGAAGTTTTGAGGGTGAATCATCTCTGACAAGTCCCAAAGGTTTACCACCATTAAATGATTTCTTGTTTACGTTAGTCTGCAAACATTTTGTAGGTGACACAGGTGCAGACTTTGACAGTTTATTATAGTTAGGTTTTTTACATTTTAACTTAATGCAGTTTGTACGTTCCAAGATATCTCCTGGATGTTTAGGATTCTGAGGAGCACTTGAACTATAAATATACAAATCATTCTTAGGTTTCTGAGGTTTTTCTTTACATGTAGGAACCAAACTCACCGCAGTATTCAAAACCTTTTTCTTACATGTGCGAACAGTTTTAGGGAATTTTCTGTGTTGTGTATGTGTAACAGGATGTTTACCAGTCATCTGAGAAAAGCTGTCGACAGCAACTGATGGGATGGTAGTATGTGATGCTGTCTCTCCCGTTACCATATTTTCACGTAAGTCCTTCACTCCACTCTCCTCTTTACCAGCACTGCAAGCAATTTTTGTACTACGTGGCTGACCTCGAGGCCTATAACAGGCTCCTGCCACAGCCCTACCTGTACATACACTGTCGATACTTGATTTACTCGCCACTCTTTCACACTCCGAATTAGCCACTGAAAATTTACTTTTACTACTTCTTTCCTTCACTTTTAATGTATGGTTACCTTTCGTGACTAGATATTCTTGCTTTTTTTCGTTAACAACTTCAAGTTGTGAAATTTTGGCAACTCTTTTAACATTCTTAACTTGTATATTTTTCATGTCAACTGTTGATCCACATTTCTTCTTCCATTCAGAGTTGGCAGTTGAACCACATGGTACATCTGGACAACCAGTTGTATACCTCGATAAGAGCACACCCTGGTCATTCTCGCAATTTGTGTCTTGACAATCAGTAGAAGGGCCTGAATGATTATTTAATTGGTTCGGCACTTCTATGTCTTCACATCTCTCAAGCTCTTCATTGTTGTAGACCAGGAAACCAGTTCCCCTTTCTGAAGTAACACCTGGCAGTGAACTAGACTCTCCTGGGTTGGCAGCTAACAAAGGTGTTGCAGTCAAAGCATCAACTGCAACATGCACGCAGTCAGTGGTTGCCTTGTCTGGTTCCACATGCATTAGTTCCTTGCCCAAGGCTTCACTGCATGATACCTTGCCACCAAACTTCTGTGAGTCTCCACTTGAACATGAGATGTCATGAATTTCAATGCTTTCATCAACACTAGCAGGTGACAGATCAACCACTTCAACACACACACCATCCCTGACTGCTACCTGGGCACTATCACTTGCTTGGTCTGCAAAACAATCTACTACAAAGTCAGATTCAGACCTTCTACGCTCACAAGCATTTGGAACTGCTAACTTGGAAGTCTCCAATTCTACTACCTTTGGCTGAACAGCTCGTGCCTCACCAATGACATTATTCAAGCCCGCGCAGTCACCACTAAAGTGACCCAGCAGACGTTTCTCCAGACAATACTCATCAGCACTAACAGTGACTGAAGACTTGTCATCTTCTATGGATTGCACCAAGCTGCACGAACTCTCGCCTGCATCCGGTTCGCTCTCATCTTTGACGGCAGTCACCTCGATGGACTTGTCTTCCTCTGATGGCTCTTGCTTGAGGGAAATGGAGCTGCAAACATTCTCATCATCCAGGCGAACAAAATTGATGTAGCTGTCCCCAGTGCGCAGCAATGTCAGTTTCGGGATGGATGTGACTTCTTCTTCTTCCCACACTGGCTCTGACTTAATGTGTTCCACAATGCTGTCCACATTGGGTGTCCCTGAGTGCCTGCTCTGTGCTCCTGGAGATGGATTGCTGGGAAGACTCGGGCTATGTTCCCCCACTAAAGGCTGCCTTGTGACTGTACTGCATTCTGCCAGTGGTGCTGTTCCACTTGTGGTCTCACTTGCATAATGCCTGAAAATTTTTTCACAAAACACTTAAATTTCCAATTTATTTTCAATGTTTTTTAACTTCATAAATTTTTTTTTATGCTAATATATAGTTCAATAATTTACTAATAAAATTTATTAAACCTGCCATAATACCTCTCCCATCTGAGGGCAGATAGTCATGCGATTAATAACCAAACTTCCCATTTAGTTTCTGAATCTTAGTATCAAGAAACCATTAATAAAGTTAATTTGTAATTACAAAAAATCATATACAATGCAGAGAAGCAATAATATAAAATAAATTTGATATAAATATTACACTTACAGTTATTTTTTTGGCTACACTTACCTTCGGATTTAAAGAAATTAGATTTTATTGTTATTATCAGGGGAAAACACATTAAACAAGTAAAAATGACTGACCATATGGGATTAATCAGGAATGATCCAAGCATACTTTTAATACATCTATATGGGTTTGTTGCAAAATATACATTGGAAAAAAATTAGAATAGTAAATGAAGGTACTCACTGCTGGCCATTAGGAGAGGTGGCAGATGAGCAAGTCATGCGAAACTTCACTCGATGAGCACTGCCTTGCTGCAGGTAGGAGGCAGGCTTGCCACCCCCTGAGGGGCCCAGCCGGCGAGGCCTTTCAGGGGGATGGATGCAGCGCCGAGGCCAGCGAGGAGGGGAGCCGCAGCTCAGCAGCTCTTCCTTCTCGTCTGAGAACTCGTACGGATCGTAGTCTCCCTTGGGGGAACAGTGGCACTCCTGGCCATGCTTCCTGCTGCTCCCGGGCGTGAAGCAGACACATTGCCGAGGACCCTCCGAACTGCTACGACTTCGGGCCGGACTGCTTTCTACTTTCACCACACTCTTGTCTTCCTCCGAAGTGGTCGGCGATGGCTGCATATCCGCAGCTTGCTTCAACCCGAATCTCTCCCCTTCAACACGCTTTTGGTATGCGTGCTCCTTTCTGGACAAGAAGCATCCTTCAGCATTGCTGACATGGCAGGCTGCACTTTGATGTTTAGTCCCATCATGGGTAAATCTTTCACAAAATTGAGTCATTGGTTTGAACACTTCACACCTTGTACGCTCTTCCATTTCCCTTCTTGAATTGCCTAACTTTACACTTGGCGTTCTTGATTTCTTAGAAAATTGTTCAAAGACATTATTTACCTTTCTAGGTGGACTTTTATCCCAACTGAGATGATCAGGTCTTTTCTCTAAATGTGATTTTGTCATCATGGTTGGATGGTACACACACGATCTATTTACAGATTCCTTCACCTGATGACCTTTAGTATCATATAATGTACTAGATTCTTTATTTATGCAGGTGATTGGCTTTTCCCGCAACAAACTGCTCTTCAAAAAAAACTTTACAATCTTCTTTGATTTATCTTTGTGGGAAGATGTTGTCTTCTTAAAATCTGCAGTGTTTGCCTGAGCTAATAAATTAGAGCCAGAATTTCTTCTAGATTTATCCGAGTTGCTGCACCTCAACATTGAGGGAGAAGTCTCGGTGGTACGATCCACACTAACCACTCTATGACTGCCAGTGAAAGGCTTGGAACCAAACACACTGTTAGAGAACTCAGCTTTCTCAGCACGAGAAGTTCTGACAGCTTCACCTTCACCGCAGTGTGCCACACGACTCCGATACTCGGACAAAGGCACGAGACGGACGTATGTGCTATCCCTGCACATATTGGGAAATGGTTCAGTGCTTGCCATTGCAGCATTCAGGATATTAACTGAGCGGTCACCATGAGACACCATCACGTAGTTGGTGACTGAAGTTTCAGGGTCAAAATGCTTGACTGGGAAACTTCTGACAGTGTCTGCCAAGCCCTCAGAGCCAGAGTAGGCACCGCGGAAGAAGCTCCCATCCTCAGATCTACGGAAGATACCAGACACGTCCTTGTGAATAGGCAGCCCGGTGGGTACGGTCACGGTAGGTACTAGCGCTGGCTCTTCTGCCAGCGTATCCTCGCAATCAAACACCAACCCACTCTGAGGTATTTGGAAGCTTACGTCACTTGAGAAGTCTGCATCTGTCAACGATTGATCAGTGCACTGAGTCACATCATCTGTGATCGAAGACAAGAAAACGTCGTTGATGAGGGCGTCGGAGTAATCCTCGCTGATTTCTGAGAGGTTGTAGTTAGTAATATTTGCTCCAGGTACCCCAGTAGCCAAAGACTCGTATGCACCCGGAGTGGGAGCAGTGCAGATGGGGCCCAACTCCAGGCCCTCCAAGTCCACGCCGAGGTCGTACGGGAATTCCACACATTCGCCCAGTATATTTCCACCAGGGTTTGTCACTGTCTGACGATTCACTTCCCCATCACTTAGCCCTTCCAGCAGGCCATGATACTCGGACCACCGTGTGCCATCTATAACATTCTCACCACTAAGTTGCTTGCTCTCGCGGCTGCGGTTCCCAACACACTGGCGCCCAAACTTCCCAGAGCAAATCACAGGACTGGCAATGGAGAGCTCTTCATCGTCCTCCGCGCCATCTAACTGCGGGATTCGTCCAATAAACTGGTCCCAGTAAGAGTCTTCCCAAACAACCTCGTCATCGTATCCCACAGAAGCATCTGCCCTGATACTGCATGAAACACTGTAACATAAAGACGTTTTGTTCACTAATGTTAGTGACACACTGGAAGTTAAAACATTATGGTGATGGGGAGAGGCAAACGACATTAATACCTAACTACACATGTATGTATTGTTTATTTTGATGATAAGGTTAGGGTTACCCTCTTTTATCGCATAATCGTCGCACGCGCATAATCATCGCACCTATATTTTAGGGTGTCAAAATTTGGATAAAAAAATTTCATGCGTAAATGTCACATGTTGTTTTTGGTCTCGCTATTAGTTTCAGTGCGCTTTGTGTGGGTATTTTTTCCGTATAAAACAATCTATTTTAAAGTTGAAAGCTAATATTTATTCGGACATTACCACTTATTTAATTAACAGAAATACAAAGTTGTCTGAAGTGTAAGTAAATTTTCTTTAATAGACGTTTTAAAACGTTACATATAACCTTTATCGGATCATTTGAGTCGCCGCGGTGTACCGATTACAAAAATGTTGCCAGCGCTAGTTGGCATCATTCATGTTTGGTTATGTTGCTTCCCGTGTAGAGTGCGTACACGTAGTCGAATATCGATATCTCGCCAAGTGCATGCAACGCGCGCTCTCTGTCGAGTGCCGAGTTAACTACATATCATGGCCCGCACTCTTTTGTCGTGTGTACTACGATAGCTACGCGTTCGTTCAGGCTCTCATTCGGATCACAGATTTTGTTTTCAATTTAAAGTTGAAGAAAGGTTTTTGTTGAATGACTTATTAATTTAAATTGTTTGGCGTGCTCTTTTATACTTCACTTTTTAAATAAACGTACTTTCCATGAATGGGTTTTGTTTTTATGAATAACTTTACCTAATAACCTACTAACGTCGCACCCTTACCTTTCAAACTTGATTTTAGTATAAAATGTGCGACGATTATGCAATAAAATGGTAAGTTCTTAAATATATTTTTGTATGTTTATAGAAGTGTATCAATTCAAATGGGAATTTTAAAATTTAAAATAACTAACCAATATGGACATAAATATTTACCGAATCAGAATTTTTTTGATTTTTAAATATTGACTAATACGTAAAATAATAGCATAAGCCACACTGTGTACAAACATCAAGTTTAAATGCCATTTTTGGCATCCAATCTCAATTGCACCTGGTGGCTTTATTAGAAGCTAGCATCATAAGATATCTGACTACCTTCCGTGAGTAATCATTCTACAAGAAATTGGTTTCAGAACAAAACAATATTGAAAAAAATTCAATACATAATCTGCATCTGCAGAATCATACTAATTCACTAGTATCAGCATGTTAATTAGTAGATTAATGTTATGTTACGAGAGATAGTATTTTCCTTGCTAAATCTATATTTACAAAATACATTTCTTGCTTAGGTCATATTATTCAGAAAATATATGACAAGTAATTTTATTCATACCTAAAAATCATGAATTTACATACAGTGGGAAAAATTAACAAAATCTGAAGAGGCCATGTTGTTTGATAAGTCAACACTTACTTACCACGAAGACAATCAGTGATAAGTTAACACTTCCTTTCCATGAAGACAATCAGAGTGATAAGTCACCACTTCCTCAGAATTAAACTTCCAATGAAGCTAAACCCAGATATTTTCAAGAGATAAATGTGGTGGACACTGACGTATGTAGTGCCAAAGGTTTTTCCCAGGTTTTTTCTCCTCATCAACACATTTCCCCACTGCCCCATCCTCAAATCCCACCCCATGAGTTCTTCAGACTGACAAGGGCAATAAGTATGGAAACCAGCACCAAAGTGTAACTAATATGTATGATTATACTAGTGATGGGTCAATTCCTGTTTTTTCCCGGTTCTCGGTTCGGTACCGGTTGTTAAAAATCGGTACTCGGTTCTTGGTTCTCGGTTCTGACTTAAACAATAAATTAAATATAATACACACATTATTTATGAGGTTTTAAGTAATAAACTATTTATTGTTTTGGCTACAAAAAAAAGCACTGTTTCAAGCTTCAGTAAACACACCAACCTATTAAAAATGTAATATGTATTAATAAAAAAATAAATTCGAAATAATAAAACTAAAATTTACTATATTAATCTAGTAATTACCTCAAGAAATCTACATACACCCTCCTTTAAAACATAGGAATAAAAAGAAAATGTTACAATAATGCAAATAAATACAATGATGGTGAACTTTCAAAGAATTAAAATATTAAATTGTCCATCAAACTTATTGCCTACATTGAATTCAGTTTGTTTGCACAGTCAACAGTAAATTACTGCCACACTTCTGATGCCATTTCTTACAAAATTTGCTCTATTTGGCCAGAATAATTATACTTTAAAAGTGTCAACAAGCATTTTGTTTGACCAGCTAATAATAAAATACATCTACACATCTATACATCACTTTACTATACATAAAAAAAAAAAACCTTCCCCCTTCAAAGCAATCCCATTTACCTAGAAGAGAAAGTTACTATCCATTACGCTAGATGGCTGCAGATGCAGTGAACATACTGTCCAAAGCACTGCACAAAAAGCATAAAATTTCAGAATGCCAAATATTATTACGGAAAATTTAATATCAATCATTAATTCTATTAAACAAATATTATGTGGAATTTTGCAATTTTAATTGTTCTTTATACACCAGTAACCCTTACTTACGTGTCAACGACTCAATTAACTACCTAATTTTAAAAACAAATTGAAACAAACATGGCATCTTTCTGTTATCACATCTTTGCTGAGGCACGTTAAAGAGTTGCACACATCTATGAACTACATACATCTATGGCACCATCAACTGTTATGTTTTGATTGTATAACGTACTTTGTTTATAGATGTGACGAGAACATTAAATATTTTAACGTGTAATTTATTTTATAGTTAGAGATGAATATTATTCCACAGAAGTCCAAAAAAAATAATTCATATGTGAATTGAACGTGAGTTGAGCCATTTCATGCTGCAGTTAAGTTGTAGTGAAGGACTATTTTCGTAAAGGGTATTGCTATACTGCCGGTACCAGTATCGGCACCGACATTTTAGCTGCGGTTCTCGGTGCCGGTTAAAATGCTGAGAACCGTAGGAACCGAGAACCGGTACCGACCCATCCCTAGATTATACCCTGCCTCAGGGCAAGAATCAACATAGAGATATTCTAGTTCCAGTAGTCTACTTGAATTCGGTGTTAAATTTAAATTCTCTGATTTTCAAAAAAAAAAAAAGTTAAAGAGTTGGAAAATTCAAATAATCTTCTATATATATTATCAATCATTACACTAACAAACTATCATATTAGGATGGCAGATATAGGATATAATTATAGCAATGCCAGTGTTGGATAATACAGCAAACTATGTCAATAAGATGATTCACTAGACTAGGCGAGAAGTGCAAACTCTCAGGTAATTGGCGAGGTGGGAACTCAGTGACTCAGAACCCCAGGTCATAAGCGCAGTCTGGTACTAGCTGAAAAGACAATTCAGAAGCTATGACTGGAGCTATTGTAGGCATTGATTCTTCATCTTCTGTAGTCCTTGGGAGCTGTAAAATGTTAGGACTTTGAATGTTCTCACTAAAATTGTTCAAATTGGTATCAGCAACTGAAGAATATTGGCACCTCAACCAATTCTGCAGGCGGTAAGAATGAATATCACGCAACGAGGAAGGTAAGTCACTGCACTGCGTTCAGTTCTATGTCTAGCAAGAAGAATATTGCTGACATCCTGAAAAAGACACTTCCAGATGAATGAATTACGACTTGCGGTCGTCGCGGAAGTCTTCCTGTCATCCAAGCGGTTTTCTAGGGAACCAGAATTGCCCCACACGCGGATGACGCGTTCAAAGATGTGAATTTGCTGCTGGCCATTCTCATTCCCCCTAATGCTTCCCTTTCAATTTAGTTTCAACACCAAAGAGCAAGCGTGCCAAGACAAATACTTGATGACTTGCAACTGTGGTAGATATATTCATATATGTATCAAGGAAAAATATATGATGTGTGTTAATATAAGTTAATAGAAAAATCAATCATAAGAATAGTTGTCATCAAGGTTCCTACATTCAAAAGTTGCAATAATCCCCTATTAAGTTCTACTAGTAAAGACAATGACATTTTATATAATTAGTTAGTAATTTCGACAGAATAAAAAGTATTTTTCAATAGTTGATAAGGAATGCAGTGTTCATTCTTTACTAGCATATCTTCATCTACTATAGTTACTTATAAGATGATATTATGTCTTAATACAACTATTGTACAGACAGATCCTTGGCATTAAATATATTATTTCTAATATAATCAGTTATTGTATTTTATTTCAGTGAATTATGTCTCTTATTATTAATTTTTAATATACTTTATCATGCAAATTCCTCCATAATATGTATATGCCTTTATACTGTTTGTTTATTAGTTTTTTTTAGGGATGGGTCGGTACCGGTTCTCGGTTCTCGGTTCTCAGCATTTTAACCGGCACCGAGAACCGCAGCTAAAATGTCGGTGTCGGTACCGGTACCGGCAGTATAGCAAAACCCTTTACGAAAATAGTCCTTCACTACAACTTAACTGCAGCATGAAATGGCTCAACTCACGTCCAATTCATATATGAATTAATTTTTTGGACTTCTGTGGAATAATATTCATCTCTAACTATAAAATAAATTACACGTGAAAATTTTTAATGTTCTCGTCACATCTGTAAACAAAGTACGTTTTACAATCAAAACATAATAGTTGAAGGTGCCATAGATGTAGTTCATAGATGTGTGCAACTTTATAACGTGCCGCAGCAGAAAGATGAGAACAGAAAGACGCCATGTTTGTTTCAATGGTTTTTAAAATAGGCAGCTAATTGAGTCGTTGATACTTAAGTATAAGTGACTGGTGTACAAAGAACAATTAAAAGTGCAAAAGTATATTTGTTTAATAGAATTGATGATTGATTTCAAATATTTCTGTAATAATTTTCGGTATTCTAACATTTTATGCTATTTGTGCAGTGCTATGGAGTGTAAGTTCACTGCATCTGCAGCCATCTAGCGGAATTGCTAGTAACTTTATCTATTAGGCAAACGGGATTGCTTTGAAAGTGGCACGTCTGTTTTTAGTGGTAATAGCGTTGACGAAGATCCCGCGGACACGTGATAAAAGATGTTTATTTTTTATTTTTTGCAAAGTGGTGTATGGATGCTGGATGGTAGATGTATTTTACTATTGACTGGACAAACGAAATGCTTGTTGACACTTGTAAGGTATAATTATTCCGGCAAAACAGTACAAATTGTGTAAGAAATGTCATCAGAAGTGTGGCAGTAATTGACTTGACTGCAAACAAACTGAATTTGATGTAGACAATTTATTATTTTAATACTTTGAAAGTTCACCATCAATTTAATTTATTTCCATTATGGTAATATTTTCTTTTTATTCCTATGTTTTAAAGGAGAGTGTATGTAGCTTTCTTGAGATAATTGCTAGATTTAGCTTGAAAACTATACTAAACCTTTTCATTTGTTTTGATAGCCTCTTTAAAGACTAAAACATTATGCCAAAGCATTTCTTTGTAAGCATACAATAAAAACATTGAGTAAAAAACAATACAAATAAATTATTATTTTTCAGTGTTATAAACAATAAATTGTTGAAAATGGAAGTCTAGATACAGGCTTTTTAGTGATTTGATGTAGCCGAAACAATAAATAGTTTATTACTTGAAACACCTCATAAATAATGTATGAATAATGTTTATTTTATTTTTGAAGTCAGAACCGAGAACCGAGAACCGATTTTTAAGAACCGGTACCGAACCGAGAACCTGGGAAAAACAGGAATTGACTCATCACTAGTTTTTTTATTTTTGTCTTTGACTTTGTTTATTTTTTTTTGGTCATTGATTTTATTTGTATCTGTGTAAGTTTTTGTTTGTATGGTATCTACCACCTTGACTCTTAGCTGTAGGTAGACATGTTACAATTTAAATAAATAAATTATATATATATATATATATATATATATATATATATATATATATATATATATATATATGAAAGAACTGATGCATAAGAAATAAAATAGAAGATCAAAATTAAATGAACTAACTGTGATGAAGTGATGCTCCTTATCTGACTGTCCCAATATATCTGATTTTACATTTTTTTCTCAATCAAAATGATCAATACACACTTAACTTAACCAAATACTAATAATAAAAATATTGTACGAATTTCTAATTATTACAGCCAAAAACCAAACTCCTGTAAACATGGCATCTTCTTGCATGTTCTGCAATACTTGTTTTACTACATAAGAAATATTTTGGGAAGGCAGTACTGAATTTCTTAACACTGCACAGAAACATTTGTAATTTTTCTATTCCTAAATGTAAACAATTGTTTTGAAAGTAATTGTGTTAGTTTAATAGAATTGTTTCTGATGAAAATCTGAAATTAATTAAATGTTAGCACATGATTATATAGAGTCCAAAACATAATTCTGAAAGAAAATTTCACCATAAAAAACTAAAGAACCTAAAATTTCATGTTCAACTATTAATGATTGTGAAAAACTGCAAGATTGGATAGATTTAATGTTTTTACCATCTAAGATAATGAAGTTATAGTTAATATTAGTGATGGCCCGATATCCAAAAACCCAATACCGATTCCGATATTTCCAAATTTACCGATCCGATACCCGATATTCCGATAATAGGCCTATCTCATTTCTAACACTGATTCTATAAAATTGTGGTTCTGGAGTATTGTTAGAGACAATAATGAAAAATGTTAAATATCAATAAAACATACTTATGTGAATGTATATTATTTTTATTAATTGTAAGATATTGTAAATTCACATTAAATGAAAGGTAATAATGAAATTATCATGATGGCCCACAAATAAGCTCTCTAAGGTCTAAAAAAATTAAATTGTTTTTCTAGGCCAGATAAAGTAATATTCAGTGAACTGGTCAGAACCACCAACTTCTTTTTGATGATGCAGGGATAAGTGATTCCACAATTTGATGTATTGAATGTCCTAGCAGATTTCCCACTACGCAATATATCTTTACAGCAATAATTGCAAATTGCTTTTGCCTTATTAGTTTTTACTTGAAAATGTAACCAGATGTCACTTTTCGGCGGCATTGCGCATTGTACTCACAAAACAATAAGAGAATACTGTTAATCATCAAATATTGTTAATTGTTTATATTCGATTTATTATTATTTACGCGACGTCATACGGTACGCGTACGCAATACGACTCGATCGTTGCTGTAACATAACATAGCATGTTATGCGGTATCAGAAGTAACAAGTAACGTAACGATACGATAGTAACGGGTACTAATTGTTATAGTAACGAATACATACGGGCACGCTTTTTTCCGTTACTTTTACACCTCTAGTATTTGCTTATAATGTATGAATTACGAGTCACAGCATGTACTTAGTCCAGTGTCTCAACTGTAATCTATGAAAAATACCGTCCGAAAAACATAAAACTTTTGTATCCTTTGTAAAATTTCATCACGGTAAACGACACGCTAGAAAGGAAGGTCTTCAATTAGCAAATTTTGTGACCATTGTTCGAATGTATCACTCCATTTATTGGTGCGAAAACACGTTAAAAATACGTGAAAAGTAATTTCAATACAACTTTGAAAACTACTGCACATCTTTATTTATGTTGTTGGCAATGCACTCAATATAGCCAACATAATACCTTTGCTGCAATTTGCCCTACTTAAAAACTTTTCATATTTTAGCATTTGTAAAACCTACGTAACGTCTTTGTATAGAACAGCAGTTGGCGACCATGAAACGACACGGAAAGAAAATGCCTGTTATATCAAGCAGCAACTTTATTCTTCTTCATGTTTACTTACGGCTACACTACTTATTAAATTAAATATCGTAATTATTTTTGTTTTATGTTTTCAATTTATGTACACTTAATGAACTTAGAAAATTCATCAAGCGAAAACGTTTTGCGAATATCTGAAACGAATAAATATGCACTAATGACTAATGACTGGGACTTGTGTACACATGGAAGAATTGTACCGTCGGGATGCATTGCAGTATCAGAAAGAAGAAATAGGCTTGAAATTGTTTCAGTGGAAAATATGTTTGGAATTACTAGGTAATATGGTGAAGTGAAGAAAGATAAATTACGCCCGCAGAAAATAAGCTTGGAATTACGGTTAAGGTTATGTGAGAAGTATTATTGGTGAGAGCAAACATCGGTTATCAAAATATCGCAAGTATTTACCGATGTTCGATATTGAAAAATGTGCCGATATTACCGATCTCCGATATCGAATATCGAATATCGGGCCATCACTAGTTAATATACAAAACATATGCATCTCTGACATTTTAGTGCTGTGTATATTTGCTTCTTATTGTTTCCATCATCATGGCACTTCCCTGTTTTTTACATAAATAAATTTGCCCTGGTCTCTTGAAATATGTAAAAGGAGGTTCTACTGTACAGCACGGAATTCATTACTTCACTTTCCTTGTCGGCTGATATTCCCTATATACAGCAGGATGGCTGCTGTTACCTGTGAGGAGACTCGAGGGGCACAGACAAGTCCTCTTCTTCCTCGGCCACCAACTCCTCATCCTCGTCCTCATTGAATGTGGAATCACTGTACGCCCTCAGGCACAGCAGATTCTGTAGCATCTGCTCATCCTCCTCCTGCACTGAAAAGGGCCAAAAGGAATTTCTTAGCCTTATACAGACACAGGGTGGTCACTCTGCAAACAATTCTACATTTAGAGTTTTTCCAAGTCCGCAAGGTGTTTTGAGACATTACCCATTCCAGAATTGACCAGCATTAACTTGACCCTATGGATACTGAAACAGCTATGTATTCTTACAGTAGTCTGTACCAAATCACAAAAACTATTATCATTCTTGATGTTATTATAGGAAATTAATCTAGGAATGACATACATTAAATTTTTTAAGAAAAAAACATAGCAAAATCTCACAATAACATTGTGTAATGTCTCATGGCTCCTGATTTAGTGTGTTTAAAATAAATTTGTTTAACTTTAACAGCTGTAATGAATTTTATGATAAAATAAATGTGTTACGTTTGTAGGATAAAAAGTTATGGGATTTTCGATACTTCGATACTTCGATACCTCGATACCTTCGATACTTGACGGTATCGCAAAGTATTGAGTATCAAAACTGTGAGTTCGATACATTTTTTCAATACCGGAATGCTTGTTCATTTGTATTGAATTAAGTTTTGAGTCGCCATCGTACAAAATACGACAGTAGAACCTCGATGATACGTTCCCGTTTCATACATTTTCCCGTGTCATACGCCGATTAATTTTGGTCCCGCCGAAAGTACACTTATAAAATCATTAATTTCCCGTTTCATACGTTTTTACAAAGCGGAAAAGTCCTAAAATTCACAAATTTGGTAAATATGTATTGTACGGATTAGCGCCAAAAAAAATCGTACAAATATGAAATAACTTTCATTATATGCTATCTTACGTCCTCTTTTCAGAACCGCCTGCGGAGATAAAAAATTCCAATTACTTTTGGAGATATCGAATTTTTTAATATTCATTTTTCGGCGATTTTTTTTAAAAAAAAATTTAAAAATCCGAAAATACCTTTATTCTGTGCTCTTTAACTTCCTCTTTTCATTAAACCCGGCGGAGATCAGAAATTCCAAATACTTTAGGAGATATGGAATTTTTTAATTTTCATGCTGTGCACTGATGCGGCATTCAGCGGGAAGCCTACGATTCACACATCCTTCTGGACATACCCGAATATTCACGTTGGCAAGCCTTCTTTTCTTAAAATTAGCAAGAAGTACTTAAAAATACTTTAAAACATTGTGGATGGTTGGTTATATTAGGTAAGTATAGTTACATTAAAAAAACTGTAAAATCATTTTATGTGTAGCTATCCAGCGCTAGGAAACCGTTTACATGATTTCACAGTATTTTTAATGTAGCTATCCTAACCAAATCAACCATCCACAATGTTTTGAAGTATTTATAATGTAGATAACATAACCTAAGTGACCATTAGTTTTCATGAGTTGCATATTTATTCACAATAAACAAAAAAAAAAAAAAAAAAACCGAAGATGCACGATCGGGCGTTTGCCTCTCGTCTGTTGAAAGAAGGCTTGCCAACGTGAGTATTCGGGTATGTCCAGAAGGATGAGTGAATCGTAGGCTTCCCGCGTTCACCATTGTTGCTTGTTTACAAGTATGATTTTTTTTTTCCGCGACATAGTTGAACGACTTCATCACATAAAAAGAAAATTACGTGAGTTCCTAATGTTCATCCTTTTTCCGGTTTGTTAGGTCAGGTCAGCTACATTACAAATACTTTAAAACTAAACAACCATTAAAATTAATTTTTATTATTTTTAAAGTCCGTTCAGTTTCAAAGTATTTATACTGTAGCTGTCCTGACCTACTCTACCTTTGTCCCGTTTTGTTAGGTCAGGTTAGTTACATTATAAATACTTAAAACTATACAAGTAAAATTAATTGATATTATTCTTAATTTCCGTTTATTTTAAAGTATTTATCATGTAACTAACCTTACCTAATGGAAAATTTCTGTTATTTAGGCATTCACGCACACACGGCAAAATATAAAATGGCGTCTGTTGAATGATTACATAGGGCTTGTATTGCAAAATAAGAACGGCGATATCTCCAAAAGTAATTGGAATTTTTAAATTCCGCAGGCGGTTTTGAAAAGAGGACGTAAAAGAGCATATAATGAAAGTTATTTCATATTTGTGCGATTTTTTTTTGGCGTTAATCTGTACAATACATATTTACCACAAATTTTTTTTTGTTATATTCCTCCTGATAAACTTACGTTAATGATTTTATTTTGAAAAAGTTCATTGTTTACCTTTGCAAACGTAAGAAAATAACTTTATCGCACCATAGATATGGATAGTATCAGGAAGACTGTGCACTTCGCTAGTAGCATCTATGGCCAGCACCAAGCGAACTAGTGGCGCAAACTAACAATGATTATGAAACTGGTGCACGCGCTTTACCAAGGCATGGATCTCATATTTTGTGCATTCATTAATCTTTGAACTGAATATACCCGTTTGTTATTGTTGTCTTACGATCGGATTGTTTTGTATTTTACGTTTCTCAAGTTAAAATTTTATTGAAAATTGTTCTGTTGCATAAAGTTGTTTGTAAAATGAAACAAACAAGCAAAAATTTCTGATTTTCTTTTTACAATAGCCTATTTTTTTTTATTTCTAGTTTAGGATTGATGACTTCCCCCCCCCCACCACCACCAAAAAAAGGACTTCATAACATTTTGTAAGGCCACTGTTTCTCATGTCAGCTTTACTTGATTATGGACTGTGTTGAGGGTTGCTGTGTACTTTTTTTATTTGTACAACTTAGTGCCTTCTTGGACCTTGGGACAGTGCTGCGATCTTCGGACTAAACGGACAGTTACGCATCATCATGGCGTCGGTCCGAATGTTGATGTATGTGCTCGAACATTTTTTGGTCCTCCGGGCCGGATGATAACGCAAACCAAGATAAGCGGCGGGTGAAAGTGTTATAATAGCATCTAGGGAATGATTTACAAAATATTTTGCACGGGAAAACGGCATAAGGACCTATCGGTGACGCGTGGTTGTAAGGCCGACGGCTTATAAATAATGACGTACATCGCGAAGGTAGAAAGTGATAATTATTAGAAGAGTGAAATTATGCGGCAGTGCATCTATGTTTACGGTTATTAAGGGCACACAAGCGTCCTTACGCGGGGATTAGTGAAGTTACGCATGAAAATATAACTAAGCCAAAAACAAAGGGAAACGCTTACGCACTAATAAGCACAATGGTGGCACAAACACCGGAATTGCAACACGTAATTTTCAACTTTTTATTGGGCAAAGCCGATGAAGCCCGTGATTTGTATGAAGCGTCGGAGGAGGATGCATCCAAATTGGAGGATTTTAAAATTGTATTTGAGGAAGTTATAGAAAAAAGGATTGAGTTAATAGCAAATTTCTTTGCAATGTGCCCTAACCCCCCAAGTGATAAGGTCGATATGAGCGAAGTCAAGCAACAGTTTGCAGTTTATGAAGTAGTATTCCGGGAATTGCGGAAATTATACAATAAACAGATGTCAAGCCAAAGTGAGGTTAAGGCACCAGGTGACACAGTGCCTAACACGGGATCGCAAGCCACGTTAAGTCCCCACGTGTCAATGTTGCCTGCATTACCGCTACCGGTGTTCGGCGTTAACCGTGCTGGGTGGAAGGGATTTGCAGAACTATTTAACTCGGTGGTTGGCCAATGTTTGCACTTGATTAAAGTGCAAAAAACTCACTATCTGTTAGGATGCCTAAGGGCGAGGTGCGGGACAGTTTGCAACATACCGGTTACGGAAGGTAATTATGATGTAATATGGGGCCTTTTGGAAAGGAAATTGAGTGTTCGGATCACAGCGACCATCCATGTGCAAAAAATATTGCATTTGGCTCACGTAGACAGTCGCAGTGAGAATGCCCTTAGCAAGTTCGTAGCCTGTGTCGAAGAGAATGTAAATGCCCTGAAGGCACTGGAATTTCCTGTTGAAAAGTGGGACTTCCTCTTATTGAACATTTTGTTAGAGAAGCTTGATTCACCTTTGAAACAGGGGTTTGAAATGTCAAATGAAGAGGACATTCCCTCCTACCGCAATCTCTTGAAGTTTCTGGACAGGAGGGCAAAGGCAGCAGAGCAAGTCCATCTGTCTTCAGTTAGGAGCACCAGGCCAGTCTTCTCACAAAACACATCAAGCAACCGGGTTCTTAACGTAAATAAGTGGCGACAGATGAATGTGTCAGACTCAAGCATACCCTGTTTTCGAAAGACTACACTTGTTTCAACTCAAGGTCGGTTGAGGATAGACGGAACTTAGTGCAGGCGCAGAGGCTCTGTTATAACTGTCTGCGGGGACAACACGTGGCAGCACAGTGTAAGTCTAAGTTTTGATGCCAACTCTGCCAGGGCAGTCACCATACACTCCTCCACGTTGCCACGGGACAGGGGCCTAGGAACTACGCAGCGAGCTCAGATGACGATGGACGGGGTGAAGAAGAAAGTCCAGCAATTACCATGTGTGCATCAGAAGAAATGAGGCCAGTCAATCCACCCACCACAGTGCTGTTAATGACGGCATTGATACGCATCAAGGACGGTGCGGGTCAATACCAAGTGCAGACCTGCCAACATTCAAATTTAAAAAACATGAGGTCCTCGATAAAAATTTTAAGGCCCATAAATACAGGTTAGATATAAAAAACAACAAATGAGAATCTTTAAATTTAAGTGACATACCTGTACATATGTTACATGGTCTCTGCTTCAAAATTTATTTCAACAAATTATAGGTTACAGATTTAATTTAGTTGAACATAATTTAGCGCTGTCGTGTAGTGATCATGGAGGGCCGCAACTAAAAAAGATGTAAAATAACATTCTGCTCGTGTAACACTATTATCACTGTTCACAGCAAAATTAATTTCTTTATTGGTAGCAATACACTTCACGTGTTAGTTTTTTTTTTTTGTAGCGACATGTTTCACAATGTCTCCTCTTCCACTATGCGAGATAGAAAAATCAGCACGGCGCACGGCACACGCTACAAAACGCAAAATTGCTTCCTTTACGTGACTCGATTATTGATGGAAACTCGTTACTGTAAGCTTTCGTAAAACTTGTTTTGTAACTTTTACAAACAAAATCTTGGGGCCCCGAAAAATCGTGAGGAAACACTATTTTGGCGTGAGGGCGTGAGATGGACCTTAAAATCGTGAGCCTCACACCAAAATCGTGAGAGTTGGCAGGTGTGCAAGTGGTTCGTGCGTTACTAGATACTGCTTCGCAGTCTTCCTTCATCACAGAGGCATGTGTACAACGTCTGGGCCTAAGGCGACATCGTACAAATGTGAGTATTGCTGGGGTTGGCAATACTTTGATCCCGGAAGCCAAGGGATCAGTTATTTGAGAGATTAGATCACACCAATCACCAAAACTTCACATCACCAGCAAGGCATTAATTCTTAAAAGAATAACCAAAGACCTACCATCAACCAAGATTGCCACTGGGAGCTTAGTGCATCTAGATGGCCTGCCGTTGGCAGATCCCCAGTTCTCTGTGCCCAGTGCCATAGACATGCTGCTTTCTGCGGAGGTAGTGGCAGAAGTAATGACAGGTACCAAGATTCACGGACCGCCTCATGCCTTCCAAACCCTATTCGGATGGGTACTGGCAGGCAATGCTCCATGTGCACAGTTCACTCAGCAGGCATCAGCATCATTACTGATACGCACTGACATGTCCCTAGACCTCGCTCTTCAACGGTTCTGGGAGGTTGAAAATCTCCCTAGTAAGACCTTCACATCCAGGGAAGATCAGATCTGTGAACAGCACTTCCAGGAGACTCACAGGCGTGACAACCAAGGCAGGTATGTGTTGAGGCTTCCGTTTGCACGTTCAGCGGACATGTTGGGTGATTCATTCACAACTGCCCTCAAGCGATTGCAGGGGTTAGAGCGTAAATTATGTCGATCCCCACAATTGCTTCAGCAATATCAGCGATTCATGGAGGAGTACGAAAGCCTGGGCCATATGTCAAAGATTGGGACATTGACACAGAATGCCGACAGCAAGGTGTCTGTATCATTAAGGGAGGATGCGTGTAACCGACCACTGTACATTATACCACATCATGCTGTGGTCAAGGAAGATAGTTTAACGACTAAGGTAAGCGCAGTATTTGATGCATCGTCGGAGACGACCAATGGACCCTCCTTGAACAAGTTGCTGTTGTCTGGTCCTAAATTGCACAAGGAGGTTGCTGACATAGTGCTGAATTTCCGAACATCAGCAATTGCGATAACAGCGGATGTATGCAAGATGTATCGTCAAATTGTAATTGATCATGAGGATAGGAAGTTCCAGTGTATTTTGTGGCGTAATTCGGTTAGTGACCCCATACATATATTTGAGCTGAACACAGTAACGTATGGACTATCATCTTCACCCTTCCAAGCGCTCCGAACCATGCAGCAGTTGGCAACAGACGAAGGCGCTAACTATCCTTTAGCTGCTCACACTCTGTTACATGATGTGTTGACGTCGACCCAAGTGTCGCCCCAATTTTCGCAGTCCGTTATGTTGTGCCAACGCCTTCTCCTGCCCGTGGCAGAGGCGTGTAGTGTAGTGCGAACAAAGTGCAGTGTCAGTGCAAGGTGCAACGCGACGATCGGCCGCGAGCCGGAAGTGCAATAGCCGCCCGCGCGGCTATTCTGTGAGAGTTATGGAATCAGTGTATTTTCCCCTCCTGGGAACAATTAGTTACGTGAAACTATTAATTATATTATATTTAAAATACAATTTATAAACCATCCTTCCTGTAATGTTTGATAAGTCATTTTGTTTAATTCTTGTTCACCGCGCGACAAGGCCGCAGTTCGAGCCCAGACCGTCTGCCGCGCTCCGCACGGTTTTCGCGCGCTAAGTTCCGGCGGGGAGAGAGCAGTTCTCGCGACGAGGCTCTCGGGGTTGGACGCGCCGCGCAACACGAGACCATCATCCCTCAACCACTGAGGATCCGTCATTAACTTTCGGTCCATTCTAACTCGTTCGCATTGTCGTTGAAATCCGCCCCGAATTTCGGTGATATCAAGTCTGCCATGTAACGGAGTAGTGAAAGAGTTCACCGCGTCCGCGTGATCGGTGCGAGGGAGCGAAACTGTAAATATTCAGTGTCTTAGTGTATCTCTATGCGTAATCCGTGTCGACCACTGATTGGTCAGTAATTGTACTGTGTGATTTGTGTTGTGTAGGCTAGTCTGTAAACACCTTTTAGTTCGTGCTCATGTAAACCGGGCGTCCCGCACCAGGAATACTATCGTCGTGTACCGGATCACCGATTGGTCAGGAAATGTACAGTGTGACTCGTGTTGTGTAGGCCAGTTTGCAAACATCTGTGCATTCGGAATCAACCAGAAAACGACCACTAATGTGTTAGAGCCGTGCCCATGCACTTGCAGACGGAAAGGGCTAGGATTGTTACAGCGCCATGTACTAAGGGGAAGGTGTAATTAAATCACAACAAAGTTAACTCATAAACTCTTCATTTCGTCGCCACTGTCTCCCGCCACATGGCCAGGAACCCGTTCAGAGCTAGTCGGACCTAAGAAACCACACAGGAGATAGTTCAGGTGACATCAAGATGGCGCCCAACTAGTGTGGCAGCATTCCCTAATTATAAATTATAAAAAAAAAAAAAAAATTCTAAGCCGAGACGCAAGAACAAATGAGAGGCAGGTGTGTTGCCACACTCCGCGACAGGGCGATGTGAAGTAAGAGATAAGGCGGTATCAGGTAACGTTAGTCGACCGGGCGACGGCCGGGAATGTGAGCCGACTCGGTCGGGAAAGTAAAAAGATTGAAGGGGAAGATAACGCACAACGCGGTGTGAATTACAAACGGCGCTTAGCCTGCCCACCCCTTCCACACGCACCCAGAAATTTGCGCGCCGCAGGGCCGCGCAGGTGCCGAGCCAGCCCGAGCAAAGCCGAGTTCAGCCGAACAGCGCATTTTACCTCGTAACGCGGCCAGGGAATCAGCTGCGAAGCAGAACACGGGAGCAATGTTATCGCGGCCAATACCAGGGGCGTGTCAATATTGCTCACTGCCGCGGGACGCGGATCTTTTGACAGGCGCGCGGCAGTGGAGCAACACATGTCGCTGCCCACCGAAATCATACAAACAGGAAGCGGATAATCACACAGAAGAGAAGCCAGGCGAATTCATGCGGACGATGAAGTGCGAGTCAGAGCTACCAACCCCATTGCAACCAACTCGACTACAGACCTGTCAATCCAGAGCGGACACAACAGCAGGCGGGACGCTCGTGGAACTGACAGCAGAACCGTGCGTAAACTGCGCACGGCATGCAACACATCCGGAACACACGTGGATCCTAGCTGCAACAGCTGTGACGACCAAGTGGGGGAGCACGGGGGAGACACTGGCTAGGTCACGGCTGGTACTACCAGAGTTCCACGGACTCGCGCACGAGGATCCGAGAGCATTCCTACTCCAATGCGAAGTGCGTTTCGCCAGGGCAGGCCTACCTAGAGATGAGTGGGCAGGTCAGGCGAGTGAACAGCTGCGCGGTGCGGCCCGCCAGTGGTGGGCCCTGTGGGGGCGTTTCGCGCTACCGTGGTTGGAGTTTGGTGAGACGTTCATGCAGCGTTTCAATCACGGGTAAGCTGTGGTACAGTGCACTTCAGCATTCTACGGTGAGACACAACAAGGAGAGCCCGTAGAACAGTTCGTCGCACACAAAATGCGACTGTTCCGGCGCATATTCCCAGACGCGGAACTGACAGCTGCACTACCGACAGTCACTATGCTACTTCGAAACGACTTACATGCGCTGCTGCCGACCCGCCTCAGTGGAGGAGTTCGTGCGGATAGCGATCGACACAGAGCAGAACCTGAGGAGGGTGGGGCAGCGGGAGCCTACCAGCACTCGGCGATTTCCCACCACTCCACCACTCAGAAGCCTCCGAGACGCGACGCACATCGCAGACATGCGGGGCCTGCCCGAACCACCCAGAAGGCAGCGCGCCATTGAGGATGTAGTCGCCGCACAGACCAACTTGCGGGCGCAGGATCGTCGCAAAAAGAGACGGGATGGTCGATGCGCCGACGGCGAGGAGCGACCATCACGCTGCAAGTACTGTCCCACCATCGAGCACCACTGGCACAACTTGTGCCCGACCAGAGCAGCGTGGCTGGAAGAACAGAGGGGGACATCCTGTGCGTCGGGAAACGGATGCTAGGGGGTGTTGACACCACCGGCCATCACCCCCTGCTGTCGAGACCGGGAAACCACCACCCTGACACAGCTGACACCGCGATGGGCGCTGAGGGCAGCTCCACCACGCGCGTGCCCCCGAAGGCACCGCGCCGCCAGCTGACCCGGCGACCTTGGCCATGGCCGCGGTCACTCAGGAGACAGCACATCTGGGACAGCTGGGTCAGGGGAGCAGCGAGCTGCTCCGCATCCCGGTGGAGCTGGACGGGCAGCGTCTGGTGGCGCTAGTCGACACGGCGGCGAGCCATACTTACGTGGCAGCTCACCTCATTCGGCCGGAGCAGCTAGTGCCGGAGTCCAGGGACGTCCAGCTGGCAACACGTGGGACTAGCACGCCCACGACTGGGCGTGCCCAGGTATGCGTCTCCATCAGAGATTTTGTCAGCCACACCGATGCCCTAGTAGTAGAGGGCCTGAGGGATGACCTGATCCTCGGGGTGCCCTGGCTCAGACAAGTCGACGCCACCATCGAGGTCCGGGCGGGACGCCTCCACGTAGGCACACAAGGGCGTTGGACCGTATACGGGCTTAACCAGCCGGTACCACGCCCACCAGAAACTGTGGTGAATTTGAGGGACCTGCCCAATAACGTTCCGGCAGAGCACGTGGCCTTGGTAGATGGCGTACTGCACAATCATCCCGCTGTGTTCGCCGCCGCGGACATGTTGCGGAGAACCGACATCACGGAACACGTCATACCCATGGTTCCCCACCGGCCCCCGTTCGAGAAGGTCCTGGGGTTTGGGACTCATGAGCGGGCGGCCATTTTAGGGCAGGTAGAGGAGATGCTGCGGAACGGCGTTATTGAGCCGAGCACATCCCCGTATAATTGCCGCATCGTGATGGCGAATAAGAAGGATGGGACCCTTCGGTTTTGTATAAATTTCAAACCAATAAACAAGCTCACCATCCCATCACCACCCCCACTCATCAACAACACCGACGCGTTGGCGGGGCTGGGGAACGCCAAGATTTTCACCACGCTAGACCTTAAGTCAGGTTACTGGCAGGTCCCCGTTAGCCCAGCCGACCGTCCCAAGACAGCTTTCACCGCCCCTGATGGGCGGCGCTTCCAGTTCTGCGCGATGCCGTTCGGGCTGATGGACGCCCCCGCGTCGTTTCAGGCCATGATGGTCCGCGTCCTGGATGGCTATATCGGCGAATTCGCGGTAGCCTACCTGGACGACGTGATCGTCTGGTCCCAGACGTGGGAGGACCAAGCCCATCATTTGGCACTGGTCCTCGAACGGCTCGCCAGACACGGCCTCACCTGCGCCACCCACAAGTGCCACGTCGGTGCCCAGGAGATCCAGTTCCTGGGGCACGTGGTGAACTCGGAGGGTTGCCGCCCCCTCCCAGAACAGTTGACACTCATTGAGGGCAAGCAGGCTCCGCGCACGAGGAAGCAGCTACAGCGGCTGCTAGGTCTGCTGAACTGGCTGCGATCCTTTGTCCCTCATTTCGCTACCGTCACTGCGCCCATGACGGACCTACTGTCCCCCAAATCAAAGTTCAGGTGGACAGAGGCTGCGGACAAAGCACTAGCTCAGGTGAAGCAGAGCTTCAGGGAGTGTCATACTCTGTCGCGCCTGCGACCGGACCAGCCCCTGTATGTCCAAACAGATGCCAGCCAGGAGGGCATGGGCGCCGTTCTCTATCAGCTGGGGAAGGACGGGCAGCGCCGTGTTGTCGAGTACGCGAGTGCCAAGTTTGGCCCGGCGGAAAGACGATACCGCGTGAACGAGCAGGAGTGTCTCGCCGTGGTGTGGGCCCTGAAAAGGTACCGGCACCACCTCGAGGGGAGGCCCTTCACTCTGCGCACGGACAGTCAGTGCCTGCGGTGGCTGAACTCAGCGCAGGGACGTAAAACCAAGTTCACTCGCTGGGCGCTGCTGCTCCAGGGCTTTGCATTCACGGTGGAACACGTTCCGGGGCGCGAGAACCAGCTGGCCGATGAGCTGTCCCGTCATCCCGACACAAGTAACATGTTCACGGACAATCAGAGCTGGGAGGAGCTTTTACCACCATCACCACCACAACCCATCACATCAGCGACAACACAAACACCTGCCCTGTATGCCGCACGGGCGCGGGAGCAACCTGAACCAACCCTACACCATAACACGTTACCCGACCTGGTGGCGCACGTCCGCCGTGCCCAGCAATGTGACGTTACGTCCCGAAGCAAGCTGGACGATTGCGGTGATCGCATGGTGCCAAACCTGCGCAGCTGGGAGGGAATCTTGCAGTCTCGAGAGCCGGGTGACGGACATCCCTGGAAGACCTATGTACCACCAGACGCACGTGTCGCCATCATCAGCTTCTTTCACGATCACGAGCTGGCGGGCCATCCGGGAGCTGAGCAGTCACTGCGAGGTATCCGGAGGATTTTTTATTGGCCGGGCATGGCCGCTGACACGCGGAGACACGTGAGGGCGTGTCAGCGCTGTCAGCAGCGGAAGTCTCGCCGTCCGGACGGGTTCGAACAGCAGGTACCACGGTGTCCAGAGCAGCCGTTCCACACCGTGGCTCTGGATATTATGGGACCTTATCCCCGCACGGCCCGCGGACGGAGGTTTGTGGTCGTGGTGACAGACGTGTTCACCAGGTGGGCGGAGGCCTTCGCAGTTGCGAACGTCAAGGCTGGGACTGTTGTCGCCCTCCTGGACCGGGAGGTGTTTCCCAGGTATGGTTTTCCCCGGGTGCTGCTCACCGACAACGGAGTACAGTTCACGGGGAGACACTGGAGGGGCGCTTGCCTCCGCTGGGGACTGCGGCATCACACCACCCCTACCTACCACCCCCGCGCTAATCCCACAGAAAGGCGCAACCAGGATATTAAAACACAGTTGCGCCTCCGGCTTGATGCTGATCACACTAAATGGGACATCCATTTGCCGACCCTACTTTACTGCTTACGTCGCCGCACTAACGTCGTCACAGGACGTACACCCGCTGAGCTCCTCCAGGGGAGAAACCGGCCCCTGCCAGGGGAGCTGCCGGTGGCTGGCGAGCTGCAGGTGGCTGGCGAGCAGGAGACTGTACCCATCGAAGAGCAGCGGGCGGAAGCACGGTGCCGCCAATCCAGGTTCCTGGCGAACCATACACCACAAACACATAGGCCCCCACCCCAGCTACAACAAGGTCAGTGGGTCCACGTGAGGTGCCACCATCTATCCGCCAGCAGCCGCAAGTTCTGTGCAGGTCTGGCCCCCAAGTGGTCCAGTGCGAGGGAGATTGTCGCCCGGATGGGCACGTCGACGTACCTGGTAAGGCAGGAGAACCGCAAGTTAGTCAAGGTCCACAGGGATGATTTACGATTGGCGGAAACTCCGTCACACGCCCTCTGTCGCGCAAGGATGCCTGACTCTCCCACCCCACCACCCTCACTTCCTCCACCGATGTCGTCAACGCCAACCCGAGTAGGAGACCTTGCCGCCCATGGCGGTGAGACCGCCGGTGCGACAGACCTGTCGGCCGACGACTCAGTGTCAGATGTCAGCCGGGTTAAGAGTAGTCTGATAACCCCAGTGCCTCTGACCGACACGTGTAGCGAACACACACGAGGTGGGGAAGGCGATCTACAGGGAAATTGGGCCCCAGGGGCACCAATACCAACACATGGTGCGACCATGAGGGATCTGGAGAGGGTGATGGCCCTACTCCCAGACGAACTCCCGAGTGGTCCAGAGATTGTACAGCTAGATGAGAGGGAAGTCATCGAGGTTCCGAACGGCCAGCCAGAACCGACCATCACGGCCCCGGAGGAGCCCCCAGGGTGCTCCCCGAGCAGAGACAACCACGAAGGGGTGACCATCTCACTCCTCAGTGGAGAAGTGGAAGTGGACAGCGCACGTCCAGTAGTGATAGACATAGGCCCACGAGACTTGAGCCCGAAAGCAGGCATACCAGATGCTAACCCGACCCAGGGACCCCGACGGTCCGCACGGCACCGAGTCGCTCCAGCTCGCTTCCCAGACTTTGTCCAGGAAGGCCCACGGTCTACCAGGGGCAACACTAACACCCGTGTCAGGCAGCAACCCGCCCACACATTACCGGCCATGACACCGCAGTGTAGCGCCATGTGGTTACTCCCGTTTTTAGCATCACACAGGGAAAAGGACCAACACAAATCCCTCCAACCCCACTACACAGCCACTCTCACATCAGCCCAGGTGCTACGACTGTGTGTGTAGTCTGAGAGACGTTGGCGCACAGAACGGCCTCGCGGAAGGGGGGGCATTTTACGTCGACCCAAGTCTCACCCTAATTTCCGCAGTCCGTTATGTTGTGCCAACGCCTTCTCCTGCCCGTGGCAGAGGCGTGTAGTGTAGTGCGAACAAAGTGCAGTGTCAGTGCAAGGTGCAACGCGACGATCGGCCGCGAGCCGGAAGTGCAATAGCCGCCCGCGCGGCTATTCTGTGAGAGTTATGGAATCAGTGTATTTTCCCCTCCTGGGACCAATTAGTTACGTGAAACTATTAATTATATTATATTTAAAATACATTTTATAAACCATCCTTCCTGTAATGTTTGATAAGTCATTTTGTTTAATTCTTGTTCACCGCGCGACAAGGCCGCAGTTCGAGCCCAGACCGTCTGCCGCGCTCCGCACGGTTTTCGCGCGCGAAGTTCCGGCGGGGAGAGAGCAGTTCTTGCGACGAGGCTCTCGGGGTTGGACGCGCCGCGCAACACGAGACCATCATCCCTCAACCATTGAGGATCCGTCATTAACTTTCGGTCCATTCTAACTCGTTCGCATTGTCGTTGAAATCCGCCCCGAATTTCGGTGATATCAAGTCTGCCGTGTAACGAAGTAGTGAAAGAGTTCACCGCGTCCGCGTGATCGGTGCGAGGGAGCGAAACTGTAAATATTCAGTGTCTTAGTGTATCTCTATGTGTAATCCGTGTCGAACACTGATTGGTCAGTAATTGTACTGTGTGATTTGTGTTGTGTAGGCTAGTCTGTAAACACCTTTTAGTTCGTGCTCATGTAAACCGGGCGTCCCGCACCAGGAATACTATCGTCGTGTACCGGATAACCGATTGGTCAGGAAATGTACAGTGTGACTCGTGTTGTGTAGGCCAGATTGCAAACATCTGTGCGTTCGGAATCAACCAGAAAACGACCACTAATGTGTTAGAGCCGTGCCCATGCACTCGCAGACGGAAAGGGCTAGGAATGTGACAGCGCCATGTACTAAGGGGAAGGTGTAATTAAATCACAACAAAGTTAACTCATAAACTCTTCATTTCGTCGCCACTGTCTCCCGCCACATGGCTAGGAACCCGTTCAGAGCTAGTCGGACCTAAGAAACCATACAGGAGATAGTTCAGGTGACAACAGTGTTTGTCGATGATATTGTGACCGGAGCTGATACTGTAGGTGATGCACAGGAATTGAAAACTCAGCTAGTGGCGCTACTCGGAGCAGGTGGCTTCCAACTTCACAAATGGTGCTCCAATCATGGAAATGTAGTCGGCACCCATGACACTGTTCAGGCTGATATGAAATTTGACATTACGGAGTCGGAGAAGGTGTTAGGAATACATTGGACGCCATCAAAGGATGAGTTTTGCTACAAGGTAAAGGTACCCACTGTACCGAATGCCAAACGTGGTATTCTGTCTTTCATAGCTCGATTGTATGACCCATGTGGGTGGTTGGCCCCAGTGATTACAGCCAGTAAAATTCTGCTGCAAGTGTTGTGGACTAAGGGTCTTGGTTGGGATGACCAAGTTGACGAAGACATCTTGTCTGAATGGGAGAGCTTTACAGCAGCGTTACCATTGTTGTCTCGGGTACGAATACCCCGATTTATTCCATTGCAAGAATTGGACGTTCAGTTTCACGGGTTCTGTGACGTGAGATAGAAGGCCTTTGCTGCAGTCATGTATGTTAGGTGTGTGACAAGGAGCGGTGAAGTTACTGTGCGCCTGCTAATGGCAAAGTCAAGGGTCGCTCCCTTAAAGACATTGTCCATTCCAAAACTTGAGCTCTGTGCTGCACACTTGTTGAGTAAGCTATGCTTACATGTTTTGGCACTTTTCCAGCCCAAGGTCAAGACTCCAGCGTTGCATGCTTGGACAGACTCAACTGTTGTCCTAGCTTGGTTAAGAATGTCTCCACACAAGCTGCAGACATTTGTAGCCAATAGAGTGGCCGAAATTCAGAGTGCTGTGCCGCATAAGTGCCTGGAAGCATGTTCCCTCGGAATGCAACCCAGCTGATGCAGCATCTCGTGGATGCTTGCCAGTTCAACTGCTGGAGCAGTCTTGCTGGTTCGGCGGTCCTGGATGGCTGTTGCAAAAGGAAGAACATTGGCCATCACAGGCGATGAAACACCACGGGAGCATTCCCGAACTGAAACCATCTTCAGTTGTAATATTGGTTGCTCAGCATGAAAAGAAGTCAGAGGACCCTCTAGGTCTTATCCAGAATGCATCTTCATTGAGTAAACTTCAGGCTGTGACAGCATGGGTTCTGCGTGCGAAAGCAGGATTACAGAAACAACAGTACTTACAGGACACCATTTTAACCTTCAAGGAAAGGGAGGCTGCTTTAACTTACCTGATCAAAATGACCCAATTATATTTCTTTAAGGATGCCATCACTGCCATCAAGAAAGGGGAAACATGTAGCAAGAATATGCAGGCATTGGCACCCTTCATTGACTTACAGGGAGTCGTCAGGGTGGGCGGCAGGTTACAAAATGCCTCTATTCCTGAGGACTAAGCATCCTATTCTGTTACCGTCACAAAGCAAACTTTCAGAGTTAATTGTGATTCACTTTCATGTTGGCCACCTCCATGCGGGCTCACACTGACACGGCATCAATACTGGATAGTCTCTGGAAGAAGTCTAGTTCGCAAGCTGCTTCACAAGTGTATGAATTGTTTCAAGGTGAGAGCTACAGCATTGACACACTAATGGGCGCACTACCAGTCGCAAGACTTACTCAAGTCCGAGCGTTTCGTTCTGTAGGAGTCGATTTTGCAGGGCCATTTCTCACTACCCCAGTCAGAACACGAAGAAGAGTGACGTATAAGACCTACATGTGTTTGTTTGTCTGTATGGCCACTAAGGCGGTACATCTTGAAATGGTGACTGATCTTTCTGCAGACGCATTCTTAGCAGCCTTGAAACGGTTTGTATCACTCCGAGGAACTCCCACGGAAATCTACTCTGACAATGGTACTAACTTTGTGGGTGTCAATAACCACTTGAAGGAACTCTACAAGACTCTGTGGTTAGGCGAGCCTCGACAGCACATCTTGTGTGAAGCAGCTCAACGAGGTATCAAATGGCACTTCAACCCCCCCCGCAAGCCCTCACTTTGGGGGCCTTTGGGAGGCGGCTGTTAAAATAGCAAAACAACACATGAAGCGAGTAGTGGGGAACCTGCTGCTTACCCTAGAGGAATTTGTCACTCTGCTAGCACAAATATCAGCGGTGATGAACTCTCGGCCACTGTGTGCGCTGTCAACAGACCCTGAAGAGTATGATGTACTCACTCCAGGTCATTTTCTGGTTGGCGAGCCAATGACTGCTGTGCCAGACCACGATTTGATGAATATTTCCCTAAATAAGTTGGACAGATGGCAACTTGTTACCTGCTTGCAACAGACAATGTGGAAACGGTGGAGTGTGGAGTACCTCCTCACTCTTCAACAACGTGCTAAATAGACCACCCCAACACCTAACGTACAACTAGACAGCCTGGTTTTGGTCCAAGAACCCAATCTTCCTCCACTTAAATGGAAGACTGCCAGAGTCACAGCTCTCCATCCAGGCCAAGATAGGATAGTGCGTGTTGTCACACTGAAGACTCCTCATGGGACATTTGTGAGACCAGTGGCTAAAGTTTGCCCATTGCCCATGAACTAACCATACTAGTTCTTGGCTATTTCACATTCTTGTTAGGAATGCCGTAGAGTTATGTAGTTTTTTTGTCTAGATGTTTATCTGGTGATTATGAAAATACTTATTTTCGGTGGGCGGAATGTTGAAGGTTGCTGTATACCTTTTTTATTTGTGCGACTTGGTGCCTTCTTGCACCACCCGTTGGACCTTGGGACAGTGCTGCGATCTTCGGACTAAACGGACAGTTACGCATCATCATGGCGTCTGTCCAAATGTTGATGTATGTGCTCGAACAGACTGTATTTTATATTTATGGTGGTTTTATTACATGTATATATAATGATGAATTCATATCTTTCATTAATATAATGCAATTAATTACACATTATGTATTTAAGTTTAATCTCACATTGTGCTGGTATGCTAGATTGAATTTATATAGTTTAAAACTAGTGATGGGTCGAATCCCATTTTTCCCGAATCCGAATCTTGAATTCGAATCCCAAACAGTACCTCGAATCCACCTCTCGAATCCAAATCCAGATCTCAAGGGTTAATTATAAATAATTTGTAAGTTAAGAGAAAAAATTAAACATAATGCAGAATTATTCAACCCTTTAAATTTTTATTTAAAAAAACAAGGATTTTGACACGGTCTGGATCAAGACGATTCCGTTTTTGGTCACATAAGTTTCCTGAAGTGCTGAACAAACGTTCAGAGAACACTGTCGCAGGTGGTGAACACAAATATTTTTTGGACAGTTTATGTAGCCTGGGTGAACAAGCAGACTGAGTTTTCCAGTATTCAAGGATGTTTATTTCTGGATTAACTGTAGGATCACGTAAGAATCTGGTTACTTCATCAATTGTTGTAGAATCCGACTTGGTGATTTAAGGCATTTAGGCATTATCTATGAGTACAGTGATTCATGTATCCACAGAATAAGGAAAACGAAATTCAACATCCGACGGAACAATATTTTGTAGTTACCAACTTGACATATGTTTAAAGTCCCAAATGAAGATAAACATTTGCCTGAAATATTTTATGGAAACTGAAAGGCGCCATCTTGACTTCAATGGTTTTAGGCCATAAGAAATATTGTTGTGCGTCTTTTAAAATTAAGCCTCACTAAAGCATAGTGATTAATATGCCCAAAGTTAAAAGTAATGGGGTGTTTTCTCTAGTTTACCCATTAAAATTCTTTATATTAATATTAGTTATTTTTTGTGTTGCTCAAAATGATTGGCTAACAAATTCATTGGTTGGCCATCATGGAATTCTCAGATAATACATATTTTAACGTTTGTAGTCTACACAAACCAAACTTGGTCCTAAAAAAATTCATAAATAGAACGTGTATCAGAATATTTAAAATTGAATCACGATTAAAATAATAATTGTATAATGTATTAATTTTTGTCAATCATTATTTCATTTTGTTATTACTACATGTGCGACCGTAACTTGTGATGAGTCGGCATTATTGTTGTATTACTAAGTAAAAGATTTCTCGGTAAAGTTATTAAAAAAAAACAAGATTCATATTACTAGTCTATATCCTAAATGTGCATAATTTTATTTTTTAGCATATTCTGAGAATAAATCTGTGATTTATGCCTTATTTAATGCCAATGCAGCGACAATGCATCCTAGTCCATGAATATAAAGTAAGTTTCCCAAATCAGTACATGCTTCATAATTTTTTTATATAATAACGAATTAAAAGTACAATACAGTAGAACCTCGTTAATTCGTGATGCGCTAATTCAGGAATCGGATAATCCGGGACAATTTAAAAGAGCAGAAAAAAAAAGAGAAGTAAAAATTGTCAGCGCTTAAAATTAACGTCACGCGGGCTGGCGGCGGCAAACACTGCAAGCCATCGCGTGGGCCGCCAAACTCTGCAACGCTGTTTGTACCGACCCTTTGTGTCGCCCCCCCCCCCCCCCCTTCAGCAGTCACATTTGTCACTCTTTAAACTTGAGGGGGATGTCCTGACTTCTGCTTCCCGTCTCCCTTTTTTACCACCAGCCAACGCATGGCAGGCGCCTGGCGAGTGACGTGTCTGGCTGGCATTCGGCTGGACGAAGGGGGAGGGGAGGGGGCGGCAAGGTCAGCACGATCTTATCTTTCTCTCTTCGGCTGTTGAACTAATGGCTAGGCAGTGCTGTATTTTTTTAAGCCGAGACACTAATTCGAAGACGGCCGGCCGGCCCTTACCGTGAACGGATTATCCGGGTTTATTATCATTATTATTATTTTTTTTACAGGATTTCAATTATCCGGGCATCGGCGGGTCCCAATTAACACCAATAATGGGGAATTTACTATTTTTTTTCCATCTGCTGCCAAGGCGCAGTAAGCCTCGGGAGATGTTACGTCACATGACCTTGGCCTTAACCCAGCTGCACGCCGGTGTCTGAGAAGCTTGACAAGACCTTCCGGGCTTTTAATCGCAAGTCCGTGAAATTCGGTAATCCGTGATTATCTCGGTCCCGACCATCACGTATTAACGAGTTTTTACTGTTCCTCAATAGGATGTGTTCCAAGGAAAACGTAAACAGGCCAAGTAAATTGTAAGCATTTAAGTTACATTTACATCAATATTTTTTCCTCGAATCCCGAATCTTTTCCCTCGAATTTCGAATCTTTCGAATACTAGAGATTCAGTGGGATTCGAGGATTCGAAGATTCGACCGGCCCATCCCTATTTAAAACTAATTTATGTTATTTGTAATAATTGTTACTTAATGGGAAAATATTTTTCCCTGGAGTATCAAAAGTATCGAAATTATCGAACTGAAAAAACAATACAGAATCAATTATCGAAAGTGTGGTATCGTCCCACCTCTAATCAAAAGCTATAATTAATTAAAGATAAACTGAAACTTTAAAACGCAAGTCAAGCGAGTAATTTCAGCTTGACTCAGCTCAAAAGATAAGTTCATTGTACCAGACGGTAATTACCTTAAAACTCAATTCGTATTTGGCAAAGGTGAGTATAAAAGCAAGTCCCACTATTTTGCAAAAACTTAGTACTATTTACTTTCTCTCTATTTACTTTTTTTTTTTAAATACAAATCAAATATTTAAGTTACACATTCCTGAATACGTGAAACCCTCTTTTATATTTCAAACACTGGGAAACAAAACCATTTTGGAATGAAAAGCCTACAGATGCTGTCATATATTTGTAACCTTCTAAAAAAATATTTTTATATGTTTAGAATGTTCTTTTTTTTTTACTACAGCATTAATCAATAGAACTGATGTTTTACACAAACCAAATCTTTGATTACTTAGTTCCCCAAGATGCAGGGCAAGCTTTGTTTCTGTTTATAAAAAAAACTAGGTATAAATCTATTGTACACAAATTTTCATTGAATTATTTTTAAAAATATATGTGTGACATGATGTTTAAACATTCTGAAGAAAAGTCATATCTGGGCATGGGAAAGTAGGAAAAATTGTTGCTAACCATAAAATATAGGAGAAAAAAAAAGAACTGTCCAAATACTGATGTTTGAATAAGTGAATATTGAATCTAAATTCTTAACGAAGTTCAATCAAATGTTGAAAACATTGATTCAATTCACTTAGCTAAAGGACTAGGTAATATTAGTACCAAGTTAAACCTTGTCCCAGCTGTTTACAACTTTTGTTTGGGTAATTTTATAGTCAATGCAAATCATTTTTTTAAGGCAATAAAAAATTGTCTACTAGGTTATTTAAATACTAGGCCTGAGAAAATACAAGTTTTATAGTTTGAATTGAATATGAATATAAAATTATTTGCGAAAACGAACATTGACTTTGAATAGTAAAAATAAGAATTGTATCCCACAAAACATTTTTTTTACATCATGTACCAATGTCTGAAAAATTAAGACAAATAATACTAAAGTGAAAAGTTGGTTAAGTTAGGTCAGCTAAAATAATTATATGGAAAATGTTTTTTAAAATAATTAAATTATGAAATAATCATTTAAAAATATTCAGCTAACCTAATTTAACCTAAAAACTAACTTAACAACCCATCAACCAACACTTCACTTCAGTTCCTATTCACCTTATTTTCCAAATACCTCTACTCTACATACTAATGATCCAGAAAATTTTTGCAAACAGCAAAATACAGTGAAATCCATTGCAATCTATTTTACAAAAAACAATAATCTTTCTTTAAAATGCCCTATTTCCCACTTAGTGATTGAATGAGCTAATAATTACATATTTAAACACTAGTTATTCCCGAGATATTGTTAACGGGTCATTCCATGTCAAGTGGTCTAAACATTTTTTTGTGACCTTCTTCAATCTTGATGAAATTTGGGGTAAGTCAATACCAATACTTAGGAGGATCTTACACAAAATTTCAGTTTGATTGGCAGTATAGTCTGGGTTCTAGAGGCTCCTGCACAAAGATGGTCGTTGCAACACCAGCGTGCGCCTGAATAAAATGGCAAGTTTGAAATGCTATTGTGGCACAACTACAGCAGCTAGCATCCTGAAAATTGGTAACCTAGGAGAACTTTTTGTGCTCTACACAATGGTAAGAGTATCACTTATTCAAAAGGCTTACATTTATTGCTAGCACCTCCCAAAGTTGGCAAAAATATTCATTACCTTAAATTTAGAGCTGACTTTTGCTGTCCATAACTTTACAACAGTGTTGCCGGAATGCCTGTGCTTCTGCTAGCTAATCAAGACCATAGCTGCTGTCAGTTTGCCAAAAGAGCAGCTTCTAAGCTTATTAAATTTTGCAGATATTTGCCTCTAAACTAGGGATTTTTGTTCTACCCACTGAATTATACCCTTTTTTAAACTGACATAGCACAAAACTATCTTCTCTGATTGAGTTCTTTCTGGCATGGTTAGAAAGAGCAGCCTTTTTGCTTTAAGAATCATCTTGTTTCATCTTTGTGTCTCAATGTTTAAGACAAGAAAATTTACTTTAAAAATTGCCCTTTTTTAGCTACCTGACATAGAACGCTGTGAGAAAATCAGCATCAAAGATAATGAATTTCCAACCATTTAAATTTTTGTACTCCTTAAAATGGTGAGGTATTAATATACAAGCAAATTTTAATATAAAAGCATAAGGAAAATATTTTTTATTATTGATCATGTAATAATTGACTAGACGTGAAGGGAAATTGTTTATACTATAAACATTAAATCCTTGTGTTGGTCCATGGTGGCTGAGCCACTACCAGTTCATTCTCTAAAAGATATGCTTCTCTCAATGAAAGCATGAATTGATATCCCCATCACCTAGGGGTCACGCCCGATAAATAGGCAAGGCTAGCCACGGGTGAGTCTCTTTAGCGTGGGTTCCCAAGCCCACCAGGGGTTTCTTGCCATGGATCCCAAGCCAGTGGTGGGTTAATGGTTGCCAAGCCAGAGTGATGCACTGGTCAAGTAAAGAATAATGAAATGACCAATGGGAAAACGCAGACGTAATTATTGTTTTACAATTGATTGGAATTTATCTTCAATGCTTGACGGCATCATTTCTGTTATAAAGTGTACTGCCTTCCCATTGCTGTAGCATTAGGAGCTGGAATGTTGGCAATAATATGCTGTTCTGGTATCCAGCAGGTGTCTCTTCTAGGAGGCCAGTAAAATGATCTTGCAATTCCATAAGGATGCATGAAGTCTATAAGAACATCATGCTCTTCAAATGAAATTTCACAAATGTTGCCAATCCACTATTTGTTTTCATAAATACAGGCAAGATATTGGCCAGGCTGAAGACTTGCAATTGATAGGGTTGGTGGGTTGACTACAGCAGATGGGTTCAAATGGGCTAAAAATGATGAAGAGGAATAATTTGAAACTCTGCTAACATGAATTGTAGCTTCATTAATGGGTACAAAGTGATGGTTTTCCCTGGTTCGTGCTACTGTAAGGCCATCTTTAAACCTATGTTCTTGTTGTAAGGAAACTGCTTCAATTTCTTCTTTGGAAATAAAAAAGCACTTGATCCCTTTGATCTGCTGCACACTATAGCTAAAATGATCTTGTGGTGTCAAAATTTGGTTGACAGGATGGTGAACGCTGGCACGTGCTGCTGATCGCTTAATAGTTCCACCAATGCCATCACAAGGTGACTTCCCATGGCTTGTGCCAAAAAAGTTCCACTCGGCAGTACAATTAAAATCGTTTTCATGATGGCACAAATTCATAAAATTCTTGTAATTCTTGTATTGTGCAGCAGAGCCATCACTGAAGTAGTATATGTGCACTATTTCACCAACTTTGTTCTTTAGATACTCTATTAGCTTGCATAAAAAGACATGCCACAGCGATTGTGTCATGCTGCAGGTGATCACTGATAATAGAAAAACTGATGCTTTGCAATTGGTTGGCATTCTTGTAGTACACTACAAAGGGATGCAATGTAGCTTGGCTGTTTTCCCAATGAAAACCTTGAACTGCATCTTGTACAATAAAGGAATAATTTTCGGCAAAATCCATCAATCTAACTAATTCACCAGGTTTCAAATTTTCTTTTGTGGCTTTAAGGTGGTGACTTTGAAATTTAGCAATGTAGTGATGGGAAGAAAGTTTCAAAATTTTGCTGACTAAGGCTTCAATGAAATCTTCAATAGTGTCCTGTTTGGATTCCAATGTATCCCTATCAGTGTGCACCCACTGCATGTATAGAATTGTGTCTTCACGGTCGTTGTCTTCAAAATACTTTTGCAAATATTTTACCAATTCTTCAGTCTGTGGACATTCTTCACAATGATGAAGCATGCAATCTTTTGAATCCAAGCTGCAAACTGTCTTACTGATGAGGTACTTGTAGTCGTCTTTAATGAGAGTGGCTTGCAGCATTAGCTTCACATTTTGATGAATGGTACATACACAAACTGAGTGTGTCCCGGATGCACTAACAATAATGCACGATTTTTGCCTAAGCTCACAAAATTTAAAAAATCCTATTTCAGATCCATATCGGGTTCGGTATTCTGCATACAATTCCTTCAAGTTACAAAGGATCAGTCACTTTTGCACTTGAACTTTAGTATCTTCTGAGAGCCTTACTGAAACATAGTCCTTCTTTCCAGGGCACAATAGAGTAAATTCATCATCTTCGTAAAATGCAAGTACTCTTTGTTTTATTTCATCCAATAGCTTCTTTCCCTGTTTTTTTTCCAGACATTGCCAACAGACCACCTTCTTCTTTCAGCTTCCTTGCTTTCTTCACCATTCTTTCAGAAACATATTTAAGTGGTTGGCAATTCACTATCTTTGATGCTGATTTTGTCGCAGCGTTCTATGTCAGGTAGCTAAAAAAGGGAAACTTTTAAAGTAAATTTTCTTACCTTAAACATTGAGACACAAAGATGAAACAAGATGATTCTTAAAGCAAAAAGGCTGCTCTTTCTAACCATGCCAGAAAGAACTCAATCAGAGAAGATAGTTTTGTGCTATGTCAGTTTAAGAAAGGGTAAAATTCAGTGGGTAGAACAAAAATCCCTAGTTTAGAGGCAAATATCTGCAAAATTTAATAAGCTTAGAAGCTGCTCTTTTGGCAAACTGACAGCAGCTATGGTCTTGATTAGCTAGCAGAAGCACAGGCATTCCGGCAACACTGTTGTAAAGTTATGGACAGCAAAAGTCAGCTCTAAATTTAAGGTAATGAATATTTTTGCCAACTTTGGGAGGTGCTAGCAATAAATGTAAGCCTTTTGAATAAGTGATACTCTTACCATTGTGTAGAGCACAAAAAGTTCTCCTAGGTTACCAATTTTCAGGATGCTAGCTGCTGTAGTTGTGCCACAATAGCATTTCAAACTTGCCATTTTATTCAGGCGCACGCTGGTGTTGCAACGACCATCTTTGTGCAGGAGCCTCTAGAACCCAGACTATACTGCCAATCAAACTGAAATTTTGTGTAAGATACTCCTAAGTATTGGTATTGACTTACCCCAAATTTCATCAAGATTGAACATGGTCACAAAAAATTTTTTCTCAAATTTAGACCACTTGACATGGAATGACCCTAACAGCAGCCAGGTAAATTGTTTTTTAGTTCAGTAATATCACAAACACAATTTTTTTCTAATTTCATCTGGAATCTTAAATAATTATTTACTTTTTTTATATATTTTTTAGCTGAAACATCTGTTTCATCAAAGATATATACAGCAAGTAAGCTGCTACAGTATCTCATGGTGTTATATCGAAAGTGACTATTGATTTATACGCCGCTGAAACTATGACAATTATGTAATTCATTTAATGCCCATCTCAACAGCACGTCTAAATTTTATGGTGTTGTAATCCATGGTTGTTGACGTTTATTTTTTCCCACTTTTGGTGCGTGTGACGAAAAGAATAATAAAAATAATATTTTGTTTTCAAGTTTGAAATGACAAATATGTAATGTTTTGAATTGTTTAGGGATTTTTTCTGTTACTTTTTAGCGAGACTAGCAAAAAAAATTGGAATACTTGTTGCATTTTTAAAATGTCAGTTATTGTTTATGTTATTAATTATGAAGTCCCATTAAACATCAAAAAAGAGTACCGTATTTACTCGTGTATAGCGCGCCCTCGTGTATAGCGCGCACCACGATTTTTGCAACAAATTCCAAAGAAAAATTTTTTTTTTCCCGTAAATAAATTGTACTAACATTTTGTGGTACCTGATAAGTAATTACGTATGAAACAAATGATAATTTAAATTGATGTGTGGTGATGCGTCAGGAAAATACTTAAACTCTGCTGTGCAGACGGAAGATAATGAAGCGCTGTATCGTCACAACTGGTACGTGGGCGGGAGGAAGGGAGGCAGGCAGGAATGTGACACGGAGGACTAGATGACTCACCGGTAGCAGCTGCGACAAAGCGAAGGAAGTGGGAGGGGGACTGGTGTCAACATTCTCTCTCTCTCTCTCTCTTTTATTTTACTAGCTGTAGAGGGGGAGGTCTAAAAATAAACAAGAGACCTGCGAGCTTGCGCGCGCACATGTGTGTGTGTGTGTGTGTGAAAGAGAGGCCTTGTTGCTTGTGCGTATGTGTGGGGGCTGGCCAGAAACGTCACCCGTCAACCGGCAGTTAACGACTTCCACTCCTCCCCCGCCACATTTACTTACTTTTTTTTTCCGTGTATAGCGCGCATCCTTATTTTTTTCCTTTACTTGAGGGGAAAAAAGGGCGCGCTATACACGAGTATATACTTACACAAGTGACTTTATCTCAGCAGTGAAAATTGGTATATGTCAAACTCATGAGGTATGCTATGTCAAGTATTCGTAAGCAAACTGATATTTGTTATTTCTAAGTGTTAGTATTCGAGGTCGAATCAAATAGTTTATTATTTGTAATTATATTTGAAAATTTGAATATTCACAAAGGCCTATTAAATACCAAAAGATTTACAAATGTAAAATACCAAAATCTGTGTACTTCTGAATTACATTTCTTTCCCCACAAATACCTTGGCAGTAGATATTTAAGTAGGACATAATGAGTGTCATAAGACAATATTTGCGCGTGCTAAAAAATATAAAAAGTAAAAGTGAAAATATCCACCACTAAAAAGAAATTCAAGCAAGAACAGCAAACAATGTTAACTCACATTGACTGGCTGACGAACACTGCAACACATTATCCTCAATGGATGCTTCAAGGTCCGGGGTAGAGTGCTCCAAAAGGCTGGTGTTTCCTGGAGTATCTGGCACATTCGGAGACTGGCTTCCTACATTCTGAAAATAGAACGTAACAACTTCTTGAATTTGTAATAAATACTACTGCAAAACACCACTAATACAAACCTAGAGGAACTACTATAATTCTTTTCACTTGACATAAGACAAATTTTTAAATGGGTGCCAAGTGACACTCCTTTGGTATATAAAATTGATTTTTTCCCCCTCACAATGGTGTCATTGAAATTTTTAAAAATCAATATAAATGTTCATAACAGAGCTAATAAACCAGTCCACTATTAAATAATACATTAAAATATAATACAGTTACGGTACATAAAATATGATAAAGAATTTCTCTTGAACATATTTTATTAGCTGAGCTATTATATGGTGACTTAACATCAAAACATAAATTAAAAAAATGTATTTTACAAAAATAAAACCATAGAGTTAATCAAATGTCACTTTGTACTTACTAAAGTTACTTACCCTCACTAAAGCAAGCCTCAATACAGCATTTAGGCATGCTAGTTTGTATATAAATTAATGTCGAGAGTAGCTTGCCATATTTTCACTCCAAAGGAAGGCGACGGGTAGAAAATAAAATATCTGTTTACCAAAGTACGGCACAGTTTCTCCACCGAAGGACCACACAATCAAATACGATAGGTTTGAATCCACGTACTTGTCCACACACTTCACTGCACAAGTCCTGCATCTACAACCAGAATTGTGTCCACAGCAAACCCATTTTTTTTCTGTTAAGTTGCAACTAACAACCTGACTTACTTAAACCATGTTTTGTATGTGAGAAACCCTAAAAACGAAAACTGAATAGTCGCAATGGCGCCCGTTAACAGTATCCTTAAATGACGTTATCTTTGAAAGATTTGTGCAATGGGAGTGCATGACTTGATGTAAGTTTTTGGACACAAGCCATTGCTAAGAACTTTTTCTGTTGAAGAAAAACTAAAAAAATAAAAATAAAGAAATACAGTAGAGTCTCGCTAATCCGGACCCCGCTAGTCCGGACATCCGGTTAATCCGGACGGATCTAAAAAAAAAAAAAATGATGAAAAATAATGTTGTAACAAAGGATAATAAGAAAATACATTTCTAAGAGAGGGTCCTCTTGCCCTCAGTTGCCGGGAGTCTTACCGCTAGTTTTCCGCTCATCGTCTGTTTTCCAAGAAACGACTCGCTCTATACCTGCGAGTGGTTTTGTTTTGTTCCCTTCAGTCGATGGTTACTCGTGCTGGTGATAGGTGTTTGTGAAAGTTATTTTTATTCAGTGCGAGTGTTGTATTGTGTGCACTTATTAAGAGCAACGTAATGGCTACTAAACGTAAGAAGGTGACTGTAACAATGGAGCAAAAACAAGTCTTATTTTCGTATTGATGCGGGTGAATCATTAACTAGAATCGCGCAAAATTTAGGAATGGGAATACCAACTATTTCTGATTGGAAAAAAAAATTGAAAGAAATTGAAGATTTTTTTGTTAAAATGGTGAGTAACGACAGTCTGGGTAACAGAAGCACGTTAAAAAAGAAATTTAAACTTTAGACGAGGCTTTGTACATATGGTTTTGCCAACAAGGTGAAAAAGTCGTTCCGCTGTCGGGCGTAACATTACAAGCGTTCGCGCTCAAACTCAAAAAAATTAAATGTTAATTAATTGTAATTTTAATGTATTGTATTATTTATAAGTTACATACATGTGTACTTAGTTTTTAAGTACTTTATAATAAAACACAGTTGATTTTTAAGCATAAAGATTTTTCTTTAGCCTATAAAACTTATTTTTGATACATTTTAAAGTTGATTACGGTTAATCCGGACTTTTGGTGATCCGGACAGGGTCCGATCCGGACAAGTCCGGATTAGCGAGACTCTACTGTAAATAAATAAAAATACCCAAACAAGACAAAAATTTTGTGTTTTTTGTCTTTTTTGGGTATTTTTATTTATTTATTTATTTATTTTTAGTTTTTAGTTTTTCTTCAACAGAAAAAGTTCTTAGCAATGGCGTATGTCCAAAAACTTACATCAAGTCATCCTTAAATGACACCAGCAAATAAGTTTAATCACTTTCTAAACACCATTTTCAACCTCAAGTTTATACACATGTACAGTAGAACCCTGTTATAATGAATCTGAAGGGAGTAGTTTATATGTTCACTATAGAGGGGAAACTTTATATCTGGGAAAAATTTTATATTAGCAATACATACTCAAAAGCAAAATCTTAACTACACATAGGCCTAAGCCAAGAAAAGAACAAATGAAAATACTCAAAGCAACAGTTTTATGAGCAAATGCAGATATTATTTTTAATGCACTACAAATGTACAAACTTTCTATTAATGGTTCTTCGACATCGGAGTATTTTAGTTTTTTCAGGCGTTTAATACTCTGTGACATATTCGCTGCTTGAGAAAGAAGATTGTTCGGCTTGTTTAATATTGTACTTAATGTGGATGTTGCAATTCCAAGTTCCTTTGCTATTAACACGTGTGGGACAGTGGGGTTGAGTCTACCTTTTCAATAAAGTCCAGTTTATCTCGCACAGATAATGCCTTACGTTTTTTACCGCGTGTTTCACCCTATCTTATGTACGTATTTCTTATTGAAGCACATTTGCAGCTTAATAACACGAAATTCTTTTTACCGTCAAAAGTAAATAAACGAAAAATAACGAGTCTAGCGCATCAAAGATCACTACGTATCATTTAGTATTGCAGTTGCTAAAGCTGGAACAAAATTTTATCTCTTCTATGGAAAAATTTAGTCCACAGAGTTCTATCTAGTGGTAGTCTTACTAACCTTACTCGAACAAAATGTCCGAACCGTGAATGATAAAAATTAGACGTAAAAATTATGAATTTGTTGCTTTAATGTACATACGTATTTGTGTGGCGGTAATTTATGTTTAATTTTGATAACATGTTAAATGTACACGCATTCGCCCATTCTTTAACTATGAAGGGAAAACTATTTTTTTTTTTACCGAACTGATCACCATTTTTAGCTACACGTAGCCTACCGAGGCCACTCGAATACGACTTGTTTATAATATGAACAGTGGACAATCGAGTAGCGTATTGAGGAGAAAAACTTCAATGTGATCCAGAATAGACGTTTTGTGAAAAAACTTGTAATTATAAGAAAATATTTGAGATAAATGTGCATTATGTCTGAAAAATTTGTTCGTGGTCAGGGCTAGATTTTAAGGAATATTTTAACCTGCCCAACGGACAGGTGTAATCGAAAATTTGCCTGTCCTCTGTTTTGCCCAAATAAAAAAAAATTCAAAGTCGCTGAAAAAGTGAGAAAAAAGGATTTTTGCTATATTTTGCACCTATTTTTATCACACACTTAACATTCTTATTTAATCATCATTTTCAGACGAGTTACTGTCTGAGTCACTGCACGAATTACTTGGCTGATTCTGTCTTGAACATCTTCGATAAGGAGGCCGACAGGTTCGACGTTTTCTCTGAACATTATGATACCAGAGATTTATTGCTGGTGCTGGATCAAACTCACTTTCAGAAGGTGACTGTATTTGAACACGCATGAGGGCAGACAGTGTATCATCATTTAGACAGTTTCGCCAGTCTGTCTTTATAGACTTTATGAGCGAGAACCCTCGCTCACAATCTGCAGTGTGAGCTGGCAGGGATAGCACAAGATCGATGAGAGAGAGTACATTTTCATACTCAGTGTGGTATTTGAGATTGATATCACTCCAATTTGCTTTGGTTACTGGATTATAAAGCTGGTAAACTGTGGTCTTTAGACTTGTCCATTCCAACTCAATCATTTCACACTTTACTCCATTATTCACAAGGGAGGGAGAAAAAAAGTGTATCAACCTAACGATGCAAGTGTCACCAAACTCTGGCTGAATGCTTGTAGGCCACGTTTTAAAACTACTCAAATTTGTAGCAGTCAGTAATTCACAGAGTCCAGTTTTCTTATCTCCAAGGCGAGATTCTAAATTTTCAACAATTGCATTTATTTTAACAGTTGTTTTCTTGGGTGTCTGCAAAGGAGCTCCTTTCAACTGCTTAGCTTCATCTTCAATTAATTTGTTGCATGCACGGAGATGAAAGCCATCTTTGTCACAGAGCTTCTGCAACATGGTGATAGTATCACACAGTGACTTTTGTGTTTCTGCTACAGTCAAATTAGGATTTGCAAAAGTTGTGAAAAGAACTCAAAATGGAGGTTACATCGCAAAAGAAGTGAATATACTGAAAAAATTCCAAATTGTTCAGTGCATCTTCAATAAATTTGCATGAACCAGCAGTTGATGCATTACACGTTGATTCCTGGCATAAATTTTCTGCAGTGAGGATAAGTGCAGGAACAATCTTGAGCACATTTGTCAAGGCTCGTTTGGTGTGAGAAACCCAACGAGTGGCTCCAACTCTGGTAGGTACGCAGAACTTGATTCTCAGAGTTTCACAATATTTTTTCAAGATCGCTCGGTGCACTGGACTGTGGTGGAAGAATGCATATAATTTCTTCAAGAAATTTTCCACTTTGAGATTCAATGGTGTTTCAGAAAGTGCAGCCTTCAATGTGAGTTCAAGACAGTGTGCTAGACAATGTATAGCAACCAAATTGGGCTGAATTGATTGGTACTAACTCCACTATGCAATCCTCGCATCACTGCTGCACCATCACTTGCAAAGCCTACCAAATGCAGCTTAAAACAAAAACTGATCCAGATGATTTTGAATGCGTTTCGCAGACTTTGCAAAACATTTGTTTTGTTTCTGTGTCGTAACGAAGCCAAAGAAACTCGGAACACCAAGACGTTAAAAAGGTACGGGACCAGGTGATTTTGTCATATTTAACATTATATTCTGACTTGTCCTCGTCCGTTTTTCTTTTCTTTTCTGGTGGTTTTGAAGCACCAGTAATGAATTTTCACATTGTAACGCAGTTAATTAAATACTTAAACAATCGCAGTGACAAGATAAACTGTAAAAGATTACAGTGTCCTCTGTAAACAAGTAATGTTTATTTTTGATGCAACAGTTGACAGGCGAATTTTCAAGCAGTCACAGTCACTGCGGCCACTGTCAGCTGCATCTGGAGTACGCCGTGAAATGTTAACCACGCGAAAACGCTTTTCTGTTAACAAACTATGTTAACGTAGAGCAAGGAATTAATAAAGTCGCGATTTATAAAGACAATAAATTTAAAAAATTATATTTTGAAAGTATACAATGGTAAATTACGTAATTGTTGGCTGCACTGCAACGAAATTAATATTAAAACATGGCAACAAAAACAAACATCATCGGTGTGAGACGTTTTGCATCTCTAGCATACGAATACGACTACCTATGTTACGTGACTCATGACGTGAACGTAAGATTTTAAGAATTATGATTCAGAAGATTTCAGCACGGTTTGTACGTAACCTACTTTTTTTCCCCGCGGTATACCATAGCCAGAGTCGTCCGTCACAAAAGAGCAGCCATTATTGTTTATTTATAGATATTGTCAAAGACGTTTTATTTGCGGCCGCGGTCGCATAAATGTTATTAATCACCTCTGCTGCATTAGTGCGTGCGAATAACCTCGGCGTCACAAGTTGCACCTCTCCACCGTACAGTTGCCTTTTTTATTTTTCCTGCCCGGACGAGATTTTGCCTGTCCCGGGCAGGCGGACAGGCGCTAAAATCGAGCCCTGTTCGTGGTACACGGGAAAATGTATCAACATTGACAAAAGTTGTGCGCTATATCCAATAAATTAATACATAACCTCACATCATTTCGCCGGGACTGAGACGGAAATTCACAATAAACGGGAATTCATTAAAGGCGTGTTCACTATAAACGGGTTCTACTGTATATCACAGATCTGCTGTTCAATTTGCACATTTTATATTGTACAACAAACACAAGGACTTTAATTCAAATTTGATCATTGCATGAGATATGCCATTGCTTCACCACACCTTTCATACAAATGAATCTTCATTATTTCAACTGTGAATACCGGCACAGACCTGCAGCCTGAGAGCGGCCAGGCGTTCCAGCAGCAGCTGCTGGCGACGCAGCTCGGGGCTGGGAGGCCGGGCAGGGCGCGGCTGGGAGCTGAGCGGGGTGGGCTGTGAGCCCCTCCCCTCCCCCCGCCGCCGCTCGCGCTCCTCCTCCCAGATGCCAGCCAGCCCAGGGTTCCCGTCCACTCCTCCTGCAACCGCACACAGTACTGATGGATCAGGTCGATTCTAGGTCAGATGTCCTGGCTGCATGTGGAAAAACCATCTTGCTTCAGTGTAAACAATAAAATAAAAAAAAATAATTAAGTTATAAATTTCATAACAGATTTTATATTTAAATTGAAGAATCAGAGATTTCAATCATCAAAGCTCAATACTGAACTTTAAAATCAATTTGAATACTAGACAATATAAAATAAAATAAAAAAACAAGACAATATGCAGCAAAGTTTAAACAACAATTTAGTGGGCCAAACTCAAATATAGGGGAAACTCATATCTTTTCTTCTTTTATCAGGTATATTTTTCACTGTTCCTTAACCCTTTAATGAGCATGCTCGTACATATACGTTTTTAGCTTTGTTTTGAAGAGCATGCCCGTCTATGTACGTTTCTGTAGTCCACACCTAGTGCCATCTATGTAATGTCAAAGGAAACGATTGTGTAGTTATTACAGCCGGCACAGCGCTAGTAATAACAATGTACTGTGATGCTATCTTGCGTCATGTATATGAACTTCAATATCCTGTGTTGTTCCTAGGCTACGATGAGATCGATCTATTTCAAAGTTGTATTTATTTCAATTAATATTACATAGGTTGCGGTAGTTGTCTGAAAAATCATTGTAAATGTTTTCCCGCTAAAATAGTCTTTCTTGACAGTGAAAACAATCACAAAGTTGTACTTTTGTAGTTATTTGCGATTCGACTAGACATGGCTTCAGCTCGGAAAAGAATAATACTTTCCGAACAAGAACTTCAGGAAATTATTACCAATTGCAATTGGGAATCGGCAGATAGTGACCAAAGTGATATAAGTGATAAAAATTCAGTTACTAGTGATACAAGTTTTGCAAATTTGGTAACTAGCGAACCAGATAATTCCGCCTTGGAAAATGACACAGCAATTCAGGTAAGTGACAAAAATATTTTTGACTGGAAAAATGATTCGGATTTTTTTACGAATGTACTAGACTTTGACAACAGTAAATGTGGTATTACAGATGATGTAGTATTCTTGGAAAATCCCACAGAATCAGAAGTTTTCAGACACTTTTTTGATGCTGATTTAGCGGAACACATTGCCTACGAAACTGACAAGTACTACTCGTACGTAATGCAAAATAACAATGTGAAAGGTCATTCTAAATTGAATAGTTACACAAAACCTTCTGTAGCTGATATATATAGCTTTTTAGCAGTTTCTCTGTTGACGCCTCATATTGCTAAAAAATAAGCTCAAAGATTATTGGTCAACAGAACCACTTCTGTCCACTCCGATTTTTGGGAAAATATTTTCACAAAACCGGTTTTTACTCATCCTCCGACTTCTGCACTTCTCAGAAAGCCTAAACCAGCCCAATGGTGACCGACTTTACAAGAAAAGTTCTATTGTTGAGTCTGTAAAGGTAAAGTTCAAATATTCTTTCGTGCCTTACAAAAATATTTGTGTCGACGAAGGTATTATGGTATGGAAAGGCCGACTGTGCTTCAAACAGTACATCCCCACAAAGCGGCATAGATTTGGCATAAAACTGTTTGTTTTGTGCGATTGTGAAAAAAAGATACATTCTTGATTTTCTGATTTACACTGGAACTACTACCAATTTTGATGAAAATTGTAGTTTAGGTATTTCGGGATCAGTTGTCACGACTCTCCTAGCTCCGTTTTTGGGTAAGGGGCTTCTTTATTTACTGACAAATGGTACTCTAGCCCACAACTGTTTCAGTTTTTGTTAGAAAACAAAACCGGTGCTTGCGGTACTGTACGAGAGAGAAGAAAGTGTATGCTGAAATTCCCACAGAAAGTTGTGAAAGGGGATTGTATTGTGCGCCATACTGCAACAATGCTTGCGGAAAAGTGGCATGATCCGCGCAATGTGTGCATGTTGTCAACCATCAACAGCCACGAAATGCTAGAGACACACAAAAAATACCACAAAACTGGGGAAATGATCAAGAAACCAGCGTCTGTCCTGCTGTACGACAAGAACATGGGTAGAGGTGTATGAAATTCGCAATTGCGATAAATCCTAAATAGATGCGAAATTTTTCAATTACCGCGATTATTTGCGAAACTTCAACATTTATTAAATAATTTCAAAACATGCAACTGAAATCCCCAAAAACCGCGAACTCCATTTTAAAATTCACTCTGTCATTACTAGGTAATACCTATGTGTGTGGGTTTTTCCTTTTTAAACAAAGTACAAACCTAAAGGTAAAATTTCTGGTTGTGCAGAATTATATTTTTATTTTTAATTACGTCTTCGCTGAATATTGAAACCGTAGACCTATTCCACATCTTTGTACATCCGTGTGTAAACGAGATGAAATATCCCTGTTATTACGGTGCAAGCACAATTCACAACAATCATAAACTCTTCAAAACCTTATTTTTGTAATGTTTAAATCACAAAAAAATGCATTTTCTGTTAACTTAAGTACAGCGAAACCCCTTATTTACGTTACCGTTAATGTTTTCCAGTTATTTGCACTATATTTTTCAGGTCCCGTTTAGTTCCCATTTAGTCCATAACAATACTTTCACGCAAATTACGTCTCAAAAATCGAATCCATCCCGCTATTTACGTCACGTAACAACCATAAACAACCAGAAAATACAGTGGGTACTTTAAGAGTAGATAAGATTAGATAGTAGGCCTAAAAACATCGTGAAAAAGTAACGTTTATAGTCGGCAATGAACATTTTAAATCGCAAAATATACACATTTTATAACATAAAAAGTTGCTTTTATTTCTAAACATGTAATAATTTAAGCCTAGGCGTGTAAAAGTCCGAGTAATTATAGCAGGAGACAATCTAAAAAGCACGAGGGAAAAACGTTAACTCACGAATGTATAAACGTGGCTGATTGTTAAGTTCTGATACTGTATTTATGTCACAACTTAGCCGAAATACTGGTACGAGACAAACTTCACAAGATAAAATGAGCGGAGTCTTGGTAACTGTGTTATACATATTTTATAATTTGGGAAGTATTGTACAGTTGACGCATATTTTTTTAACTAACAATTTATTTCTGGGGATCGTAAATAATTAATTATTGGTATCAAGACATCAAGATGAACATAAACTTGAACATGTCACAGCAGCGAGAAAACTGGTGCGTATACCAATAAACTGGTAATAGAACTGGACAAAACTGGTACACGGGAGGTGGAGCTTATATTTTTTTCCGCTAAGCTCGCATCTATTGGCTGGCTGCTGATGGAAGGTCACGAGTCTGGGCGGAGCGTTGAGTGAGTTATACTGCGCATGCGCAAATCAGAGAACAGAGAGAGCCAGTCAGCGCCTACGCCGCACCGTAACAACTGATTGAGTACAATGACCTTTCTCCGCGCACGACGCGCTATTGACGGTAAATTTCCATCAATTTGCGGGCCTTTTTTTAAATTTTTTTACTGTGGAGCAATGTGTATGTGTAATGTAGCCCATATTTGTTCTGAACGCTGAACGTTTCAGCAGCTACAACCTTGTCCTTACTGAGGACAAGATTGACGGAAAATAATCTGGAGACATGTGTAATGTTAAAATTTAATGATTGAAACTGTAGACTTGTCATAACTTATAAGTTATAAGCTAAGATAAGTAGTGCTGTAGGCATTAAAAACTTTATTAAGTAGTCATTGTACATATGCTTTAATTATTTACAACAAAATCAACAAAAATAAATGCAAGTAAACAACTTTTTTAAATGCTACAAAGTGCTAAAAATCACAAAATGGAAAATGCTATAAAATGCTAAAAATCACATAATAGATGCTATAAATTAAATTTTTAAATGCTCTTTTCATACACCTTTAAACATGGGCATTGTCGACCGCACTGATATGCAAATAAGCTTCTTGGATAGTACACGAAAGTCTGTAAAGTGGTACAAAAAACTTTTTTTTTTTTTTCACATTTTAGACATGATTGTGTACAACTCCTGTATTTTGTACAACCTGAAAACAGGGAAGAAAATGAGACTCTTATATTTCAGAATACACCTCATTAGGCAACTCTTTGAAGATATTGTCACTACAAGAACGCCTCCCAGAGGTGGTCGCCCATCTGCTGTAATCCCATGACTCATTGAGACTTACAGGCAGGCATTTTCCTGAGCCTGTCCCCTCCACAGCTATTAATAAGATGCCACAGAGACAGTGCTTTGTATGCAAGCACACAGTAAAGCGACAGACAAAGAGGAAAGACATACGTTGGTTTTGTAGTGCTTGCAATGTTGGATTATGTATATTTCCGTGCTTCCGCGATTATCACACTGTTAAAAATTTCTGAACAGAAATCATTCCATGTTTATAATGGGTTATCCATCTTATTATGTTTTAGTGTTTCATTTATACAGTTACGAAATGCAAAACAATTGAAAAGGAATGTTTCTAAATGGAAAATTGTTATAAATATTTTATAGTTATCAAATTGTGTGCATTTCGTGTTTACTACATGATATAAAAAAAAGTTTGAATACTAAATAAAAAAAATTGTTTGTGTTTCTTAGAAAACATTGGAAAGCATGAAACTGAATAAGTCATTAGTTTATTTGTTTGTGTGCAAAGTTAGCCATAAAAAATTGTAATTTCTTGGTTAACTGATTTTTTGCACATTGACACTTATTGAAAACTATACAAAACTGCACTGTAAACAAATAATGCTTTAATGCAATGATGAAATAATTTTTTCACATGGAACAATCTTTTAGAAATTAAAAGTATAGTGTATATTTGAATTTTTTTTGTACCTGAATCAACAAATAGGTAGGGCCTGGAAAATTTCGGTGTTTTCAATATGCAAAAAGCGGTACTTTCAAATTAGAAAAGCGGTGGTTTAAAGTCGGTATTTTCGTTATGCAATGGAAATTTTACCGGTATTTTAAATGTTGACTAAATTGTGCAGTTATTGAATATAATAGTTTACATATTTAATAAACAATCCATGTATACTAGGAATAGGCTAATATGCATAATAACAGCCAATTAAATCCAAAACAGTTACACAAAACAGACACGTTGCTATAGATGTTTGCAACTACAATTTTTTTTTTTTTTTGCTGCCAATGCCACATGCTTAGCCGACTTTAGGTGTTTGTCAATGAAATCTTTTCTATCCCATGAAACTTTACAGTTGCAAAATTTGCACATCACTGTGCTATTGTCAGTACAATAAAACCCATGTTTCTGATACTGATATGCTCGTATTTAATGGAGTGGAGGAACACGGGGTTGCCACTTGAACAAACCCCAGCGCACAAATGAGAAGAAACTTAGTGTGAACTATACCCCAGATCAATTTTGAGCATCAAAACCATACACGAACACGGCTTATGTAAAAATAAGGTAATTATGCTGAAACACAAGACTTGGGTTAAAGGATACTTTAACCTTGTGTGGATCAAGTAGAAAACATTCGGCTATAAACGAAAGAAATAAGAACAATGCTATCCTGAAATGCTGTGACATGTTTTTGGATTAGATAATCACAGCGACAGACCGACAGGATGCGCACCCGCCCTTGCCGTCAGCGATGTTTATTTTGACAGCTCAAGCAATTATCTTTTCCACGTCCCTTCGCAGCGTAAAAAAAAAGAGAGAAAAAAAAACACGCTGACAGTTTCTCACGCAGAAGGTTGAAATAAGGGAGGGAATGTGTTGAAATGTTAGCTGTTAAAAAAAAAGCGGTGGGGGGGGGGGGGGTTGTTTTTACATGGTTTGTGGCTCTGGGAGGGATGAGCCTTGAAGAATTAGCAGGGGATGGGAGAGGTAAGCGTCGCATCACGTCACGTATGACGTCAAGCCGCCGGGCGGGTAAGATAACATGACAGCTGAGACGGCTTTTCGTGCGATAGTGGAGGCGCCGAGCTCGTCTAGACACTGCCGTGTGGCCAGTCTAGAGGGGTGGTATCTATTTTTAGACGTCTTTTGTATGCCTGGCTGCTTACAGTACAGCTCTCGCCAAGATAAACGTGAACGCATAGAGCCCAACAAAGTGTAACAGACTTGTTTTTCAGCAGATTTTACTCAAATTTTCGACTTTCTCTGCTTAAATTTTTCATGTTTTCTCAAAAAACGGTCATATAAACGGAATGGACGCATCAGAGGGGGCTCGCATCGGCGGGATTCTACTGTAATGGTACTTTTCGGGGATATATTCGCAGTGTAATATAGAAATGTGGTTTTCGCGAATGTACTTACTTTTCGCGTTTTCATGCGAAATTCGCGCAAATTTTCGCAAAATTCGCGATCGCGAAAAATTCCAGGCCCTACAAATAGGCGATCCTAAAGCGAAAAAAGAATATTTTTATTTTCATAATATTAATTTTAAAAGGTTAATAAAATAAACAATTTTTAATTTATTAAATTAATAAAATTTTTTCAAGAAAAACCTTGCTCTGAGGGGTATTTACATTTGCAGCAAATATCTGCTCACCAAAGGGTTAAAGGACTTTTTGTAAAGGTTTGAAATCACTACAAATTACATGTTAGGTACATTTAATTTTCTGAATTAGCATGAGTATATGTGAATGATATATTAATACAACTAGATGTCAAAAATCTATTTACAGATTTACATAAAAATTTGCTTGATTTATTTTTGTTTTCATTTTAAACTTTACTAGGTTCTTACTATTGGACATCCATTAGTTTTTTTTTTTTTTTATCGTGGCAGTATAATTACTGAAAAATAACACACTTCAGGGTTTCCATTGAAATTTGATCAATAGAATTCCTGACTATACCAAACCAATTCAGAAAAACAATCCATTTCTAGTTTTAAGATAGATTGAAACAAAAAAGTAATAAATAGAAAAAGAAAGAAACCTTAAAAATAAAATGTTTGGACAATCTCCGGATGCATGGTTTGCTTTACATTAACATGTTTATTGCAACAATACACAACTGCAGAAAAATGCAAAATAATAATTTATATAATGGTAAGTTTGGGTTTCAATAAGTCAGTAGCACAGTTTTGGAAATTTTAGTCATTTTTCTCATCCACACAAATTTACTTTCAACATAGGTGATTTGATAACAGTACACAGATTTTCTGATTAAAACTATACATATTTTAAAGTAGTGTTGGGCCGATTCCTAAAATATACCGATTCCGATTCCATTTTCGATTTCTAAACTAAAGATTCGATTCTTCGAATCGATTCCGATTCCTTACCGTTTTTTAACGATGAAGTTCAATAGAATAAAGTACTCAGAAAAAAGGATATTTGTGTTTTCCAAAATGTAACTGCCTTAATTTTTTTTTCCTGTGCACATTAACATTATGTACAACTTACATAATTTTAAAAAGAATGTTCATTACTCTAAGTTACTGTACCCTAAATTTCTAGCACATATTTGGTAAATTCTAACACATCATTACTATTAAATAATAATGTAAAAGTTAAAAAGGAAACAATTTTAATTCTTTAATGTACTTTGACATAGAAAAAAGACATGCATTTCTATGAATTTACATGTAGGCTAATTTCAAATAGTTTAATTATCAAACCGTTTGCAATCCACTCGTCTCAATTGCTACAATGAAACACTTCTGAATATGTATCACAATTGAGACTTCAACTATATGTTTATAAATTTCCAATGTTTGAATCCCAAGTACATTAAAACATTACCAACAGTTCTGATTGAAAAAAAAAAATTTCAAAGAGAAAACTGACTATTCAATAGTCAAAATTTATAGTCTTGAGATTTTTGTTAAGAAAAACTAGTTTCTTAACTTTCTCAGGATCCAACCTATTACGTTTCTTGTCGCATATCAGCCCTGCTGTACCGAACAAGCGTTCAGAATGAACAGTTGCAGGTGGAATGGCTAGATAGCATTTTGCCAACTTTTTTAGCCTAAAAAAACTTGCTTTTTCCCAATAAGCTGGCACATCACACACACTTGATAGAAGAGGTTCATTCAGATAAGTATTCAGTTCATCTTCTGCACTTAAACATTCTTGGCGAACACTGGTTGCATTTGCTAATAGTTTAGAATACATGTTCCACATTGCATGCCTCTGACGGGGGTTGGTGCTGGTGCTGGTGCTGGTGCTGCTGCTGCTGCTGCTGGTGTTGGTTGAAACTGCTGTGTTTGAGTTATTATTTTCTACTTGGAATGAAGCAAATTTTGTGGTTTCAATAGTTTCCATCTGTGATACAATGTATTCCTTCGCAGATGTGATAGCATCATTTGAAACAAAAACTTTAGTCTTGAAACGTGGGTCCAAAATTGTCGCAGTTGCATAGCAATGCTCAAATTCACTTTTACCTAACCTCCGTTCGAGAGATGTTAGTAAGTCAGCTTTCAGACTTTTAAAAGCATCATTTTCTTTCAGTGCAGCCACAATACTGTTAATAATAGGAATGGTCTCTCCAATATTAACATTTTGGTAGCTGACTGCTAGTGTTGGATTCTCAAATAGGGAGAGCACTTCAGTGACTGCTTCAATGAGGGTCCACTGACTAGGGTTGAGATAAATTCCATTGGTTCGGTCCAAGCAAGGAGTGACGAGGGCTAGTGGTTTACGCTGCTCCAGCACTCTGTTCAACATGTGGAGGGTGCTATTCCACCTTGTCGGTTCATCTTGAATCATACGCTTTTGTGCCATGTTGAGTGTATCTTGAGCTGTTTTTAGTTGTTTGGTGGCTTTTACTGAGTGCTTAAAATGTCCCACAAGTCCCCGGCAAATAACTATCACATTATTCACTTCCTTCTGGTTAAACAGACTATCCTTTATAACAAGCTGCAATGTATGGGCAATGCATGGCACATCATTGTAACCTGCCTTTATCATGGCTGCACAAAAATTGCGAGCATTGTCACGAACCACAAAACTCATCTTTTATGAAAGACCCCATTTACTCACTGTGTCTGTAAAAAATTCTGCTAAGTTTTCGGCTGTATGGACCTCATATGAAAATGGAATTACTTCCAAACAAACATGCTGCATTTTGTAGGTGTCATCCAGAAAATGTGCAGTAATGCTCAGGTAGTCATCATTTGCAGTAGATGACCACATATCTGTAGTAATACTGAAAGATTCTACAGGCTGCAAAATGTCCATTACTTTCAATTTAACCTTCTCATACATCTCAGGAATAACTTCTTTAGAGAGAGACTTTCTTGTGGGTAACTTATACCTAGGCTCGGCTACAGCCATCAAACGAACAAAACCTTGGTTTTCAACCACAGAAAATGGTTGGTTATCCAAACAAATCATCTCAGCAAGTGCTTTGTTTAGTACAGAAGAACCTCATTTTTACGTACCCGCGATATACGAATTCCCGCGAGTAAAGTATTTTTTTACATGCACTGTCAATTTCCCTATACTAATAATGCATTCTTTTCCCGCCTTGTGCAAAAGCATTTCCCACTGTTTACGTAGAATTAGTGCTGTATTTCGTGGCAAACCATCGGAAAATTTAGAGAAAACAATAAATTCTCAAAATGAATAGCGTGATGTTTAATTAATAAGCGTTACTGCATGAGTGTATGGTCACCATAGCTTCGTTCGCCATTGTAAACAACTTACTTTTTTTTTTGTGCCACGTGCTATTGTACACCATACGGCCATGAACCAAACGTATGGTGACATAAACATCAAAATTAATAAGTACTTTTCTTAGCGTTCCCCTTTAATCTTAAATGTATTATGCATGAAAATAAAGGTAAAAACTCGTATTTTAAATACACAAAAGAGCGGATTACTGTTCCATTATTAAAATACGTTTCAAGCAATGTACGAGATTCCTATAAATATGGCGTCTTCGTGCATATTCAGCGATGTTCATTTTAACACATTAGAAACATTCTGAAAAGTCAAATGGCTGCAATGAATATCCAAACAATGCAATGGCAATTTAACTTCTATTCCTCAACGTAAACAATTATATTGATGGTGGTAGCTATTGTTTATAGTATTATTTCTCAAAAAATCTGAAATTAATAAAACTTTAACACCTAATTAAATACAAAGTTCAAAAATCAATTGTGTTACAAAATTTCAGCACCAAGTGGCTATATCATCTCTTACACAAGAACAGCAAATTTCATGTTTAACTTGCGGAAATAATGAAGAACGGCGATATTGGATATATTTATAATTTTAATTATGTGATATAGTGAAGTTGTTAATATATAAAAAAGTAACCGTCTCTAACATATTATTTAGTGTGGTATATATTTTCTTATTGTTTCCCATATAGTGAGATGATAAAAAAAATTTGAACATTTCCCTCACTTTGCGTTTTCCCGGTTTTTACATAATTTTTTCCTGGTCCCATGAAATACATATGTAAAAATGAGGTTCTACTGTACTTCAGCTCTCGGATGATTTTGAGTGAATGGTCTTTTGTTTTCAATGAACTGGCGCAAAGTTACCTGAGTTTTATCAGGTGCACTAACAAACTTACGTTTGAGCGATTCAGTTGGCCCACCTGTCGACACTGATGATGATAGGGGATTAGGCTTCTCTTCAACAGTTTTGGTTTTGAAATCTTGCAATTCCATACCGTGAAATGTTCTGACATGTTTGTGCAAATTTGAAGTAGATTTGCTTGACCCTCCTCTCGAAATCAATTTCCCACAAAAATTACACTTAGCTATAACATCATCACTATCATTTACACTAAAAAAAATCCAAACATAACTTGTTTTTTCCATTATAGTCACACAAAATTAGTTGTGTATTATTTTGCAAGTCTAAACTAAGTTATATAGAATCTAAAAATTCTGGACCAATAACGTTACAAATACTGTTTGGTTTTTTCCATCATCACTTTTAAGTTAGTTAAAACCTTGTACAGTTAGGTTAGGAACTGTATTTTAAAACTTAATTAAATACTAATCCCAAATTACGTATGTTTAAAATTATGAATACACGTCCACTCATTACAACCTCGCATTTACACATTTCATGGTACCGGGAAAAAAATGAGGGAAAACGTAAAAACAAAGTAGTGTAAACATTTTTTCTATTATCTCACAAGTATGTAAACAATACGAAGCACATATACACCAGACTAAATAACATTTCAGAAATACGTTTTTATATATTAAGTAGAATTTATTCATCTCACAAAGTGAAAACAATAAATATACCAAATAGTCACAAGTTGAAAATCAAATTTCCGGTTTTTGTGTAAGAGACAAGCACGTTTAAGCATCTCAAAATGTCCGTGGGAATTTCTTACACAAATATATATATATATTTTTTTACTCTGTGTATATTCGCGTGTTAACGTTTAATTAACTTCAGATTTTTACCGTAAATAATTCTATTAAACAACCCCACTGCTTTAAAAACGATTGTTTACATTCATCAAGGTAAAAAGTTACATTTCTGTTGCAAGTTGCAATGTTTGGAAACTCAGTGCTACCAACGGACGAACCAAAATATTTGTAATGTGAAACGAACGTCGCAAACATGGCGACGTCATTTTTACAAGAATTTTTTACGTTGCTTTACAACGTACTTCGTGCATAATACATCAAATATTAAAGGGGAAATATATAAAACTAAACTGAATCTTCGCATTCATAATCAAAGATTTTCTTCATGGCCGTATTGTTAAGGTGGCACGTAGCACAAAAATAAAGATTTTTTTTTTACAATCTACAATGGTAAACAAAGCTGCCGTGACGAAAGAAAACATCAAGAACTTTTTATTTGGTAAATCTGTTAAAATAAACTTCATGAAAACTTCCCGTATTAAATAATCAATAGATTTTACTACGTTGGGTTGAAAATTTATTTTTCAAGCTTACAGAAACAATGAAAGAATCGGCCATGGTCGATTCCAAAACCATTGTATTCTGAATCCTTCGATCCTAGTGGAATCGATGAAACCAACCAATTCCGGAATCGGAATCGACCCATCACTATTTAAAAGTGAACATAGTGCTTTTCGTCAGCATTTTACAAATTCCTTACTAATTGTGACTTTTCATCACTACAGAAACCCTGCACTACATGGCTGAGTGCACGATAAAACCTTTAAACACAAAAAAAAAAAATTTAATTCGAGAAGCACGACCATTAGAATAAAAATGTTATTTTCTTCTTTCCTTCAATTAAATTTTTTATTAATAAATTTAGCTTCATAATAAATTTTCATTGTCACAAAAATGACGCAGAACTCTAGTAAGAAAAGCAGTGAGCGTGGATCCAGAGAATTGTGAGACGTGATTGAGAATTTAGCAATCCTACCATGAAGCGTCCGGGGGTTGAGGATGTCAGAGGCCAGAGCATCCACCTCAACCTTGCAGCTGCTCATCCTGTGGATGTTCTCCGGCAAGGGTAGCAACCCCTCTTGCAGTGCCTCCTGGGAGCCTGCGACACACCGTCCATCACTTAATGAACCATTCATTAATAGTCTACACATTTTAGTTTCTTGCTTCTAGTTATAATTGAATTGGAAGTGTTATTTTTTCGTGTTAAAAACATGCCCTCCCCTTAAACCACCCATTTTCCCCCCCTTAGAGGATTAATTTCATAAAATGGTTTTCAATTGTGTTTGGTAGTTATTGTCTGTTTCTTATTGGTACCCAATATCTTTCTTTCCAAGATATAATTAAACATCTTAAAACCATGTTTACCCCTTTTTCACCCCTTCAAGGGCGACATTCTTGTATTTGATATAGCCTAGTTAAGTTAGCTGAAGAACTTTCTAACAAAAAAGTTTCATCAAAATCTGTCAAATTGTTTTTGCATGATGCTTGAACGAACAAACTGAAATGCACACGTCTGTTTAAATTTTACAATAATAATACAAAGATTTTTGATAGATGACAAAAAAAGTATTTTACTGCATAAAATTTGTGCATGGCACAATACATGTTATTCCTTCGAGTAATTAACAAACACAAAATTCAAGTATGGCCTCAAATTACAGAAAAATTTGAGTAAAAGGTGCCTACAGAACTATATAAACAGGTGTAGAGAATGGATGAAATAATTGTACTTTTATCGTGGGTATGGTTTTTTCAAGTATCGGTTGGGAACGATTACCTATATTGCAAATACATAAAATCTGGAATATTGGCCGACACCGATACTAAAAGGATTACGTGTATTGGTAAGCACAGTTTGCTGCTTGAGGGGGCTAGTGACCTGAGGGTGCAGGGTGACGGAAGTGGGCACGTCCCAGCAGCACAGGGCTCATGCCGTGCAGGTTGTAGTCCACCATGAACTGCAGCAGGAAGGGCAGGTGAGCCTCGTGAGGCTGAAGGGGATGGCCCAGTACTGCGCCGCTCTGAAACATGCAATGCCAATGACACACACCCTCTTGTGCAATCGAAAATAAAGGAGTTTCTAAGGACCCAGTTACTTCATCCCCTTCACCCCTATCAAGAGGTAATATATCAAAATACCTCAAGAAAAAAACCAATGTTAAATGAAAAAAAAAAAAACTTCCATTGGTTATTTCAATTCTCACAGATAAGACCCTATTGTCCAGAATTTACTCTGTAACACATACCTTACCCAAGCATAGTGCCTATCTGAAATTTGTAACTATGTATAACATTTAATTTGATCACTAATTACATTTACTTTAAAAGTTCAAAGTAAGACAGTAGAACACCCATTTGAAGTATAAAGCTGAGACACGAAAAACAAATTCAAAATAATTTTTAATACATAAAATCTAATTGAGTGTCCCAAAATTCGTCAATTGTACTGCTCATGCACAAAGCATTGTTTGCTGCCAAGTTGGAAAAAAATATAATAAAAACATCTGTTTTTATGCATTACTTGAATGCTTTAAGTCTTTATTAAGGAGCTTTTAAGGCTTCTTAGTGAAATTTACCAACTTTGCACACAACATTTGATTAGAACGACTCGACTCATCTCGGCGTTTTACTATTGGCACGCTTTAGCATCAGACCCAGATTACTTTCCCAGCAACTAGTTCTGATGGTCCGATGAGTCTACACGACAACGTTGTTGAAAGTTGTGTCTTTTGAGAGTACGTGTACCATTTTAATGATTATGTTTATAAGTTTTACACTTGTATTTAAAGCCAAGAATGATGCATAATAATTGAAACAAGTAGTGCGCTACAATCTCTGCACAGCCCAAGGAGACACCGCAAACACACCACCTGACTGGCAGACACAAGTTTGCAAAATTTAACAACTACTTTTTGCACTTGGTGAACATTTTTACTAACCCCCTTTACCAAAATCACCGTGCAGTGAGCGCAATTGACTCAAAGAAATCAAAACCATATTTAAGAGGTCAAACAAGACTAGCAAATGAAAGTGCAGATTTCCAGAAAACCTTTATTATGAATGCAAATCAATGATAATATAATAAACTTTTTACAAATAAAAAACACTATTACTTGGATTTGATCCAGTCAAACCTAGTTAGTTGCACAATGTTTTGCAAATCCGCTAAAATGAGCCACATGATGCCGTCACTTCCACACTGCAAAAGTGTCATAAAAATATATTTATAGTTAATCTTTTCCTCAATATTTTAAATCGTAGCACCTTACTGAATGAGAAGGTTCGTACCAAGATAAAAACTTTAATGGCTTAGCATAAAAAAGTCAAATCTACAGAACCATTTTTTCTCACTACAATATATGCTACAGCAAGATAGAATGCTGCCATAAAATGACTATGAAGCATGCGCAAGAGTATTTAATACTTTTTTTATTCCTTTGACATTAAAATTTACCATATTCAATTTCCAAAGAAAAGTTAAAATAGTAAAGACTGTGGCATTAAAGAATAACTATTTTGAGATATACCAAGTCATTAAACTTTTTGATTTATTTTTCGAATAATTATGGTATAATTTTAATTTAAAACTGTTAATTACTTTAAAAAAGAATTAGTGCCCAGTTAAAATGATCAATATCACTATGAAGAAACAAAACATTGGCAGCACCCCAACTCCAGACGTGAAATTGTCTGCTTCTAAAAGCTCATATGATTTGTGTGAGCCACAGCCCCGCATATCCTTTTTGCACAGTACTTGAACTGACAAGGCTACGTAACTGCCCATAACCACACAGGGAAGACGCAGCCACGTGACCTCAGTTACCAATCACAACACACCTCTTTATGTACGAGTACACATCAGTACACAAGTTACATCAAACTCACATCAAGGCATTTCTATAAAAAAACAACCACACAATTACAAAGTTCACTTCTGATTGGCTGACACAAAACCCTAATACATGTACAGCTTCCCGTAGGAGCTAACACCTGCCGACTTTCCCATCATAAGACATACATGCAGAAAGCACCACAAAGTCTCTGCAACTTATAAAATGTCTGGAAAATTGGCGCCACCATCTCGTGCACTTGTCTCTCGTTCTTCTTTTCCCAAAAAAATACCCATATTCTCATAACTTTATAAACACACAATGAAGTACACACATAAAATACATATATAAAATTATATTAAAATGAAATAAACTACTGCAAATTAAACTTACATTAATAGTATCCTAGTCAACTTGTTAAAATTAATAAAAACGTAGGTAGTAAAATAGCTTTTTCAAATGAATTAACTACGAAAGAGGAAATATTATAAAAATATTAATGAAAATAAAATACAAAACTAGATCACCATGACCGTGTACATACACATTCAGCTGATGTATTACTATTACTACCTTACTGGAAAAAAAAATTGTGTCATAAAAATACTTTGTACACTTTAGGAAGGGCAGTGGACTGCAATGCCACAACATTTAGTAGTACAGTTACATATTTGAATGTCAAATAAAGCATATGGTAGTTTATGCTTGTTTCATGGTTTCATCATCAGAGGTGCATGCCATATGAAAACAGTACCAACCTGCAGCAGTTCCGCAGCCCTCTTCACCATCGCTGGATTGTACAGGGACACCTTCAGAAACTGCTGCTCTGAGCTGTGGTAGCCATAGAATGGTCTGCAAACAGCACAGATGCATTCTCAGCTTCTGCCAATAACTCATGTGCTCTCATTTCACACACTTCACCCGTAACTCCCGACATGTAGAGACTGATGACAAGACTGCATTTGCAGCAGGAAGATCAAAATAAATATTTGTTTATGATGGTTTTTTTTTTTTTTAATTTTTGTCACTGTGTTATTGTTTTTTTTTTATGTAACATCTAGTCCAATATCTTTGTGCTAACCTGTACACACAAAAAAAGATCTAACAGATGCAATAAAATTAATTAATCTATCTAGTTCCTAGTGATTAACTTACTGTCCTTCAAATTCCTGTTAAGAGAAGTGCAATTGCCTGCCTGCGAATACAGAGAGAAGTATTCTTTGAACGCAGATATTTTGTATTAGGTTGAGATATTCAGAACATCATGATGGGTAAGCAATAACAGCATAAAAATAGCATTTGAAATTAATACATACTCATATATGTACAAACACGTTATCATTAAAGTTTATAATTATATAATGACAGAGTAGAAATAAAGTGTAGTGTCTAAAATGTTTCAAAACGCACTTCATAAGTCAGGACAAGATTATAATGGTGTATTGCTATACAACCAAAATAACACCGAAAAGCATGTGAAAGGACAGGATAAATTAATTGCAAGTTAACACATCATGTAGCTACGAAATGCATGTTTATCACTGATTTAAGTAGCATTTAACCAAATAAATAATTAAAATCATAATAAAAGTAATCTATTAATGTTTAAAATTTAAGTAATGTGATTATTTTTAAAAAATACATTGTACCAAAGTATGACTCAGAATAATTAATTCAATTTATTTTATTGTGTATCTCTTACTGAATCACTTTTAAACCACAAATGTTCACTAATTTTTTTATAGTTCTGAATGAATCTGTTTTAGACCAATTTATTATCAATTATTTTATAAAAAATGCAGCATATAAATTTTACCACTATTTTGGTGGTGTAAGTATAACAAAAATCTTTTATAATAATAATAATAATAAAAATAACACCTAAACCCCCTGCTTTAAAAATGAAATTGGACTAACAATAAATGAATAAAATCTTGCCTTTACTCATGAGCCATTATGTATAGAACTTACACATTAATAGTATTAATACACTGTAAAATACTTCAAAACACAAGTGCTAACATCTAAACTAGTCTAGATGTTTCTGTCTCTTACTAACACAGGGTGCAAAAATATTGTCTGTTATTTCGACACCACGGCGTCATGACCCTACCTTCATTTCATTCTTTAACTGGAAAGAAAAATTGTTGAATGTTCTAGAAATGTAAACAACTCATACCAAATGTAAAAATTACCACATTAACACAATATTCATACAAAATAAGAAACATAAAACTACATAAAAGCACAATCTAAATAAGTCACTAATAATAACCACATTATTACTAAAAACAACTTAAAACATTTACAAATTAAATATGCACTGTTAAAATAGGGCATCATTACTTTAAACTATATAGCCATTACTGAAAAACATTGCAACTTACAAAATACTTTGAAAAGTTGGGTGGGCAGGGGTCCTGCAATGCTAAAAAATATAGAAGCATGAAAAGGTATGTTTTATGCCTTTTCATATCAAAATTTTAGGTACATATTTAATTACAAAAATTAAATCATAGCAATGATTTTAAAAATCAAAAACTGCTGGAACAAATCCCCTTTAAGAGTAATGAAATTTTTCAAAGGTTGATTAAAAGTAAGTTATATAAATTAGCATCAATCAGTGTAGGTGAAGCAAGCAAGCAGGCTTCATGACTGCAGGGAAATTCAGCATCTTACACACAGAAACAACACTTTTTATGCTCCTTCCAGCATCAATTTAAAAATAAAATCCACATTCATATGCCACTGTACAAGTTGCCTCAACATTTACGAGAAACTTGCTTTTTCAAACAGAGAGCACCATAAAGAATAGCTAAAGTCTTCTGAACTGAATATTTGTTTCATTCTGTTAATAAACAGCTGTGTTATAATCAATGTAAAAATGTACTCATAGTAATCGTAAATAAATTTCTGAGCATTTTTCTCACCTTCTCTTTTTTAAATTCGGAAATTGCTGACCAGCTACACTCCCGGCGAAACCAATGTCAATTCCAGAAAATAGATAAGAAATGTTCTAGTTTATTGAATGTTTCATAGGTCATTGCATTTTTGCAAAAAATTATGCCATATTTTTGTGCAACTTTGTTCAAACAAAAAAAAATCCATTGAATGCAATAAACTATACTAAAATAAAACATTTTCTTGCTAACATGATGCTAGTGGGATGTTTCCTATAAAAACTTTTGAAACTTTGGGTGGTAATATATTTTTAGCCTAGTTTCAATTACTTCATGACCTACAATAAAAACAATGTCAAAGTAAAAAAAAGTACTGCACTCATTTCACAGCCATTGTAAACCTATTACATCACCCTTTTTTATCATATAGAGATCCAGTTCTTTGTTCTTTGCTTCTTTATACGTATTTCCCAAGCTAAGTGTAGAAAGATACTGAGCATTCGATTTCACATCCAGATATTTAGAACCTGATACCTTCCAGAATCAAAACCAACTCCCCTTACATACTGATTGAGATTAAGTGCTTCCTGTTTAAAGCACAAGTAATTATCCTGCCACCTTTTGGCAGTCTTTGTGGAAGATGGAATATCCTCCGATCACTTAATTTGATTAATATCAATTAGTAAAGAGCAGAAATTAATTACTTCTTATTCAGCACCATTCTGCATTCTACATTAGGAACACAAAACACATTGTTAAGTCTGATACAGTTACTAAGGCATACTGCAAGGTTAAACTCTGTTAGTGAATCCTAATTTAGGTCTATCACCGGTTTACTGAAATGTGTAAGATTAGAGGAAATTTTCAAAGCTATAACCTTTGATGTAGGTAGTCACTAATCTAGAAAGTTTAGGTTTGCAAACAGGGACGGATCTAGTGCGGGGCAGTCTATCCCGAACATGAGCCGATAAATTTATCAGACAAATATTGTTACGAACGTGAGCAAGGCCACAACACATGCAGGTGCAGAGCTGGCTGGCGGCTGCCGCAACACGATATGCACCGCGCGCGCCGGGAAGATTACAAGGATTGTAGCTTTTCCCCCTCCTCCCCTCCACTCACCGCGCGGCGCCCTGCCTTTGACACGTAACTGACACCTGACAGTTGCGGAGTTACGCGAGCCGCCGACACATGTTTCGAGAGATTTCTGCCGTCGAGTCGGCGCAGAATGACGTGACTGGCCCCAGACGCACTCGTGAGTTCTAGAAATGGCGGCTGATATATAAGAGCCTCAGAGTCAGAAGGAGCAGTGGAGTTGAGAGAGAGTTCAGTGGAGTCGGTAGTTTTCCCGCGGCGGAGTTTCCGGGCGATAAAGCGACGGAGTCCCTGGACGAAGGTTCCAGGGCGAAGAGTTCAGTTCCGGGCGATAGTGTCGCGGGCACGGCGGAGTTCCGAGCGAGGTGTAGAGTGGGATCTCGGCGAAGGCAAGTACGACGGCGGCGGCGGAGTGCAGCAACGGGGTCCTGCGACGGAGGACCACGAGGGGTGCTGCGGCGAGAGTTGCGGCCCAGCGAGTTGTGCGGTGTGTAAAAACGAGTGATGGGAAGCAACATTTTTAAGTACAATTGATTAATTTTCATTTTTAGATTATTTGCTAGTAATGTAAATAGTGGCAACAAATAAAAATGTGTGTGTAATAAAATCTTTAATTGGGCTATCCTTTACGAACCCGGTAAATCGTAACAATATGTATAGGATTTGGGTAATACAAAAGTAAAAGTCAGTTTAGTTTTTGTACTTTGTCCAATAATTATTCAAAATTGTAAAATAACAATGAAACAATTAAAACTTTGATACACACACAACAAACACATACATACAACCAACACACACACAACAAACACACACATGTATATATAGAACTTTGAACACTATTATGTCTATAAATACAGTAAGTGAAATAAAACATACACTTAAATACTTGAAAGTACAAAATGTTTGATAAAATTTAACTTAAAATTTCTCATAAGGTGTATACAGATGAAAATAAATTATACCGGCTAGGTTTCTTGCTGTAACAGGGGCTAAGGCACTAAGAATTTCTGCCCTGGGCAAAGGAGAGCAGAGATCCATCCCTATGAGCAAAATAGGCTAATAAATGTACACAGAAATTGTATGTAGAGGTTGTTATCTTTCCTGTAGCAGCTCGTCAAGAGATGCCAAAGGAGAAATGGATTAGAGAAATGGGTTAGGTTTACTTGCGAACAAACTTAAACAGTTTGGTGTAATACACTTTTTTATTAGAACAAAATTTACAGATGACACAAATGTAAACTTGGCACTTTAGGTAGCCGTGAACAGCCGTCGCGAAGTATCGCTTAACAGGATACGACTTGCAAGACTCTGTAAACAGAAGGAGTATTTATAAATACTAAACAAACGAACAGCTCTCCTTACTCAAAGCACACAACATAAACACGCAGTTTAAATGAATTTAAATTATGCTTTAACACTCTCACACTGGTGATATTAATTTGTCCAGTCGATATTTACAAACACTTTATATTAATTTACAAGTAGGGATTAGACGTGACAACGTTTAACTCTACGGGCGCACCTTGTGCGGCGACTCGCTCGCTTGTCACTCGCTGAGCGAGTGACTCCAAAAACGAAAGTCTGCCCTCAGCCCTCCCGACCTCCAGGGGGTATTTGCCTTCATCTGATGACTCTAAATTTGAAGAGCAGCTTTCCACAATTTACTCGCCGAGCGAGTCCCTACTCGCTCACGGCGAGTACTGTTAGCGAGTCTTTGCGTCTGAGGCTAAGTCCGTCTCTTCCTAAGTCCCAAACCACAAAAATATTTTGAAGTTCGACTTACAGTGGTAGATATATTCTAAGTCCCACCTCGACCTCAGGCATCACAACAGTCTCGGGAAGCGTGGTTGAAACAGCTGGGAAGACGTCCACGAGACGTCCCTGGTGTAGAGTTGTTGGATCTCGGCTCTCCCTCGTAGTTGGTCTTGTTTCGTGGCGGTCCCAGAATCTTCTAAGTCCTGACTCGTCCTCGGGCGTCGTGTTGTCGAGTGACGTAGCGGATGGTGGCAGCGTGACATTGTCTTGATATCTTCTGAGCGGTGGTATAAGCTTTTGCCTCTGGCCGCCCGCCAGGCACCTTCTGCTTGATTCTTATCAGGCGACCCCTATTTATACTCCGAGGAAAAGAAAATGACATCATTCGTATCCAATCGCGGACCTCGGCGGATGACCGAATCAGCGCCCAATAGCCGTTCGCTTACCAGTTACTAAGCACGTGGCCACCAGCGATTCTCTTGTAGAAATAGGAGTTGTCAATACCTGAATGTTATACAACCCTCTTGACTTGAACGTTTCGCAGATGTCCTGGTTAGGTAGGGGCACCTACCATAACAAGGTATTGCCAACATTTCATAGCAGTACAATCATATGTAACTGCAAACCAGGCTGATAATTATAAAAATTAAAACTGACATTTCTCAAGTTTTCTGCTATCACAAAAATCTAATTTTTACAATCTTTGTGATTAATGAATTCTCTAAATTTACCCATTTTGCACTATGAAAAAAAACCTTGACCAGGACGGCTGGTACGTACATGGCAGGGACGAGCGACACGTGATACACGTGCTGGGTGGTGGCGGCACTGCATCCCAGGGAGACATTGAGGGCCTTGTCAAGCGCAGATGCCAGCTTGTACGCCAGCCTTTCCGGCGGCTCCCCGCCCACACATGGCACGTACAGGTAAGGGAACACTCCGTGCACATGGAGACACGCCTTTTCCCCTGCACACACACACGGCAATACATCACCGTCACAGCATGAGAGAATGGGCAAATGAAAGTAGCTGCTTATAGACATTAAAAAAGATAAATAAACTAAATAAATGTTATCTGCATCTGTAATTTATACTATGTTATTTTCTGAAGTTGTACTGAAATATATAATATTGAAATTAATAAAATAATTGTTGCTGTCAGTATAATGAATTACTTTTCTTTTGTTTTTTATTAGAGTGCCAAATATGCAAAATTTTAAGTACCTAGTCATTTATTTAATTGGTTTTGTTGGTTGACTTGAGATGTCAAAACTAATATTTTTAAAGTTGAATAGTTAGAGCCTGAACCTTGGATCAAAAATGGTAAAATTTGATACTACTGTACAAAACTGAAAACTTCTCTAGATGCTTATGAGAATAGTCGTGGTAGGTAATCAAACATTTCATAATGATTTTACAAAGCTGTTACTGTATGAATTTTTTGTGATAGGTATGTATTTAATGTATCAAAAAATGCATGGTGTAGGTATCGTATAAATTCTCAACAAATGTTAATGTGTGGGAAAGCCATGCCTTCATAATGACTCAGGAATAGTTGAGTTTTGATGTGTAGTTTTTTTATGTTATTTTACTGTGCCATCAGTAACGTAAATTTTTTGTGAAGGAAATGTTTTTGTAGTGAGGCTTTGTGTGTGCAATTTTAGGTGGTCATAACTTAAATGAAGTGTTGGTCAGGTCAATTGGGTGACAGTTAAATACGTGAAATCATTCAAACATATGGATTCTCGCAAAATTAAGTTTTATTTATCTTGAATGAATACTTGAAGACACAGAAGTTGTGAAGGGCATTGACTTAGAAGAAAATTAAGGCATTCATCAAAGTAAAATACAGTAAATCTGATTAAAATTGAACGAGATTGCATCCTTAATTAAATTTCAATAGCAATTTCAATCTGTTTTTCTTAAAACTTTATCAGTTTCAATGCACTTTACACTCCCATTTTCCTACCATTTATAGCACTTCACCTTATACCTTTTTGTGGGATAGTCAAGCAAAATTAGTAGTAGGCTATGTAATCAAAACCACAATTTTCATTATTTTTTCACAATGTGCCACTAATTTTCACATTTACCAGAGAACTTCTCTCCTTCACTCTCCAATTTAAGTTATTGAACTTTCACTTCATTTTGTTGTTTACCAAAGTGCTAAAAACACAAAATGGCAGGTGAAGACCTGCTTTAAGGGGATTGGTGCACCAGCATCGTATTAAAAAAAAACAATATATTTGTTGATGATTCAGCTGCTAGAGAAGATTTGAACCATTCTGGTGTAAAATTTATTTTTTTATTTTTTTATTTTAATTAAGTAATTGCTGATTTTCGGGAATTTTTTAAATTCAAGCTTTATTAATAAACTATAAAGAATTCAGTGGTAAAACTTTCGCAGATAAATTTTCAGACACGGGAGATATGACTGTGACCATTATTTTATCTGTAATCATTATTAATTTAACGTATTTACAATTTGAATTTTAATAAATGAGCTGCTACGAAATTGCGTGATATTCATTTGCGAATTTAATAACATTCGCGTTTTCATTTGTAATTCAAACGCCAACATATCTGTCGGCTGAATGATTGACTTTATTTTAGTCTTTAGCTTATTGCAGTCGGACCTAAAGTAAAAATGTAGCTGTAGAAGTTTGAGCAGCGTGCAAGCTCGGATACGAGAAATTATGGAGCGCGCTGGACAGTAGTGACACCTTGCGACAGTTTCCCCAACTGTTTGCAGCCAGTGTTTTCTCTCGTTCCCACCCAGCCACAGCTGTCTGCTGTTTACGAAGGGGAGACGGGATTTCGCACGAAACTGATATGAAGGTCAACGTATTCATTTTCAGTAGATAAGAGAACGTGTTTGGTCTATCTCGGCGTATAATTGAATGGTTATTCCCTGTTATTATTTAGCACAGTGATTTAGCCAGATGTTTTTTGTTGTAAGCGTGAGATTTATTCAGGAATAAAATGCCAAAGAAACCTCCACCAAGCAGAGTACACAAAAGAACAAAACTATCGAAAGCCATTATAGCGCTTAGAAATAAGAATAAAGAAAGATAAAGAGATTATTTTATTATAGCTTTTTTAACATACATTTATTTTTCAGAGTTGCGTATGTACAACGCGATGGACGCGATGCGACAACAAAAAGATGTGTAAAATTGTAAACATGCTTTTTTTTTTTTCAGCAATGCGTGAACCATTCATAAACTATACTCAACATGTATCCGTATAATTACGTTTGAATTTTTTTTTATGACAGGCATCAATGTTAAAAAGTTTATTAAGTAGCAGAAAACACTCAACATAGTCTCACACAAAATCAGTTTAAGTACATGAATGCAGTTTTAAGAAGTAAGCTACGTAAATAATAGTTAAACATTTTTTAATATCTGCTGGTAACGTTTCCAAAGTATCAGCTTCGCCTTCATTCACGAACAATATTCGTGGCCTTATTTATTTATTTTGCTGGCGTTTCGTTGGTGACTGTTAGGACTGCAAAATTAGTAAACATTTTTCACCCTATCCTGAGTTAAATCTAAGTGTGCGCGGTTAGATGAGGACCTAGATGTGTCTCATGCTTACGCCTTTACACTCTACTCATGCGGGTATTAACCATGCGCGTAAGGGCGCGTTGCCAATGACCTGTACGATAGTCTCAATAATCCTCTACGGACTCGAAAAATGTCACCTGCTCATTGGCTACTTGACTTGTGACAACTGTTTGTTGTAATGCCTGTGATTCATCGTTGATTTTGTTGAGGAGTTTTCAGTGATTCAGATCCTCCCATTTAACTGTAGCCGAATTGAAGAAGCAGTAGAAATGTTACATGCTTGAATTCATAGCGAATGGAAACCACAAATATTTACTGATGTAGTGGTTGGTAAAAAAAAATATTATTCGTATCGCGTCCATCGCTTCGCGCCATGTTGGCTCCTATATTATTATGGATTTACAAAATATAACGATTCATTTACGACACTTAAGATAAGGTGTGTAGGATTTTAAGAATTCACTTGAATTGATATTTAAGAACATATTTCAGGATAACTTGTGAAGACGCTCGTACAGACGGCACCGGTTGTGATGAGTCATTGTTACCAGAGCAGGTGTACACGAAGTGGCATGTGAAACCTCAACACAACTCGAAAATCAGTACCGTAAACCGGGGTAACTTTGGGACTGGGGGTGTAAATTTGGGACAGTGAGTAATTTCTGGCTTTAGGATTTCCTGTCAAGGCAATGTATTTAGAAGTGGTACGCAATCACCGCTTCTATATTCGCTGGTATGTGCTACTATCTCATGGCATTTATTTGAAGCTGTAGTTGCACTGGTGGGATAGAGGCAGTGGATTTGTTTTCAACCACATGTTTATATTTTTGTTTTTGTGTAAACTTTCGTACGCACTTTAAAAACGGCAAATACTTCACGAAAGACAGGTATGTATTTGAAGAAGTACAAGCCTTGACATCCATTTAATGTGATGCTAATGTTTTTGATACTTGCATTTTATTTTATAACCTCAAAATAGTAAATTTTCATCACTTGGTGGGGTAACTTTGGGACTGTCCCAAAGTTGCCCCAAAGTTGGCGTAATATGTTTTACTGCATTTTTTCTTCATATTTTTCAGAATAAAGCGACCAACCATGCCAATAAATCCCGAACGTGCTCTTGGTACACGGCCATATAAAAATTACACAGAGGAAAACTTGAATGAAGCCTTGCAAGCTGTACGGAACAAAACATTGTCGATTCGCAAAGCTTCAACAAAATATGGTATTCCAAAAAACACTTTGCACCTAAAAAACCAGGAAAAGTATTTTAAAGCTGTCGACTGAGCTCCTGTTTTCACAAATGAAGAGTAGTTGCAATTTGTAAGTCACATTGTAGCCGTGTCTAACTATGGATTTCCTGTGGATATCCTGCTCAGACTGTTTGCTTATCAGACAACACTGCGACACAGTGTGCCGCAAACTGTATTGTCATCATAGCAGTTGCGGGCCTCGTGGTCCGTATGCCAGAACAAAGCATCGAACCAAGGGCCCGCGAAGAGTTCCAGGCCGCGGATTGCCGCCCACTACCTCTTGTTTTAAAATAGAGTTTATGTGTGGATGTCTGTGAAAATATGATGCTGAGTTACTTCTATAGTGTTGTTTAACTTGTATCCTTTGGTGGGGGCGGTCGGGGCTTTAAAAACCTACCCCCTGCTGAGGGCTATTTGTGGATAAGAAAGTGGGGAGGGAGGGAGAAAAAAAAAAAAGGAATGAGCTTTAGAAACGGGTTTGAGTCACAATGTGAGCAGTTTCAGTCATACTGCCTGCCCGGTGCTCTAGTTGCCAGAGTTAACAGTTCCTGTGGATATGTTTGACCTTCAATGTGTTGTCAAGTCCTACCTGGACCGCTGTGGAAGAAAGGAGCTACGATTTTAAAACAATTTACCAGGAAATGATTGGGCGGAAGGGTTCATGCGACGGCACAAAGCAATATTAACTCAGAGAACAGCAAAAAAATTTCTTACTCTAGAGCAGCAACAGAAGAAAAGGTTGTGAATAAGTTTTTTGATAATTTGTAAAAGGAGCTGATAGGAATTCCAAAAGTGAATATTTGGAATTACGACGAAACAAATCTTGTAGACAATTCTGGAACCAGAAAAATCATCACGAAGAGGGGAATTAAGTACCCTGAGAGCAGGGGTGCAACAATTAAATTTCCAAAGGAGGGGGCAATATAACTTTTTATAAAGAATCATCGATCCCCCGTATTGAAGCGGGGGGTCCAGGGGTCCTCCCCCGGGAAAATTTGTATTTCAAGGTGGAAAATGGTGCTATTTAAGCAGTTTTATTATCTAAAAATTGATTACACAGCACTTTCTTTGCCCCCGTTTGCCCCCATTTCAAGGTTTCAGAGGGGGGGCAAAATACCCTTGCCTCCCCCTGTTGTTGCGCTCCTGCCTGAGAGGATACAAAATTTGTCTAAAGCGTGCACATCTATAATTGTTTGTGGAAATGCAGCAGGGGATGTAGCACCACCTTATGTAAACTATAAGGCGGAGAAGATTTGGACAACTTGGACTGAAAACGGACCCTCGGGTACTCGATACAATAGAACTAAATCTGGTTGGTTTGATGGGCATGCTTTTGAAGACTGGTTTACATCTTTAATGTTGCCTGTTCTAAACTACCAGGAAGGTATGGTAATTCCAGACTGAATTTTACTCTGAAATAATAAAAGTTTCCTAACTACAAGTGATTTTTGCTGCAAACGTAGATCAAAATCTTCCAGGATGCGATTTGCTTAGGTAAAAATGTTATTATGATTGACTCTTTAATTTCTAAATTATAAATAAATAACAACAATAGAACTTCCCAGAAAGTTGTGATAAACTGACGATATTGCGCGAGTAGCAGACCCGTACGTGACTACAGAGAAAGGCTATTTTCCTTGACCGTTAAGATTTCTGGGACGAACACCCTCTCACAGCTAGGGTCATAAAATACGGTCAAACTCTTGCAAAAACATCCACCACCGCTCTTTGCCACTAGCAATTTAACGAAGTCAGCTAGGCGCAGCACTCCAATAAATTAACTTAGAAAAAAAAATACTAAATATGTAATTCTATCAATACATTTTACAACACAACTTATGTTTTATTTATTTTCTGAAAAAAAATTATATTATCATACGAATTATGTTATAAAAGTGACAAAACTCAATAAGTAAATTTACGGTGTATCGTTTTTTTCAATTGTTATGTAGTAAACTAATTTTATACAATTAAATATATATTTTTTATAATATAGGCTACATTAAAATTTTGCATAGTTCTGATCGAAAATAATATAATGTATTAGAAATAAAAAATAATTATATTTTTTGGTATTAAAATAATTTTTAATAATAAAATTCGAACACACATATATAAAACTAGAGGTCCTCTAGAATTTTTATTTACAAGTTCCAAGCAGAAATTGTTTAGCTATTGTTAATTTTATTGTATCAAAAATCATTCATATAAGAAAAAAGAATATGTATATCTCAATAGATGTAACATGAATACACCCTATCATATGCATTAAATATATTTTAAGTAATCCTTAAATAAGACCAAGTTTATTGAGTGTCGCAGTACGCAGCGTGTTTCAAAGCACGCCGGCCGTGAAAGATCAGTACGGCCGCAGTACACTGCAACGCTCGGGCAGCTTTAATGAGGCAACTAATTATGCTAGACTCTTTATAAATATACTATCTTAAAGCTAAAAGTATAATTATAAACATTTATTTAGACATTTTATCGCATTGGGCTCTTCAAATCGGTGTAAATCGTATTTTTATCTGGGTGGCAAAGATTAAAAAAAATATGTCGTGAATTAATCTCTTTATATCATATCTTAAATATTAAAAATTTAATTTTTTCTTACATTAATGGGTGAATTACAGTTTCTCGATTATTTTGGTAAGTTTACGGACAGTCAAAATTAAAAACTGTATAAATGGGTAGCATTTTAATGTTTTTAATTTGCTGTCACCTAGGACTTGAATGCAAATTTTCGGTTATAACGCACAAGGTCTACAGCGGTAAACTTTCGGTATGTTATTAAGCACAGTCAACTCTACCAGAGTACAAAAATCTGGAGTAAAACGAAAGTCTACACGGGGAAGGGCGGCTACCTGATCCGAGAATGAAGGATAGGGCGAGATGGGAAGCGAAGATAAGAGCTGGTTATCGCGGTTCGCTTTCCTTCCGTGTTGCAGAGAGAGAAAGGCGATATTGTGGAAGACCTTCGAAAGATTCCCGCTAGATGGCAGGCCTCAGAGCTGCAACATTCGACAACCTCCTCTCACAGAAGCTCTCTCGCCACTAACTTGCCAAATCTCACCCGCTAGCTTATATACGTGCTGGCTGGCCTTACAGTAGTAATAAACAAGCATTTATGAAATACTTAAGCTCATTTCCAACAAATTCTGACGAATGACTGTTTTTTGTCCTGCACCAATCCCCTTAAGGTAAAGTCACTTCTACAATTATAGCGGGTTTTGAACCACTTACGAAACCAAATATTTTTTTGTATATTATGATGTAAAGTGTGTTAGAAATGAACCACAGACCCTTGCCCCACTGTCATTAAAGAACGTAACTGAACTAACTTACATTAAACTCATTATGATTTTCACATTGGTGTTCTAGCATTAAATATTTACAGGAAAACAACCCTAGTTGTTAAACAAACTGCTGCTAATGATGCCATCAAGTACTGATTGGGCATTTAAAAAGTGGGAAAGAAAAGAGGCAGACCCAACCTGTGGACGTAGATCCAAATACACGTATCACCGGAACTTGGTTCACCTCCGAGCCACGGAATTCAGAGTAGCCCACATCCAGTGCTGGCAGAGGCTTGCTCATGTATGAATCTGCCGTCACGAAACGGACAGAAATCATTGCTCTATTCCTTAACTGGCAACTTGAAGTTTGCCATCACGAGACAGCCACCTGAAAAAAATTGATTTAAGTAGCTGAAGAGTGAATATGAGCAGGGTTATAGAGAGAATTTTTTATATTTGGTTTTAGTGGTATTTAGCACACATTTATTTGCTACCAACCTAACGATTTAGATGGCCAAGGATAATATTTTCTCTACATACGACGTATAATTTGTTTCCTTTCATTAGTATTGAAGTTTCATCAGCGAATAGCACTTTGCTACCTTGTGAAATGTTTAAAGGCAGGTCATTAATATAAAGGACCTAGGTTACTCCCTTGAAAAAATTCCTTTTTTATAACACCCTAGTCTGAGAACATTATTTTATTATATGATTGTATTTATTCTCTTTGTTTACAGTTGAAAAAATATAAATTCATTATTTCAAGTGCTTTACCTTGAACACCATAATGATTCAGCTTTTCAAGCAATATTTTGTTATTAATGATGTTTAATATTAACAGATTTCCAAAATAATTGTATTGGTAATAATTTCTATCTATTCCAGTGTTCTCTATGAGAGATAAAAAATTGTTTAAGTGTTTATTTATTTTCAAGTATTTTTTGTTTCTTTTTTGATAGTTGAATAGGGTTAGGTGGGGTGGATATGATACAAAAAAACCAAACTTTTTGAATATTATTTTAATTAAGAGCACCACAACACTAAGAAAAATTACGCACATTTCTTAGGGCTTTAGAAACCTAACCCTAACTCAATAAAAATTTAGATTAATTAGTTAGATTGATAAAAAATAAATTTAGTGTATCATATTCACCCTGCAATTGAGGGGAATATGATACACAGGTGGGGTGAATGAGATACATCATTATATCCTACTTCCTAGCAACACTATCAGTGTGGTGGGGTGCGTGTGAGACAGGTCAAATACATGTGTATCACCCACAAAAAATTTCATGACAATCAGTTTAGTGGTCCTCGAGTTCTGACATAAAATATGAAGTCATGTTACAGAGTGAATATTTTCCCTCTATATTAAAGCAGCATACATTTTGTCACAGTACATAAATGCGACTAGTGACTAGTCAAACAAATTCTACATACAATTTTGATCATTTATACACGTACTGTCCAATTATTGAAAGATCTTAGTCAACAACAAATTGAAGAAATACTGTGGTCCTAATAAGGATTTTCTCTCTATTAATAATAAATAGGTTCAACAATAGCAAAGTACAAACTAAAATATGGGATGCTTAGAAATACACAGTTCTACATGTGATGTTAAATTATTCATATTACTCGAAAACATAAACATAGGGGCCTGCGTAGAAAAATAAGCTGTACAAATTGGAGTACAACAATATGTTTATGTTCAGGTTTACCAACATACAGAAATAGCTTTAAGGTAAAAAAAAAACAAGGTTTTAATGACAACATACATTTCAAATTCAGCAGTGGAAAATAGAAATATTAAGCAGTTTTTTATAAAACTACCTAAAATTATGGTATCACATTCACCCCATGCTGTGTATCACATTAACCCCATGTTCTGTACCATATTCACCCCAAAAATTTAGGCAGCAATAGTAACTAAGATATAAATGTTAGACTATCTTTCTAAGCATTAAAACATAGAGGATACTTTCCTGCACCATTTCAAACTATAATTTTGAAGCTATCTTCTATGCACACAAAGATATAACAAAAGTTGCTGGACCTAGACATGAAAATTTTTTGGTCAAATTATTTCTTGCTTGAGACTTTTTCATTTCCTATAAAATGTAGCTTAAGGTTTATAACATTCATTATGGAATGGGGACGTATAAAGAAGAGGCAAGCAAATGTATTTTCTTCAAATTTTTTGTATAGCAAAAAGTAAATTTTTTTTTAATGTATCACTTTCACCCCAAGTTTTACACTGTATCACATTCACATGTTTTCTGAATCTATGATTGAATAGGAAGTGGTGCAAAAGTTATTCAGATTTATCTTTTATTGTAAAGAAAATAGTTAGTACAAGGAAATAATTTTGTGATAGCTTATGTTTGATGTGAAATCAACAAAAAGGTTCCAGGACTAAATCAGTCTATAAGAAACCATCCTGTAGGTCAGAAGTATATTTTTATGATCGTAACTAAAGTGATAATTGTATTTAAGGATGACAGAACTATTTAATACATGTTCTACACGACTCTAATGAAGAATTTCATGATAACTTGTGAAGAAATTAAATATATTTCAGGAACTGTAATAAGATTATAGAACATTTGAATCATTGCATGAATTTGTAACAAGACCCAAATATAGGTTCAATAGTATAGGTAGTTCACAGCAAGAGACAATGTAACTACATCACCAAGACATTCAGCACATTAGTTAAGGACAAGTCTACTACGTCAACTGAAGGAAGGAATAGCCATCATGTGACCATCCCTAGAGCCATCTACAGCTGAATCCAACCTCGGACCCCGTTTGTCGAGTCACCAGTCGAAACCCCAGGGACCAGACTAGGATTGTGGTTTGTGACGTGTACTAATTGCTGATGGAAGCTGTACGATTAATTGGTTATTTTTCAGGAGCAATGAATAGTTCAATATCACAATGCTAAAGGTACTGTCCTGTTTCTTTCAAATAAGATGCCTATTATGAGAACTTTGAAACTTAGTGTGATATTCATCAAAGCTAATTGTGGATATTATGTTTATCATTTCCTTAGGAGTACACACTTTAGTTTGGAACAATTATTATGTTTGATAAATACAAATCAAACACCATAGTTAATAGCAAGATAGATTTATCAAACAACGTGTAGGCATATAAAGTTGTGTCACTACAATGAGATCCAAGGCTTTAGACAGATTAGCATATAATTATTTGTATTATTTAAATCACAGGAAACATTAATGAGCAAACTATTGTTATTAAAGTGGAATTAGAAGTTGCACTAAAATGTGTTAAGATATTCTATTAATAATACATTTTTATTAAATCCATCTTAAAAAAATATCTAAACCATGGTTTAAACCATTCCATTGTGGTTTAAATCAGCCACCCCTGGCAACAATTAAAAAAAAAATGCTACTCCTAAAATTTTTTTTACAATAACAACCCAAGCCGTTTATATTTTTGCTTTGCTAGTTCATCATGCTATCAAATACACTACCTACTGTACACATTAAGAAACCTGGGTTTGAATTACATTGTATAGTAAAAATTAGACTATTTTTTATGAGTACAGAACATTTTTTTTTTACATTCTAATTGCTTGCTATAAAGGTTGTGCAATTAAGTTTACATTGGTTTAAAACTTCATATGTTTGTTACAGTGGCTTATAAATCACATCAGGTTATCGCCACTGGTCACTGCATGAGACCAGAGCTCAATCCTTACTCCATGAGGTGAAGAGCAACATGGAAAAAGTCCCATATGCAATGGAAGAGTTCAGGAGGGTTATAAAGGCATAGAGGAGCTCATACAAAATAGTATAATAATCAAATATGCTGGGAGTACTGTTCTGTATGCAACAGGATTAACAATTATATTAAGTACTGCTAGTTGAATCATTACTTCATTAATTACAAAATTACACCTATAGGCCTAAGTAGTGCTTCATCGAGCACTACTTACTTTATCAATTTCTAACAACTTTATGAATTGATCACTTGTATAAGAAAGGCTTGAAGAACAACCAATACTTAAATGGTGGATATGTAGGGAAATGTTTAATTTAAGCAAGATATAGACAAAAAATATTTAACCTCTGTTCAGATTATGTGTAATCTTCTTAAATTATACTGGTCTCTGCTAAGGGGCCCGTCTAGTCTGGGTGATATGTGTTAGTGAGGCGGGTAAGTGAGCGCAGTATCACCTCTAAGAGCAAGGCTGTGAACTGGTAGGTACGCAGTCTTCTCATCGACCATACGACAACTGTGAAATTTGAACGGTAACCGTAACATTATATGGCATAAAAAAAGGTAAAGGTGTAATACAAGTCCTGTAATTACTTTCAAAAATCTTTGCCAGTTGTTTTATGCCTAAAAATTACTCTGAAAACACACGTTTTAGCCATTTTAACTCTTCTAAAAATACAGTTAAAAAACTTAATCAGAAATCAAGAATACCTTTCGACCCTCAAGAATTCTTAAATGCTTTTCGGAAACAGACCCCACTCTAATATCTTCAGTAGGTTGGAAATCATTGTTTTCCTGAAGCTCTGCACACCGTATGTATGCCCAGGTAGGTGGGGCCCTTCCAAACACTAAGGCTAAACCTAGTAATGGGTGAACTCTTGCCAGAGGATATTCTCTTTTCTTTTTTCATGGAATTAGTTAATTTTTTCTAAAATAAGTATATATGTATGTTTTGTGAAATTGTTATGCAATGTACTTTATTTTGTTTTTTATTATTACTTTCATATTTATTACTTAAGACATTTCAAACCTATACTAAAGTATCAGAATTCTCTCTGATAAATTAAAAAAATTAATAATAAATACATCATAAATAAATGGAAAAACAGTATAACTTCTGTATCATGGGTAAATATGTAGTTGGGCGATATTTGTTAAAATAATTTTAAAATTCCGAAAATACTTTTATTCTATGCTTTTTAACTTCCTCTTTTCATAAAATCCGGCGGAGATAAGAAATTACAAATACTTTAGGAGATATTGCCGTTCTTATTTTGCAATACAAGACCTGTGCAATCATTAGACCGCCGAAATTTTTTATTTTGCAGTGTGTTCGTGAATGCCTAATTAATTAAAATCGTTGATTAGGTCAGGTCAGTTACATTATAAATACTTTCAAACTAAGCGAACATTAAAAATAATATGAATTAATTTTAATGGTTGTTTAGTTTTAAAGTATTTATAATGTAACTGACCTGACCTAACAAACCGGGACAAAGGATGAACAGTAGGAACTCACCAGGGGCGGATCCAGCATTTGATGTCAGGGGACGCGAATGTAGGTTTAAAAAGTATTTAAAATGTGAGAGTCCGGGGGTCCACCCCACGGAAAAATTATAGATTTTTGCATGCAAAATGGTATTTTTTTTATAGCAATTTTGTGCTTAAAATGTCAAATACACTTTTGGTATAGTCTGTAAAATTTTTCCCAGAAAATTAGTTTTGGTAAATGATAAAGTTATCAGAAAATAATAAATAAAATACAATAATTAAAGAATGGGCATAACATTTGTAGTAATAACTAAAATTAAAATGTCTTGTACATATAATGATTGTGCATAACCATAAGTTGCAAAACAACAGTTTTTCTCCATCATAGAATTAATTCCATCCTGTGGATTCTCTTGCTTGCAAAGCGATCAATGACTTTTTCTTTATCAATCTCGCAGCCATAATGGATATGCAATAATGCAAGTCCGGTCAGTCTGTCTTCTTTTGTGGTAGATCTCAACCACGTCTTAAGTCTTCTCAATGTCGAAAATGTTCTCACTGCTGAAGCGACACTTACGGGTAAGGTGACTAAGATTTTCAGGAGAATGTAGATGCCTGGATACAGCTCCTCGTCACACGAAGCGAGAACATCGAGAGCTGTGGAGGGTATTGTATTGTTAATTTCTTTCTCACGGGTCCACTTCGCCTCCCATGATTGAACCTCGGCATTAAGTTGTCTTTTCACATATTCTAGCCCATTCACTCCAAGGAGAGAGCCATACTGTGAAGAAATTTTTTTGACATTTACTTAACTAGAAGAGGAAGTTGGTAACAAAGCTGACAGGCTGTGAAGCTGTTGCTTTTCTTCCGAAAACCAATGTTTTAAATCTTCGACAATGTGCTCCAGAATGGGAATGAATACAGCTCTTTGGAAATATTCAACAGGGTTCGTTGATGGGTAATTTTGTCTGTGTTTTTGCCTTTTCACTAGTCGAGGTATAGTTATATTTACACCAAGCTCCTGGGCAAGACCATCAGCTTCGTTGAAAAGTTGAGAAAATAGATCTTCGCACTGTGTACGTTTTGTATTTAGAACAGAAAGAGTATCTGCCAGAATATCTTGGGCAACCTTAAGGTCTATTGAAGTCTTCTGATATAGTCTACTCAAAGGAAGAGTGTCTCCCAACATATCAGATAAGCAGATGACTGTGACAATAAATTCACTCTCACAAAGTGCAGTCAAAAAAGTCTTTGTTTTGCAGCACTTTCAGCATCTTTCCAAGATGTGACACACTCTAAAGCCTGAGCTACTTTCAGAAAAGATGTTCGGAACTGCAAAATGCCATCGTGTCTTTCGATCCAACGAGTTTCACACAGTCCAGAGAGTTGGTGACATAAAACTTTCTTGAGTAAAGCTGAGTGTTTTGATGATGCAGTGAAGAACGAGATTATCGTTTTCATTGTTGCAATAGTATTTCGAACTGCTTGGACGCTGGAAGATTTTGATATGGCCAAATTAACAGCATGATTGTGACATGGACAGTGAACAGCATTCACAGCTTCTCGCCTGACTTCAGCCACAGCACCACGAATTTCTGACACCATGACACTGCACCCATTTGTGGATATGCCAACACAATGGCTTAGGTCAAGACAGTGATGCTTTAGAGCAGAAAGTACTACTTGCCTAATATCTTTGCCACTTACAGTTGGTTCATATACTTACTTAATCTTGGTCCTTGTCCTCACTGTTCACAAATTGTCGAACATTTAAAAATTGTAAAAAATCTTCATGCACTGAATCTGTACATACCTCAAAACAAGTGTTAACTGGGACTCGTGAAGCATCAGTAGTTTTGTCGAACATGATGCTACTTTCACTGAACACTGTCCTGTCAATGACTATACAGTAGGTTACTGATGAGAAGGCAAGGCGTCGTCTGTTGGCGCGGCGTATAGTTGTGGAGGGGGGGTTGGTTGTGGTCGCACTGCAACTCTCCTCACTCCACCCTCGACTCCAGTAACGGGACAGCCCAGCTTGTCGCCCGCCACCCCCTTCCAACATTCCAAGCCATGCTTTTCCCTTGAGCTCATGACAGCTGAAAAATTGAAGGATGAAGGAAACATGCCCAGAGTGAAGTTACTCTGTGTCAATGTGGCACACAGCTATCAATATTTCGGTTTCATATAAGACATTGCGTGGGTGTTTATGTATTTGGCTACATCATCGATTTTGCTTCCCTGGGTGAAGGGGGGGTGGGGGGGGGATTGCCCCTATCGCCCCCCCTTGAATCCACGCCTGGAACTCACGTATTTTTTTTTTACTTATTACTTGCGCAACAATATTCAAATAACAAATAAAACATTAATATTTGAAACGTTAAAAATTTACCTAAGTTAGAGGCAGGTACAATTCCTTTGCCATTGTAAACAAGAAACAATTTTGAACGCCGCATGAATGCACAGGTATAGTGATGAAAATTAAAAAATTTGATATCTCCTAAAGTATTTGGAATTTCTTATCTTCGCCGGGTTTAATGAAAAGAGGAAGTTAAAAAGCATAGAATAAAAGTATTTGCAGATTTTACAATTTTTTTTTAAACACATATCGCCAAACTACATATTTACCGTATCAAAGTTTGTAAGTTTATACATTGACCTGAAGGCATTAGCCTATAGTATACATTGATCCTGTAGTACATGATGCTAGCTGTTTTAATTTAGTATGCCTATGTTGAAAGATCCTGGTCATAAAAAAAATTGTAATAAAGGTAACAAGGAATTATAGTCATTAAATGTATAAGAATGGAAAAAATGTCCACAAGACCTGACAATTTGTTTGTATTGTGATCTTGGAGCTTTATGTCCAGGAACTGCAGGATCATGCCATCAGGACCTAGAGATAAACTTACATACATGATTCAGAATAGTTACCATATTTGACACAAATGTTTAATATTCCAATTTACAAATGATTCATTAAGGGTTTTTTAAAATAAATTAACTTCATGAAAATGATGTGATTTCTACCACAGCAGAAATTATTTCTTTAATCATCATGGAATTGCATTTTTCCCATGTTTTCCTCATGAACGTAAACCTTGCACTCAGTTAAGAATTTTCACAGCTAAAGAGAATAACTGAATGAAGCTTGACCATCATGTTACAAGGAATCTAGAATGTCCAAGCACACTATACTTTCATGTGTCTACCGTTGAAAACATTTATGAATATATGCAGTATACAAGCATATTGAGGTCATCATTCACACAAAACAAGCAGTGACCTCACAAACTTAAGTGGGATATTGGTACAACATTCACAATGTGCTTACCTAAAGAAAGCCACATTCTAGGTTTTTCTAAGTCATGTCGAACTCAAATTGAACTTATTGTATTCTAAAACCTTTTATACCACAAATTTCCTGACGAGAATTGCCAGTATCATTTTAATTTAATACAAATATAAATTCAAATAAACTATTTTTAACAACAATTAAACATTACAATAGCAAAAATTATTACAATTCCTTCAATTTTTTTATGAGATAGCCTACTACACACAACAATCGAATACCTGAAATTGTTAGACGTTAAATTTAGTTTATGAGTTATTAATTATTAGTGTTGGTGAAAAAAATTGCAAAAAGCCTGTTTTCAACTTTATAATTCAATACACTTTTATGATATTTTATTTATGAATAATTAGGTCTCATTCAGATTCAAGCTAGATACTTCAACAAAAATTGACTGCAAAATTATTAGTTTTTAGCTCCCGCATAAAACGAAAACAGGGTTTTCGGAACATTCGTCTAATCACATACATGGCAGAAAAAAAGATCAAATTACATGACAATACCTACCGTTGCGATGGTCCGTTCTTGTTTACATTCGACATAACAACCGCCCGTCTTCACCATTATGACCCTACGTCATTTTAATATGTAATCTTACTAACATAAAAAAAATAACTAACTTTATAATGCCCTACTTTTAAATTTTGTTCTACCATCTCCAGCTCCCGCGAGAAAACTGTGCTTCCATCAGCTGCGACATATACGCATTATTTAAAAATAGAAATAATGATTATCATTTAATACTTCAACTTTATATTACCTAGATACAATTGAAATTTTCAAACTTTCAAATACACATACTCTCGTCGAAAAAACTCCCACGACGTATTTTTTAATTACAAATAACTTTAAATACAGCACCACAAAATAAACTATGGAGCGACACTCTCCCCACTCTGTGCTCTCCTCAAATCAACAAATGCTTGAAGCAAAACTCTTTCACTTTTCTATGGTTCTGGCTTTAAGGTAGATAAAATAGTCGGGAAATACAGGAAATAGGAACCTTTCGGGTAGGACTATAGTAGGACATGTGACGATGAACGGAACATGTTCAGACTTAGGCGGTTCGGAAAATAAAGTTTGATGTTTTAAATACAGTGTCGCCAACTGTTCGTAGATGATCAAAACGTAATGGCAATGCATGCGTTTACGTAGTGAATTGTGTTTAATGTGTATGAGGACATATTATTGAATGTTTCAGGATTTATGTTACTAGGAGATTAATGCATAATATTACTGTTTTTTACAAATGACTGTTGGTGGTAAAAGTGGAATGCTAACAGGCAAAAAGTGAGTGTTTCATGTTTCATTAAGTTCGCCTTGTGTACTGAATTGCTATGCTACACCTTTCCTATTTATTTATTTTTTATTTTGGTTTCCTTAGGCCCGTTCTACTATTACACGTAAACGGAGTCGGATCTTGCCACCGGGTGAAAGTCATTTGCGAGCGTAATATATCAATCAATTCACTATCGCGTCTGCTGCTTCCACATCTGCAATTCACAGAAACGTAACAAATGGCAACCATTGTGATTGAATTTCACGGCTACGATATATTATTTTTTTCTATAAATGATTCTCTAGATCTTAACACGGTCAATATTTACATATATGAAGCCTATTCCACACACAATTATATTGTTAATTAAATTGTGTAATTGAATTGTATTTAAATAAATTGTATGTTGTCAGATTGGGTGTCCACAGGATATCAAATTTAATTACCTATTTAATCAAATCGGTCGTCCACATGGCGCCAATTTAACTTTGAAGCTGTGGAACAATGTAGGCCTACACAAACATGCCTTCAGTTTATCAAAGAACTGAAATTGGTCATGGGGCACATTATTTATACTGAAGAAGAAGAAAAAAGATTCTACAATGCAAAGGCTCTTAAGTTACATGAATCTTTTAAATATTATAAAGGAGCTATAATTTGAATATTTTTTTTTAATCTTAATTTCTTTTACTGTATCGTGGTTTGCATTTGAGTCTATTTATTTCCATCTTTGTAATAATATGGATATGGCTTCTCTTCTCGCATATTTTCTGTGATAGTGATTGTTGGAAACAATCTCACAAAAACTGAGTCTTTATACCAAAGTATTTTCCAAATAAAGGCAGAATTTCAGAAACAATAAAAGAAGGTAATATTCTAACAGAGCGGCTTTTTAAAATGAAAAGAAAAAATCTGAAAACATGATTTTCACACACTACACACTTGAATGAATTTACCCTAAAGGGATGGTTTCTTAATTCCTAATATTTAGTGAATAATAATAGTACATAGCTTACCTACTTGTACTATACCAGCATCGGACATTGCAGCTCCGTGGAACAAAAAGTAAATAAAAACGGAAATCAAGTACTAGAGACGTCCGTAAATTTATCCTGGAAAAATGGTTTATTAATTCCTACTGGTGCGTGAAAAATAACAGTTTAAAGCTTACATCACAATACTGTGTTTTCACAGTGCCGCTGCCATTCATTGTTTACCCATTGTCATGTAACTCTCTATTTAACACAATTGTAGCTAACTATGGAGAATAAAAAATATTCTTCATATATTGAAGTTTATCCCTGGATCCTGAAGGCTTGATGCTGATGGCATGATCCTGTTAGCTTGATTCTGTGGTACGTGATGCTTAGACAAAAGTATTTAACTTATTCAATTATTTTGCTGTAGAATACTAATTTTTGATGTGTAACATCTTAGCTCTCAGTACTTATACGGCATTTGGTAGGAGTAATTGCGTGAATGGAACGGAAGTAGCATGAAACAGAAATCTATAAACACGGTAACACTGCCATCCTGGCCATCGCATAAACCAAATTTACAAAGACAAAGGGAAACTCTATAGTATCAACTGTTTGATTAATTTTAACGAGCCTGGCAGTATTTTAATAAAATTCCTGATCGAAAATCAAGTCCAAAGCTGGGGTTATAATTTTTTTTAGTCTTTTTCGCTTTTATCGGGGGGTCTCAAGTACTTAAGCAGTGACGCCAGCCTCCGCAGGAGTTCGGAGCGGATCCCGAGGGAAGGGAAGGGCTACATCGGCGAAGATGGTGAGAGACACCCCCCCCCCCCCCCCCTCCGATTGGCGCGATGCGGAGTTGGACTGGATCGTGAGAGTGCGGCGACCAAGTGACACGAGACTGTGTGTGTGGACAGGCGTGTGGTAAGGGGAGAGCCACTGTTGAGCCTAGCTCCAATTAGGAGTGTGAACTGTGGATTATGACAGACATTGCGTGACTTGAGAATAAACATTTTTAAGTTCTAGTGACTTGTGATCGAACATTTATAAATACAATTATTTACTAATGTAAATATTAGTAATTATTAAAACTGTAATAAAACCTAATCTTACTATCCCTTATGAATGCAGTTATTCCCCTCCCCCTCCCCCCTCCCCCCACATTAAATTGTAACAGTATCAACAATCATATCAGTCTGCATATGTTCAAACATTTGTCTGAAAGTGCTTGTATAATGATCTCGCTGTTAACAAAATGTTAAAACAGTAAATAAAAAGGGCATAGAGCGGAAACCTAAAAAACAGGGAAAACACAGGGAATTGAAAAGGTTTCTTAAATACCTGGAAAACACAGATTAATTGTCAATATGTAACTACAGTGGAGTCCTGATAATCTAAAATTATTAAGACAAAATCCCTTTTAGAGTAACAAATTTTTTTGGATTAAGTAAAATCATTCTAAAATAAACTTACATAATATGTGGTTGCATAGGGCCTACATATGCTGCATTTGATATAGCGCTATGCTAATTATAGCTTCACTCCGCCACAACCCCTGCGGACACCATTTTTCTGGGGTGCTGGCATAATTTGGCTTCAAGGGTAAGGTATTCTTCTCTTCGACAGAAAAAAATTAACATATTTTTTTCAAACCAATGTAGTTAAGTAATAATTATTTCAGTTAATTGTATATCTTTGAATTTTCTTGTTATTTTTTTGTATATACTTTATATCTATTATTTAGTATCACTGGTTTTATTGTAACCTTGACTTTTGGTTTCGGATTGAGCGGCCTTTCGGATTACAGAAATTACGATTATGGGGACTACACTGTATAAAACATTATCAGTAATTTTTCATTTGTACTATCTTAACATCTGAAATCAAACATTGATAGTATTTTGCATGGTTATATTCAATAATATATTGTTTTAAAGTTTAAACATCAAAGTTATTCGTTATCTTTTTCAGACAGGCAATGTTGGTTACTTAAGAGTTTATAGAACAGTGCAAACTATATATTGTGCAGGAAACCATTTTACAGTCAATTATGTGTGTTAAGTATGTTTGTTGAAATGTGTTGTGATGATAATGGGGAGAGTGTTATAAAGGACGTGGTAAAACAGGGAAATGGCTGAAATAGCCAAATGAAGTACCCATCGTCTTGTGACATTTTCATAAGACCACCGGCCAGGTATATGTTGAGTGATACGTGAAAGCACGTGCAGCAGTTAGCACGGACGAGGCTGTTGTGTTGCAGTGCGGCCGCGTACCCGCAGGGGGTGCGCTGCCAGAAGTGCCTGGAGCATGGCCACTGGACCTACGAGTGCAAGGGCAAGAGGAAGTTCCTTCATCGTGCGTCGCGCACTGCCACCCTCAACAAGAGGATGAAGTTGCGGGAGCAGGCGAGCCTGCAGGCAGTTCCGTGAGTTCCCCGAGTCCCCACCAGCCAGGCCTGCGGGGCAAATTATTTTGTTAGGCCTCCTCCCATTATTCTTTATTTAATCTAAAAGATTTCAGAACCCACAGTTTAAAAAAAATATTTATTTAAAGACTGTAAACGTTACAGTAAACTGTATAAATGTGATCTGCACGTATCATATAACTTGTAACGTTTCCAGTGAATTCTTCTAGCAATAGATTTATAATTTTCTTCGTACTATCAGGATATACCCAGTTATAAAAAAAATTGAGACTTGACTGGGCCCTGGGGATTTAGCCCCTGCCCCCTCTCTTGACGGCTCTGGGCAGAGCTCTGGTTAATTAAGGGAAGGAAAGGCAAAGCTTGCACATTCGTTACTAAATTTTTTATTCGCAGAATATAATAATAATGTACTTAACAACAATTATGTAATAATATATGAATACAGGCATGTTCATACCCACAGCAGTATTGTGACTGAGTAAGGTTTATGGGGAATAAGTTTCTGTCAAGGGCCAGAGCTCATCTTTATTAGATGCTTTGACCCGCAGTTTCTAAGCCTATTGCTTACTGAGAACCATTTAGTTCAGTGACGGCCAACCCACAATCTGCCAAAATTGTGGCAGTTGCCTACCACACAAACAGAAGAGCTGTATTCAAATGCTAAGCTGAAGAATAAATTTTCATTTCAGTTTGTAAATTATTCTTTTCAGTTACTATGTGGATGAGATGTTACTAATACTCATTGGTTTGTGCTTTTCTTCTATTGCAAACCAAAATGGCATAAAAAAAAATCAAAGGAGGAAGTGGGGGTGTGTTTGGGGTTCATATTACACCTTACACATTACAAACTGGCCCACTTGATTTTAAAATATTTGTATGTGGCCATCATTATTTAAAGATTGGCCATCCCTGTTTCTGGTGATTATTATTTTTAAAATATTTCTGGTGGTTACTTCAGTCTTATGAATTGTATATGTAGTAGCCTACTTCAGAATGTTGCTTGAGTATCATTGATGGTATGGTATATATAACTGTGTATATATGCTCTGTATAGCTATTCACCAATCCCTCACTTAGCACGACTAATGCGTTTCTAAAAATGTTTGTTTTATCCGAAATCACGTATTATAAAGCATTGGTCTCCATAAATAGCAAGGCTAGTGTAGGGAAATATTTGTTACGTAATATAAATGCGTAGAATAATACTCAACGATATATATGTCACACCATTTATCTTTATAAGCCTACCATCAAATACTTTGTATGACAAATATGACACTGTGTAACGGGAGATAGTTATCATCAGTCGGCTGGTTAACTTGCCTGCCTGGGCGAGACCTTCAACTCAAGTCACGTACCTTTCCATGAACTTTCCAAACCATTCTTTACTGGCAGTGAAACCGATATTACTGTCCGGATATTTACATTTTAATTTTTCAAAAACTAAAATACTTATTCGTGTATCACCGCTTGGTTCACATCAATCCTGTTATGCCAGTGATTTTTTTTCATTGCACCATTCATTTAACAACCTTTTCCATGTGAATCATCTGTTAATTTCTGTTCCAGTATCTAATGTCAAATATATTCCCACTAGTACAACCAACAGCATCAGACTTTTATAAACGTTTGATAGAGTCCTCTATTTCGTACGATTGTGCGCACAGTTGACTTGCTTAAAACTAAAGTGTGACCAACATAAATGTGGCCTTCATAACATTCTGCATGCTGTAATACTTCTAGTTTTGTCTCAAATTCTTGAACACAATGAATTTTTCTCTCACTAGGAATCCATAATTCCAATATGATTCTAATTGCAGGTGCTTGCGCACGTACAGTTACCGGCAGATAATGGGCAGACGTTGCTTTGTATTTGTGCCAGTTCCCTGCCACTGGCTAGACTGAATTCAACACAGTCCGCTCTGTGGCCGGGCGACAATGGTACGGCATGGCGGCATACGCGTTGATGTAAAAACATTTGCTTCTTTACACTTCATAGCCGCCACTGAACTTGCCATAGCTATTGTTTGTAAAACAGCCGATAGCGTAGTCAGACCTGCGCGCGCATCTCTTGTGCCCCTCGTATAGCTAACTGTATGCCATGGTACTCTATTGTTTACAGAGTTGAAACAGACTTCGTGGCGTCATGCCTGAATTTTTTTTGCCTGTGGCGATTTCGTGCCAACTTAAATTTACAGACGTGCTATTCAAGACTGGGGCAGTAAAATTAACATTGTGCTAAATGAATTCCCACAATTTTAAGATGTACCAGGTGAGGGATTAATGTATATTCAAGCATTACAATTTTATTTTCTTCACAAATTGAAATTAATAAATTTCAGCTATAATCATTACAATAAATAAGTTTTTTTTTAAAATAATTTATATTTTATCGAGCTAAGGGTCTTTAAAACTAAACAACAATTTAGTGTTTTTTCTTGCTTAAAAATTATATACCTTGAGAACTTGATAAAGTAGATTAAAAAAATATATTATTTTATCAGAAGAATGGTTACCTTGTAAATTGAAAGTATTTAATTTAGAAAATAATGGGTCAACTTTATCAGTATTGAAAAGATAATTTCATCCTCAAGGTTACAGACTTTATCTTACCCTGTATTTCTGTGGCAAAATAAAAGAAATTTGGAAAATACGTAGCACCACAAGAGGGAAATTGTGTTGTTAGAGTCATAAATATTATTAAAATGCTTTTAAAATAGTATCTTCTAATTTTAAATGATTAATATTGATTAATTTTCTTATCTTTCAACATTATAACAAGTTTTTTATTTATAATTATTTACAGTATCCCAAAATTCAATATGGATGAAGCCACAGACAAAATGTTAGTGTTTAATAATTGCAATATGGATTATATTAAGTACCCGATGAACATTGGCAGTTATCTACAGCTGATGAGAAAGTGTTCTTGCAAATTTAATGTTTTGAGTAAACAAATGTGTGTGTGTGGTGCAGGCAGGTGAAAGCTTCCTCAGAGGGCAAGAAGCGGAAGAAAAAGCATCATGGAGACAAATCCTCCAGCAGTGATGATTCATCCAGCAGCAATGATTCCTCTAGCAGCGGTGATTCATCCAGTGACTCTAGTGACTCCAGTAGCTCCAGTTCTAGCTCCAGCGACAGCTCTTCCAGCGACAGCTCGTCGAGCGACAGTAGTGAGGACTCCAGCGACAGCTCTAGTGCGTCAAGTTCTGCGTCAATCAGCACAAGAAGGAAAAGTGTCATAGGGAGCAAAATTTCATGATACAGTTCTTGTGAATTTTGGCATTTTGTGAATACTTAGGCTACACCAGTGTCATGATTATTTATTATATTCCAATAACAAAAAAAAATTTTAGTGGCAAAGAATACTATCATTGTGTAGTTAAGATACATGTTACTCTTATAGTAAACAAATGGTCTAAGAGGTACCTTTTTCAAAATACAAGCTCATTCTACTAACCAATCATAGTTGAGAGATTTGTTGAGCTACCGGAGTGTGTTGCCAAATGCAAGGTCACAGAGCAGGAGAACGTAGTGTGCTTCTTTCCGACTGCTAACATAATGTGCTCGCTCTTGGAAATGATGTAATTTAACTACAGGTTCATTACATACTTTCAACTAGACAGGGTGGCCATCTGACCAGGAATTCCAGGAAACCTGTCACTGGAAAACCAATGCCCCATTAAGTTTTTATAAGCCCAAAGTATTATCTACTTATCTAGCAAGATGTGAACAGCTTAGTGAGAAAAAAAACACTCGCTCTGCCTATAAAATACTTCACTTTTGCTACTTTTGACCACCGTTGTTTATTTCATCACCCTCTGCACAGGCATGACAAGAGATGAACGTATTGCCAATAACACACTTTTGCCTCGGAGTTTCTTCACTCTCATGATTATTTTTTTTCTCTCCAGTTTTCAAGCACGGTACACTACCGCTGAGCCATAAAAGAGGCATTGTTTTTAAGTGAAACACATCATCTGTAGATGAGTTAGAGCAATCTAGAACCACACTCTTAGCAGTTGCTTATATAAAAATGTTTATAAAAGCAGAAGCTAGATTTTTAATTATTTTTTTATTTTAGTGAACACTAATTTCCGCAATATTTTTGAAGGCTGAGTAGGAGCATACCTACAAACTAATTTTAAAATTGCTTGTTTTTAAGATTGTATTCAAACCACATGGTCAAGCATGGGTTTACAAACTTGTGCTGATCCAGACCTCACCGGCTAACTATGGCCTGACTTGCACATACATAACATTTGAAAACAAATTCATCTGTACATCTATACATTACTTAAAACTATTAATGGTGATTCTCAAATAAAAGAATTATAAAATTAAACTTTTATTCTCACAATGAAAAAGAAAACTTACAAGTCCTTTACAAGATAGCTCCGCACAAAAAACACTCGCGCACTTATGCCAGTCGCTACTTACAGTTCTGCGCCTTCACAAAATAATGTCCCTTGCGACTTCGTTGTCTAGGTACGTAGATATACTGGAAATAATTTCCGGTTGACCAGAGGACCATTCGGGCCTACGCAGCATGTCTGGCGCCTTCAAATACTAATTAAATAGTCCGAAAAATTCTCAAAGGTTCAAACTTAATCGTAGCACGGCCCTGGTACCCAGATGTGAAATTATCCTCCTTGAAATATTTACTGTTTTTTGCGAGCCTTCGTCCTTTTGACACAGTAGTTTGACGACTGAAGAACGAGGCTACACAGCTGCGTACTACTCAAAGAAAGTAGCAGGTGCGTGACCTCTCCATCCAGTCATAGCACAACACCCACAAAAACATACCAGTGTACAAATTTCTGAACCCTCGCGATGAGGCTTCTCCTGCAAAATTACAACACGAATAAATCACCAAGTATTTTCTGATTGGCCTGCGTACTGACTGGGAAAGTACACCTGCCGAATTTCCGATCATAAGAACATACTGATACTGCCAGAAAGCCTCGACAGCTGAAAAAAGATTCGAAAACTCGGCGCCAGCATGTTTTGCACTTGTCCATCATCCTTCCTTACACCAGCACAATACACAATGACCTAGAATAGCAATAAAAAAAATGCAAATAAATATCCATGTAGCATGAAACAAATATTGAAAGCAAATAAAATACTGAAAAAATCATATACACAAAAAATTACTCAGCGAACAAAGTGAGGACCAGTTAAAACCTAGTTAAACTGCTTTTCTTAATAAAACAATCACGTATCAAACTTATAAGAACACTAAGAATGATAAAATAAAAGTATGAAAAACTATGTCATTATGACCTTGGCTCATCTTATCAGCTGATACTACTGCATCACTTAAAACCATAATGGCACAAAATTACTCTACAAAGCTAGAGAGGGCAGGGGTCTGCAAGGCTACGTTTATTTTGCAAGATGCTAAAAGGTGCAATAACATTTTCTATTACCCGTTTATAAACAAGTTAAGATGCAAAAACGTAACGCCAGCATCGGCCAACTTTCAACTTCTTGCATTTTGTCTTGCGTTTACACCTTCTGTCTTTAAAGTTAAGTGTTCTGAACACGTATTTTAAAGACGAGGGCATGTGCACATAAGGCCAAGATATTTTTATTACGTACATCAATTTTTCATTTGTTTTACTTTCACACAGTGGATGAAAATAACACTTTAAAATCAAATCTGTTTTCTACTGTTTTACAATTTTCAGTTGTAGATTGGAGACATCTTGCATGTTCAGTGAGATAACTTTTAAAACACGTAGGAAAGTGGCTAGTAGTCTGCTGTATTCAACCTTCAGTATCTGTTTTGTTACTACTTACTTTTTTCTTTATAATGCATACTAATTTATAATTACTAATAAACAAACTAAAAATTATAAATTATTGAACTCAAAAAGTGAAAAGGAAAATATTTGAATCATTGAGAAAGGAAGTAATGAATTTTGTATCAGTACGTATTGCAAAATACACTTTGTCAGATGCCTACCATAAAAATAATAACAGCAAAATTTTATTTAAAATGTTCTAGGTAGCATTGTTGTTTCTGTTTTATAAAAAGTTAACTTGAAAATAAAAATTTTGTATTTGTAATTTTATAAATTATTTATAAAAATACTGCCATTTCTATTACTATGTCTAAATGACTTGTAACTTCCTGTTCCTAAAATTAGATTTTTCTAATTAGTGAGCACTTCAAGAATATGGTTCATAGTATTTATAGTTGGGTCTGTTGCAATAACATATTTTTAGTAGGTATCTTATACTTTTTAAGTGCTCATAAAAAAATACACACACACACATTCACTCACTCACAGCATCATTTGTATTCAACTTATTTTAGAACACATGTATTTTCACATATATATTGATGTCTAAAATTATAATTCAGATTTACAATATGTCAATTTGTAATAAATGAATAATATAATTTAGAGCATTCATAATATCTAGTTGTTAAAATGTACTTTTTTTTTTTTTTTTGCTACCTGATTTACTCTGAAGTGGAATGAATATAAAGCATAAAACTAATGGTTGATTAAAACAATTATGATTGATTATAACCTGCCATGAATACAAATCATTTATAATTGGGTTTTAGTTGTTATCTGGGAACATGTATATTTAACTGTATCACGGCTTTTGAAGTTGCTGTGTAGTAGTAGATTGCAACAGTTTTTCCTCTGCATTGGAGCAGGCATGATCAAGGTTGTGAAATCAACTTTAAAATTATTTAAAGATTACCTATACTGATTACCTGTTCAATTATAAACTAGGCATATACCAGACCAGAAATATTGGGAAATGGAGACAGAGATTAAATTTTTTTTTTATCTCTTATCAGGTGATGATGGGTCGTTTTACCCGGTACTGGTTTTCGTGAGCACAGGCAACGTCATAGTGATGACAACCGTGACGTCCTTGCAGAGGCAGGGTGATTCTGTGATGTTTACCATTGCTTTCTATGGAATAAAGGTGAAAGGGACACTGCAAACATACAGTTCTGAACCCAGGGAGAAGCATTCCCCCTCTCCGGCCAGGAATCGATCCCAGGACCCTTAGCCCACCAGCCATACATGCTAGCCACTTGGGATGATGTTTTAGCAAAAATAAAGTTTTGCTTTATAATTTTTTATATAACCAAAATACGGAAATACCATTGATGAGGCAGTCAGATACAAAATACCATTAATGAGACAGATACAAAAATTTAACCTCACCAAGGTTGCTTGGAAACAACTTGCCGATTATTCACAGTTAGTTACTTTACTTTGAAAATGACTTAAAAATCGCACAGTTTCCTTAAACTCACGTAACAGTGCGAGAACAACATTGTTCGCGTGCGAAAACGAAACACACCAAGTCTCGCCGAAGGCTTACACGGCCGTCTGTGGTCGAAAGAAGGTTGGAAACAGCATGGCCCAGACTGAAATTCTTCTCAACTACATTCAAATGATAAGTTCGTGAGCCACTGACTAGCATGACCTCACATGGCAATGCTCAAGTGAACTAGCCAGAAAAAAGTACAAATAATACAAAAAAATACAAAATGAGGAATTCCTCGATAAAGCTGCATTCCTATTGGCTACAGTTACTTTTCTTGCAATTACTACCCTGTGATTCCCAGTCAGTGAGCTCTCCAACAGTCCTGGCTAACACCTGTGTCTCTATTGAACACGGGATGCGATAAAATATTTGCTATAATTTCAGCACCTTGGCGTCGCAAATCTATCTATCTTTCTTTCTCTCACTGAAACTACTGTTCCATGTTCTAAAAATGTCACAAACACACTTTGAAGTACATACCAAAAAAAATAGTTATAAAAACATTTTAAAATAAAATATTGAAAATCATATATGAATAAATAGTAACCTAGCCAATTAATTACAAGAATATTAATAATGATAAAATACAAGTATGAAGAACTAGGTGAGAATGACTTTGATGCTATATAATGAGCTGATCCACCTGCAGAATGACCATAATATTTTTCCTTGTCGAAGAATACTCATAAAAGCTGAGGAGGGCAGGTTCCTGCGATGTTACACACTTTCGTCAGTAGAGTGATATATGGTCTTGTTTTAAACAGCAAGTGGCAATTATATAAAAAAAAAAATATGAGTTCTATGACTGTGGTTTAAAAGTCACCTGTCAGAAAGCAACGAATGCTGCACTAGAAGGGTTGGGAGGGGGAGAGGATGCCTTGGCTAGCAGTCACCATGAACTGTGCATACCAAAATGTTATCCTGTCTCATCCGTCATGCCTGCTGATGCTGCCTTTCCCTCGTGGAGGTAGTGGCTTAAGTGATAAGTGATTCAGTTTGATGCAGTTGACAAACAGATTGTGTCTTTTTTCAACTAAGTGGAGGTTCAGGAGGTGGTAATTAACAACTGTCTAAAGTGGCTTTAATGGTGCAGTTGCAAGGTAAAACTGAACGTGTGGTTTTCCAACTAAGCTGTTCCCATCACTGTTAATTTGTGATTATAATATGACCCACACTTTTAGGTTCTGCAGTTTTAAAAAAAAAAAACATTGCATTATGTTTGGGTAAAAATGTGCATGCTCTACAAGCTGCATCACTTATGCCACTTTCAGCCTCGTTTGTTTACTGCACCTAGAGTGACATGTGTAAATGCTGAAAATGGTTGCCTGCCTTGGGATTTCTTCTCTTCCTTCGACTAGTTTTCAGTCTGGGTAAAAGACTGCAATAGCAGTTCAAAAATGTGTTAAAAAAACTGGAGAATTTTAATAAAAACTTTAAAATACATTATACATTGTAACTTTTACATGATTCCAAAACTATCCTTCTTTTTTGTAATTTGGATATTATTGCTAAAAACTATAACAGTGGCTCTCTGTAGTCAGTTGTGCTTCTCATTAAATATGAACATAACTGACATATTCTTTTGACATATCTCCCAGGTCAACTGTAGGTGCAGAAACCTATCTGCAAATATAGTTATCTAAACAGAAACACAGTTTTTTTTTATACTGGAGGATAGCCTGGAATTTTATTTTGCCAAGAAATTGGCAACTCAAAAAATATTTATTTTACATTTTTCCACATCCAGTATTCAGTTGCAGTGAGGTCAAAAATGTCTTGTAATCACTAGCATAGTTTCATACTTGTGCAAAAAAGAAATGGTTGCAATAAAATTGACTTTGCTGAGGGACTTGTGTTGGCAATGAACTAAAAACAGTTTGCCAAATACGTATAATAATGACAATAATTGCAGCCCCCAATCATCTTTTTTTATATACTATTGATCATTTTGTAGACAGCTCCCAGCTAAATAGCTACTGTCTGCCTACATATATACATATTTGTGGCATCTGTTTATGTGTTTAACAAGTTTCTAAAATGCTATTATTTTCACATTTAATCTCATAGTCTAATATGTGGGAAATGGAAATTTGGTTTCAAACTTAAAATCTCTATTAATACACCAAGGATCAGGTGACTGCATATATGGCTGCATCATGGCTGTCTGAAGTCATGCCCTGGCTGTGTAATGCAAACGCCAACCGAGATCACAACGTAGTACAATAAATCTGTCTAAGCTTTATTATCATGCCTCTTTATTTTGATTCCAAGCCATCGCACACAAAGCAATTCTTACTCAAGGTTTTCCACAGCAACAGTGCAGAACAAAGTGAAATATTTTGTTTCTAGTAGAGACTACGTTCCTATTGAGACATAGCTATGATTAATATGTAGTTCTTACATTTGTAACTTTTTTTTTTTCATTTTTAAGACATATATGAAATTTTTAAAGTTATACTTCTTTAGGCGCGTTATGAAAAAATTATGAGTGAAATTTTAAGATGCGCGCGCATCACTGTAACACAAAATTAACAGGTTGAAGCTGCCTGCTAAATCGCTCATTAAGTCTCGATATAAAGCTCCCAACAAAATAGAAATAAACCTCTATTGTTTGCACATGTTGGCACGCTCGTCACCTCTGATCACTGTTTTCATATTTATAATTTTTATCCACATGTTTCTAGTTTCTACATTCACAACACATGTTTTAGTTTCGTACAAGTGCGAATTATATATGTGCTAATAAATTATATTCAGTAGTGATTTAAATTGAATATTTTGATTAATATTATTTACTATTCGTAAATATTAGTAAAAAAAAATGAGCCTTTATACTTTTTAAGTGCTCCAATATGATTGAGGTTAATTATCCGTATGTATTATTTATTTGTATGAATTAAAATATTTTTATTTAATATAAATAATACTAAATATTATTAAGTTATTGTTAAATATTTATTATTGGTTATTTAATATTTACTTAATAAATAAATTCAATAAAATATTTAATAAATTTGTGATAAAAATTTAAATCAATCAAATTAAAATATTAATTTTTAATATTTATTATTAAATTGAATAAATAGTAAATATTTATAGAAATATATGAACATATTTAATGAAAACTTTTGATAAAAATAAAAAGTAAATATTAAATCAAGAAAATAATAAATATTTAAAAAATGAATAAATGAAATTAATTTTTTTATTATTTATAAAATTTATTTATTTTCTTTTAAAATATAAAATAATAAATATTTAAAATTAAGAATCTTATAATATTTAGTGCAAATTATGTCATATATTTGTTGTTCTCTATATTTTATTTAATTTTTCAAATTTAATCTGAACTTTATTGACTGTGTTGACTATCTTTTTCCAGCCCTTTTATTATTTTATTGTAATTAATTATTTGCATGCAATTAAAAACTATTTTTTTAATGATGCCAAAGAAGTATAACTTCTCACATGCGTACATAAGTACACGCACCCATTTTTTCACATTGTATAACATTTAAACATTTTGTTTATCATTGATGAGGCCTAATTGTAAAGCCTCAAAATATTGCTGCAGCCAGCAATATTGCATAAATATGGCAAACATACTACATAGCTTCATCAGTATTTTAAAATTAACAGAATTGTACAACCAAGTATCGCACCTCGACAGGAAAAACGTTCATTGCGAGGTCACAGTGTCAGTGGCCCGTGAATGCAGTGCCATCCAGCTAGTAGACCCAGTTGTAGGGCGGAGGTACGTTGCGCGGACTGATGGTAGAGTTACTCTTGAAGGAGTGGTGCACCGTGCGAGTCAATGGAGCTACCTTGATGGTAGTAACTGGCAGTGCATTGGCGCTGTTGTGCTGAAGTGCGCTGCAGGTAGGCCGCACCGTGAAGTAGTAAATCATTTCCACCAGGCTGAGCAGGCTGCAGCCCAGGCACAACCCGACGATGCCTCCAAACGAAGCTGCAAGCAGCATGTTCATGTGTAAGCACAACCGCAAAATGCTACTGTGCCTAATGCACTACATAGTATGCATAGTTAATTTAATGTTTGTTTACATAGACTTATATTGTGGGAAAACTCGCAGGACAAGTTGAGAAGAAGTTATCACTGTATTGTGAGTCTTAATGTACATAAATAAAAGAAATTCACCTCTCCGATCTCGTTTATTGGAATTAAACGTGTCTATTTTGATTTTGTCATACAATTTTTTGTACTGGCAGAAATTTTTTCTGTATGATTTTAAATTTCAATTTTCATTGGCATCCTTGCGATGCTTTTACTCTCACTGTATTTTGATCTGAAGAAGTGATGATTACATTGAATTACTGATCCATTTAATGTGATAAAATGAACACACCTAAATAACTTGGACAAAACAACCTACAATACGCGAGGGCCAAGTAACAAACAAAACCAAAGAATGCATGAATGCTATATAATTTCAATCATTTGATCATTGATCTTAAAAACATATATGTATATAATTTGATTGAACCTAAAAAAAGACATTTGATTATACTTACCTAACAGGTCATTCCAACTGTAAATCACATCTCTCCTAAATCGAAGAATGGATAGATCTTTGAAGTATACATGGAGGATTGATTGGTTTGTGATATTCACTTCTTTGCTGCAAAAGAATGAATTTAGTGCCATAAGCAACTCCCTGGTAAAGTTATGCTGTCAGTTCTTATAGGAGAGAACTTGTAATCAATAAAATTGCGTAGTGTATGTATTTTGTGAGTTACTTAGAGTGCATACTCACAAGAAGTGGGTGCGATCATATTCGCTCTTGAAGAAGTTTCCCTGGGACAGTTCAGTGGTGTACACGACATCGGTACAGGTGGGGTGGCAGTCGCACTTCATAGAACTGTCACTGTCCTGCAGCCCGAGAACCTTGCCCGGCGAGTGCAGGTTGATGAACACCCCTGCACACATGCATCTCACCTTTCCACTTTCTGGCCCAGTACTACCTCACACATTCCGCGTTGTTTCACGTTAGTTTTTGAAATAGGTACATGTGCTTAGGTTGTTATAAAAAAAGGAAAAGAATTAATTATGGCAGTAACTAAGTTAGCATCTTGGAAATAGTAATAAATATGTGGTAGGTAGACTTGCTTCACGAATGTAGAGTTGTCTCGCTGAACAGGAAATAATTTTAGAAATGAAACAGCCCCTGCAGTTTCGGAGACTTATTTAACTATAAAATACAGGAAATTATTTAGGTAACGTTAGATATCTTCCAGGGCTACGCCCACCTGAGCCCGATGTCTCGCCACCCACTTCCTTACCCTTTAGTTCCCTTATTTCGACCTACATGTGCGTGTGACGTTCGAATTGCGCGCCACTAACCACCACACGAGAGCACAGTAGCAGCAGTGCCTCGTCTGCGTAATGAAATTAACAGTGTAGTTCTTAACCTGTTTTTTTTTATTGTCGCCAAGTGTTTGTTTTACAGCAGTGTTTAATTATTTTTAAGTAAATCCAGTATCGTGCAAAAAGACGTTGCCGGGCGATCCCGAGCGGACACGAACATGGCCGAATGGGCAGTTATTTAAAAATGTATTTTATTGAAGCTATTGTTTCATGTAATATGGGCGTAAAATGGCCTACCTTCATTATACAAGTAATGTTTTATGTATTTTTCAACATTAACCCGTGGCACGTAATTCAATAAGAGTAACGGTCTTGTTTGGCACGAAGGCGCCATTATGTTTCGGAGGGCGCACTCTACCGCACCTCGGAAACTTCATCGTTTTGCATCTCTAATATAGTATGTAATTATTTTTCATTTTAAATAATCTTAATCATTTTCATAATGTTCTCGGGGCCTGCCTCGAACGGTAGACTGTTTAAATTAAGTATTTTTGTACCTGTTATGGGACTTTTGACTTTAGCCAATAATTAGTGTGAGTGCGACACGAGTGTGGATCGCACTTCTTGTAAACCGATTCGTGCCATGAGGTTTTTTTAACAGTTATAATATAAACGTGTGGAGAGGCGGGTTGTAACTTGTGAATCTCAATAAATACGTATCTGATACGCCGTTTCACTTCCTGGCCACTTTTCACCCAGCAGCAGTACCAAGCATGTGGAACGCCTTAAGAGCCCATGCAATATTCTTGTATAACATCTAAACAGCGTGGCCGACGCTCAGAGCGAGCCAGGTCCACAATGTTTGGGGAGGTATAATGACGCCGACCGCCAATGCTCCTCTGTGTCGCATAGACCGCTATGCCTCATCAACGTCTCGCAAAATCGTGTGCACCGAACGCGCCCGTGCGCGCAGCAAAGTGTAGTTTGTGCGACGAGGCGAACGCCATGCAACGAGTGCTGCGCCGGCGGAAGGATCCGGCCGGGTGTGGCATATCCCTCCGCCGCACTACAACAAATTATTTTAATTATGTTTTCCCACAGGTTTTTATTAAACATTATTTTTCATTAATTAATAATTCAGTCCTGTCAAAATTATGTCTCACTGTGCGTTTTGTCCCGAACCTGGCCGGTTCAGTTTCCCGCGAAATTCACACGTTTCCGCGGGAGGGCTGGCGGGGGAGGGTAGTCGCGCGCGGCGACACCAGCAGTGTCCGAGAGGAGCTCCAACAGGCCGGCAGCCTGCGCGCAACGCGGAACCTTCAACCTTTGCTTTCACCGACATGTAGTTTTCAATAGTGTAATATCTTTTCAAACTTATACGTATAGTTCCGCGGTCGGCCTCCATCTACCATGAGGTATTTAACTCAATTAAATCAGTGCTCTAAGATGAGTGTTCTACGTCATACGTAAGTACTGTGGGAAGTTTACGAGAATTTACGTCGGCGCTTCACGCCCCAACTTAGCCTACAGGCTACTTAGTTTTGGCTCGCACGGGGCAGCCAGCAGGCGACTCGTGCCGTCGAACATACTAACGATTCAGTCCCTGGGACACATCTAGGTATCACGTTGACGTCGTCTGGCCGACGACCACCCCAGAGCCCGACCTGCACCCGCCAGTATACGCTCCCGCTAACGGAACACACCCCTGGCCATGGCCCACCCGAGTCAGGCGACCCGAACAGCAATTAAAGACAAAGCCGCGGAAACCTGAGTAGACAAGAGAAGAACCGTACCCATTCCTCCTAAAACATTAAATTAGGATTTTAGCGACAATAAAATCTCTTCCAGACACACCCGTTTGGAGTCTAGCGTAATGAGGTCACGCCTGGCGCGAGAGAGGCCGAGCCTCCCTCGGACGCCATGCCAGTTCGGCAGTTCAGCGCAGCTCACGGGCCGGGGCGGACCTACGTCCCACGGAGAGGCAACATCCTTTGTCTACATCGAAAGTAACGTCCGGTAAATATAGTCACTAATTAACCAAACCCCTTTTATTGCTTAACCTCTCCGTGAGTACCCGGCCCCTTTTTTCGGTCCAGGACCTAATCCGGCCGCATCAACTTAAGGACACCCCGCACCACACTTGGTCAACGGGGCTGCTCTTCAGCATACGGCACGGGCCGTCTCCCGCAACGTACAGAACTTTATTTAAGGTCACGCGCACGGCGCTGACCACAAACCCGCAAGGGAACTTGGACAAACTTAATTGCGGTGCGTGTTTCACCACAGTGAGCACAACCCCCGCGCCGAGACATTTGCATACGGGATTGGCCGTCTCCAATCGCGCACCCCCTTAATTCAGTGTACTTTGTATCCCGTATTGTGTATTTCTAACTTGCGTTACCCGAGTAACGAGTGCCACGGAACTTGTGCGCACCCCCTTAATTCAGTATATTTTTGTATCCCGTATTGTGTATTTCTAACTTACGTTACCCGAGTAACGAGTGCCACGGAACTTGTGCGCACCCCCTTAATTCAGTGTATTTTTGTATCCCGTATTGTGTATTTCTAACTTACGTTACCCGAGTAACGAGTGCCACGTAACCTGCACGCACCCCTTAATTCAGTGTATTTTGTGTCCCGCCTTTGTGTTACGAAATTACGTTACCTGCGTACCCAGTGAGACGTCTGAGACATAACAGCATCCGAGGCCACGTAACGCGGAACACAGACAATACGGCGCCACGAAATAACAAGTAAAAACCCCCCCTGGGACCTCTGTAGAGTGTTGTATTGTGTACGACCCTCTGAATAAAAGGTACGACACCGCCACCTCAACTCCACGTCTCTTATTTAAAATCATCTCACGCAACACCGCCGCCGGCCCTAGTGGGCCACGCAGGGGCACATACATCCACGACCCCAAATTCACGACTAGAAACGAGCTAGTCTGGCGCCCACCCGGACAACACAGATCAAGAACCGCCTTTTCCCACTAGGAGCCACACCGGGACTCGAGCCCGAGACCCCGGACGACGGCAACGTAGAGTCGCCGGAGACACGGGCCTACGTGCCACTAGCCCAGTTTATTAAGTGTTATGTATTAGTGAAATAGTTACTCGTCAAAGTGTTATCTATCACGTTAGGGTTTATGTATCACCGTTGTACGGCATTGTGCCGCCAAATGTATTAACGATTCAGTCTCTGGGACACATCTAGGTATCATGTAGAGTCGCCGGAGACACGGTCCTACATGCCACGCCCAGTTTATTAAGTGTTAGGTAATAGTGAAGTGTAGTGTTCGTCAAGATATTGTTCGCCATGTCAGAGTGTATTTTTGTAACTATCGCATCACGTGTACAAGTCCGCCCCTCACGCGCATTAAAATCGTGAGCTGCCACTGAGGAAGTTAGCTGCGCGTGTGACTAGTCGCGTCGGGCAAACCGTTACGGCCAGAACGGGCAGCACCATGTATTGGGCTGCGCTGTATTAAATTCACCAAATATCATCCAGAAACTTTGTGTTATTATTCAGGCGTCCCGAGTGGCCATAACAGCTCGGGGGGCCCTACTGCGTTAACCCCTACCTCTAGCCACAAGGCCGGACCTTCCCTAAGATCACGAGCCCGAGCAAAAATCACGTTTAAATAGTCGGAGGTAGCGGGGACGGCGTCAAAATGGCGCCCGACTAGTGTGGCTTTCATTTTCTTAAAAATTAACTTTCAAATTTTTCAAAATTTTGTGCTTCAAATTAGTGTACCAGTAATGGCTCGCGTAGGAACAAAGGAATCGCGCGGAAACAGACGCGACGCGCAGACGGCCAAAGGAGCGGGCACCTGGCGATAGACGTGTGTCGAGTTACGCACCAGGCGCGCATCAAGTTACACGCCAGGCGCGATAACGGCTGTGGGAGCGGAAGTCCGCGCGCCTCACACAGTAATTGGGTGGCGCAGCTGCGTCGCTGCGATGCACATGAACATGAGCCGTGACGGAGCCGTGAGCATAGACATGGAAGGGGTATGCCCTGCATGCCTTCTGCCAGGCTTGCCGATAAATCATGCCGCAGCAGGGACTTTCGCCACCTGCACCTGCGACACGGAGAAGAAGCCCAAAACAGACTTTTGACGATGGAAAACCAGGGCCGACGTCTACATTTAAGTGCGGCGCGAGGGGGTGTCATCGGCGGCCCGATGAGGTGGCGTTATAACATCAGTGCGGCACCGTGAGGCACCGCTTGTGAATAGAGGCCCGGGAGTTCATCAACTTCAGGAATGGGCTGTTCATGTGCCGCGCGTGCGAGCTCGCGCTGGACAGACCGTCAGAGATGCCGGCGGCTCCTATCGCACCGCGCCCCGGCGGCACTCTCAAACTACCGGAGTTCGGAGGGCAGGAGCACGAAGACCCCGTAATATTCCACTAGCGATACCGGGACCGGCTGGCTCGATATGCAGTCGCCATGTACGCACCAGCGCACCCCGTCAGGACGGACGGGCGCGGCACACAAAGCCCGTCAATGGCCCGCACCGGGTCGTCGGCGAGCCGCACCGTACCCCAGGTGGCCCCGGCGACACCGGCAGCACCTGCGGTACCCACATACGCACCAGAACGCCCCGTCAGGACGGACGGGCGCGGCACACACAGCCCGTCAGCGGCCCGCACCAGGTCGTCGGCGAGCCGCACTGGACACCAGGTGGCCCCGGCGACACCGGCAGCACCTGCGGACCGCCTGACGGCAGCGGTAGTGGCCCGGGAGCAGTGCGGTGAGTCGTTCCAATTAGGGCAGTTGGGACCTGGGGTGGGTCAATTACTCCGGATTCCCGTCAGGATGGATGGACAGCCAGTGCATGCCCTTGTCGACACGGCCGCCAGCCACACGTATGTGTCGGCTCAGTGCTCGAGCGTACGGTACATTGACTCATGCGCGGAGGAGGTACATTTAGCGACGAAGGGGGCAATGGCTCGTATTGTCGGTCGCACGAGCATCACCCTCTCCATCAGGGACCATGTTAGCCACACAACTGCACTAGTAGTAGAGGGGCTATGGGAGACGCTAATCATAGGACTGCCTTGGCTGGTGCAGGAGGATGCCACTGTGGTGGTCAGGGAGGGGAGATTGCACGTTGGCCATCACGAGCAGCGCACAGTTTACAGCCTGGGCTATCGGCCACCCGCCGAGCAGGGGACACCCATCACGCTTGCGGACCTGAGGAATGGTGTGCCCGCTGCCCATGTAGAGCTCATAAACAATGTCTTGTCCCAACAGTCGCAGGTGTTTGCGGCCACGGACATGCTCCGCCGTACCACAACCACGGAACACACCATCCCCACCCGACCTCACCAACCACAGTTCGTAAAGCCGTACGGGTTCGGACCCACTGAGAGGCACGTCATCCAGACCCAGATCACAGAAATGCCATGCGATGGAGTCATCGAGCCCAGTGAGTCGCCATACAACTGCCAGATTTTCATGATGAACAAGAAAGATGGCTCCATGCGTTTTTGTGTTAATTTCAAACCAGTCAATTCAGTAACCATACGCGCCCCACCACCGCTTATCAACATAACAGACGCTTTGGCAGGGCTGGGCGACGCTCGCATCTTTAAGTCCCTGGACCTCATGTCCGGGTACTGGCAGGTGCCCGTACGTCCAGAGGACTGTCCGAAGACCGCGCTCACTGCCCCTGACGGCCGACGTTTCCAGTTCTGTGCCATGCTGTTCGGGCTGATGGATGCCCCCGCGACCTTCCAGGCCATGATGGTGCGTGTGTTAGATGGGTACGCGGGCGAGTTCACCGCCGCGTACTTGGATGACGTCATCATCTGGTCACGGTCGTGGGAGGACCACGCCCGGCACCTCGGCCTGGTCCTTGAGCGGCTGGCCAGACACGGCCTCACGTGCACCCCCCAGAAATGCCTTGTGGGCGCGGCTGAACTGGAGTACTTAGGGCACATAGTGGACGCGGAGGGTTGCCGCCCTCTGCCAAAGCACCTGAACCTTAATGAGTCCAAACCCGCCCCACGCACCTGCAAGCAGCTGCACAAGTTGATGGGCCTTCTCAACTGGCTGCGCTCTTTCATTCCGCATTTCGCCAGCATCACAGCCCCGATGACGGACTTGCTGTCACCCAAGCTCCGGTTTCAGTGGACCAGCGAGGCGGACGCCGCCCTGGACGCGGTGAAACGACAGTTCCGCGAGTGACACCAGCTCACCCGTCTGCAGCCTGACCTTCCCCTGTTCCTTCAGACAGACGCCAGTCAGGAGGGGATGGGGGCCGTCCTATACCAGGTGGGGGACAAAGGCGTGCGCCGGGTGGTGGAGTACGCCAGCGCCAAGTTCGGCCAGCCCGAACGGCGGTACCATGTAAACGAGCAGGAGTGCATGGCCATCGTTTGGGCTATGCGCCGCTACCGCCACCACCTGGAGGGCCGCCGGTTCACGCTGCGGACGGACAGCCAGTGTCTCCACTGGCTGGACTCCGCCCAGGGCCGCAAGTCGAAGTTCACGAGGTGGGCGCTGATGCTCCAGAACTTCGACTTCGCGGTCGAGCACGTCCCTGGACGGGACAACCAGTTCGCCGACGAGTTGTCGCGCCATCCCGACCCACACAACACTTTTCAGGATGACCAGGACTGGGAGGGGCTGTTGCCGCCAGAGGAAGTCGCGCCGCCAGTCACTCCGGGGGAGGCGCCCGCAACCTTGTTTCACATCCCAAGGGTCCCCGACCATCCCGCCGTCTTGCCTGTGGAGACCCTGAGCGAATTAGTGGAATTCATGAAACAGGCCCAGCAGACAGACGACCCCACACAGGCCGAGGTGCGGTCATGTGGGGAGCAGGCTAACCCCTACCACAGGTGCGTATACGGGGTGTTGGAGACCCGGGTACCAGGGGACATGGACGCCTGGCACCTTCATGTGCAACTCGGTGCCCGTGAGCAGGTCAAGGGCTTTCACCACACGCACGAGCTGGCGGGACACCCAGGTGCGCACCAAACACAGTTAGACGTCCGTAAGACCTTCCATTGGCCGGGGGTGATGCGGGACGTACGGGACCTGGTGCGGCGCTGCTAGCAGTGCCAGCAGAGGAAGACGAGGCGGTGTGACGGGGTGGAACAGCAGCGTCCCCGCCGGCCCCGCGACCCGTTTCACACCCTGGCCCTGGACATAATGGTGCCCTACCCGCGGACCACCTGGGGAAAGAGGTTCTTGGTCGTCATCACCGACATTTTCACCCGGTGGGTCGAGGCCTTCCCGGTGTCCAACGTGCGTGCCAGAACCATAGCCGCCCTGCTGGACCACGAGATATTCCCGCGGTATGGTTTCGCGCATGCTGTTGACGGACAAAGGCTGTCAGTTCAGCGGGAGGCGCTGGAGAGCTGACTGTCGCCGATGGGGTCTCGACCACCACACCACCCCCATTTACCATCCCCAGGCCAACCCCACTGAGAGGAGGAACCAGGAGGTCAAGGCGCAGCTGCGGCTGAGGTTGGGGGACAACCACTCCAAGTGGGACGTCCACCTGCCGAAGCTGTTGTATTGCCTCCGGCGCCGCACCAACGCCGTCACCGGTCATTCCCCTGCCGAGCTCCTGTACGGGAAAAACTTGGTGTTGCCCGGGGAAAGCAGGGTGGCCGATGTCGCCATGGGCACGGTGGTGCGCCCCAATTGTGAGGAGGGGAGGGAGCACACCAGACAACAACAGGCCCAATTCCTGGCGGCCCACACGCCTTTGAGTAGTCACCCCCCACCCCCGATCCAGCCAGATCAGCTGGTGTATGTCAGGCAGCACCACTTGTCGTCCGGGGCGCGTAACTTTTGTGTGGGGCTAGCGCCCCGATGGTCGGAGCCGCGGGAGGTCCTGTAGAGGACGGGCCCCTCATCCTATGCGGTGCGGACGCCAAGGGGGCGGCCCGCTAAAGTGCACCGGGACGACCTGCGCCTAGTCGCGCACGGGGTCAGAGTTGGTCCAACGACCCCCTCTTCATCATCCCCCACACTCCAGGAAGCCACAAATGCACCGCGGGAAGGGGCAGAACCTGAACTCACCACCCGGGGGGACACGCACACGGGCGACCCTGATGGGGGTAGCCCCGATCAGGCACATGAATGCATCCAACCCGAACTCCGGGACACCCCGAGCAGGTCCCCGGTGCCGCTGGCCACAGTTCCGCACGTCCCCGAGGAGGTGGGGAGTCTGTTGGTCTGGTTTCCTGATGAGGAGGGGGAAGAGGTCTGTGAGGAGTAGGACGATGAGCCACTGTGGCCGCTGGACCTCAGCCTGGCGGACGCCACGTACCGGGTGTCCGTGGACGAGCCCAAGGACAGGGAGGAGGCACCAGACAGTAGGGATAGGCGCCCCACCTGCAGATGTCGGGCCCCGGTCAGGACGTGCTGCGCGGATGACAGCAAGCCAGTAGAGTTCGCTCCTGTCCCCGCCGTGGAGGCGAGTTGCCCGACCACCCAACCGGACACGAGGGAACCTACCACACTCTGCCCATTAGAGACCCCTACCAGCACAGTCCCCACCACACGACCACAGAGGGCCCGCCAACCCCCAGCCTACCTGGTGGAGTACGAGTGGTCCAGGTCCCCGTCGAGCTACTCCACCCGGGCGCGGCCCGTAAGGGGCATTCCAGTGGTGCCAACACTCGGGGCCAGAACCATATCATCACCCCCATCCACGTCATCCATTCCACCACCACGCCACACCCCGACCACACTGACCCCCCCACCCACTTGTCACCATATTGTGCTAGGAGAGGCGCACGAGCTACCCAGTCCCAGGGGGGTAAAGGACACGGGTCAGGGCATACCCCCTTGTCATTCATTTAGTGGGAGAGGTATTCAGGGCAGAATCATTGCATCACAACACACCACCACTCCACCGCGTAGTGTAGGGCTCGCAGTGCGGCGAACGTCAGTGAAGTGCTCAGCGTGTGAAGCGAGGCGTTGATGTACATAGCGGTCTCAGAGAAGGGGGGGCATTTGACGCCGACCGCCAATGCTCCTCTGTGTCGCATAGACCGCTATGCCTCATCAACGTCTCGCAAAAGCGTGTGCGCCGAACGCGCCCGTGCGCGCAGCAAAGTGTAGTTCGTGCGGCGAGGCGAATGCCATGCAACGAGTGCTGCGCCGGCAGAAGGATCCGGCTGGGTGTGGCATATCCCTCCGCCGCACTACAACAAATTATTTTAATTATGTTTTCCCACAGGTTTTTATTAAACATTATTTTTCATTAATTAATAATTCAGTCCTGTCAAAATTATGTCTCACTGTGCGTTTTGTCCCGAACCTGGCCGGTTCAGTTTCCCGCGAAATTCACACGTTTCCACGGGAGGGCTGACGGTGGAAGGGGGTCGCGTGCGGCGACACCAGCAGTGTCCGAGAGGAGCTCCAACAGGCCGGCAGCCTGAGTGTATTTTGGTAACTATCGCATCACATGTACAAGTCCGCCCCTCACGCGCATTAAAATCGTGAGCTGCCACTGAGGAAGTGAGCTGCGCGTGTGACTAGTCGCGTCGGGCAAACCGTTACGGCCAGAACGGGCAGCACCATGTATTGGGCTGTGCTGTATTAAATTCACCAAATATCATCCAGAAACTTTGTGTTATTATTCAGGTATCCCGAGTGGCCATAACAGCTCGGGGGGCCCTACTGCGTTAACCCCTACCTCTAGCCACAAGGCCGGACCTTCCCTGAGATCACGAACCCGAGCAAAAATCATGTTTAAATAGTCGGAGGTAGCGGGGACGGCGTCAATAAGTAGGTCGTCTGGAGTCTCGACCACACACGAACGACGTCGCGGCCTTGTACAATCTCCACTGGGTCTGTGTGCCATTTAAACACATGGTGGCGCCCAGATCACGAACTATAGAACATACGAGGCCTAACGACCGCATGTTAATAATGACGCCACCGTCGGTGCTCCCTCTGAGAGCACAGGCCGTTATGTGTCCTCAACACCTGAATTAGGACAAGTGTAACGAACACGCCCGCGCATGCTAAGTAGAGTAGGGTAGGGCAGTGCATCGAACGGCATGACACTAGTCACGGCCGGGTGAGGTGATGTGCAATCGAAACATAGTGCAGATGCAATTATCATTAATAGAAATAACTAAATCTTTTTATGTATTTAATATTCATGAATAATTATTATATGTTGATCGATATGCTTTTGTGTCACAAAACTGGCCATCAACATCTTCCTGCGCTCCGCAACTTTCCGCGGGAAATCGAGCCCTCCCTGGCCGGGTTGCCAGGGAGAGTAGCCAGTCGCCATAGTCGCCATCCAGCACTCACCAGGGCCGGCAGCTCCGCGCACGTGGAGCCTTCACTTCTCGCGCCAAAACCAGCATGTAGCTTCCATAGGTAAAAGTCTAAATCCGTTTTCATCCGCTCCACAGCCGGCCCTAAATCGACCATATGACGTGTCGCGCTGTCCGTAACTAAATGTGTGTGGTTCAGTCATGAGCCGTTCCTCTTAATAAGTAATTCTTATCGTTTTGGGCAGCATGCCGATGTGCTCACACTTCACACCATAATTCCTCCGTCAGGAGATTTGAACTTTGCCCAAACGGGGCAGCGTTGTGCCAAACGCGAACAGTGACTTACTAACGAATCAGTTCCTGGGACGTGCTGCGGTCGCAAGTGAGTTTCCGTGCCCCTGTACCGCCGCCCCCGCGCCCAGCATTATGTGGCCCCATGCCACTACGAGGATAGACTCTCGGTAATTATGTTAATTTAATCTGAGCAGTGTACCTGTATCATATTCATCCCGACCTACGGGACATTCCCATGGCAGACTCTATTCCCCGGTATCAATGTTATCATTAGTTCAGCCATCAGCCAAGTATAGTTTTGTAATTCCAGTCTTTCACCTAGGTCATTTACTAATTAATTAATTGAAGTATTCCTTTATTTCACCGTCCGGAGTATCAGTATCCGCAACATCCAGACGCGCCACGTGCATTCATCGCCTCTACTCGTAATCTCAGGGTAGCCTGCAACACTCGGTGGGGTATTTCCAGGGAATTCCGTAAACCGTAAATCAGTACCGCCATTCGAGGGCTGTGTGTGCGGAGACGAGAAGGTATACGATGATACGGCCAGTTACGTGACGGCGAACTGTACCAGGTGACATAATGTACCGTGCGACATGTTAAAAATCTTGTTATATTTACGTGTTCTTTTAATCGTTATGGCGTCCTGGGTGGCCTAAACAGCCCGGGGAGTCCATGTCGACGCGTCCCAGCCTGCAGCCACGAGGCAAAGAACCCCGCCCTCGAGTCAAAATCTTAGTTTTCACAACTTAAATTCATTAATTTTAAATCAGGCAGCAGGGACGGCGTCAACAGCTTATCACCAACAGCCAAAGTGTCAATTTGTCCTCGTTCAAACTTCGCTATCAAATCGTAATTAAATATCAATATGTGTATGTTACACCCATGCCTTACTCGGGACTCGAACCCAGAACCTTTTTCCCAAACATACTTTTGCTGGTATTTTACAAACATACATGGACATATGTATTCATATAAAATATAATTTCATAAGAAGTGTCCTAATAATGTATTCAAATTTTGTAATTATGCTTTATTCGCCATAGTTAAGGTATGTTAGAGCGACAACATTTCCCCCATTTGAGAATGACTTCAACCTTCTACCTCACGCACAACATATATATATATATACATATTTGAAATTACAATATATGAAATACTGTCTATTGAAACATACTTACGTCTGTGCTTCGCAAGACATTCCACATCTGTCAATCCACACTGGCGAGTTGTACCTGTAACAGTCATCATCTTCAACATTTGGTAGGCATGGTGGTTTATTAAATTACAGTAAGGAGTGTATGATGGTTATGGCTTACCCTTATTGCAAGACCATCCTAAGAACTACTTGGGTTTGATTGCCACACCTCCTCTGTGCACCTATAACTCATTAAAGAGTGATTAGGGTATGTAATTAACTATAACTTAGATCGTCCTTCAGTTTTCTCTCAGATATAATTATGCTCTTTATATCCATTTCTTTTTTTTCCCCCATGTATTATGGTGTACTCTGATTTTCTCATATCAGAGCATTGAACCCTTATTGTCTAGATAGCAGTGATGTATCTAAGCATAAGCATTCAAGATAAGTGTTGCTGGGATAAAACTGTTAGGTACGTGTCAAACTGAACGTAGGGAAAGAATTGTATGTTATGTTTGTGCTTATGTTCATACGCTAGTAAACTAAGTCAGGCCGGGGTTTGGGATTACACCCACGATCCTTGCCACATGAGCATGATGCCTCAGAAATCATGGACTCTATGAATCAAAGTATAAATTAATTTCTGGAATGAGAGGGTCAGGAGATAATGAATTGTTAAAATTAGTAAGTTCCACGAAGTGTGAGCAAATTAATATCCAGTTATTCGTAGGAGAGAGGGATAAAATTATAAAATAAATTTCCTTGTGCAGTTATGGCTGTTGTAAGCGAACTATGAACTGACATTGTCATGTCTTTGCACCAAGCCAGCTATGCTGCTGGATGCCATCACACCAGTAAGTTGGCGTTATCTGACCAAGATGCTTGCCAAGGAATATTTTTAGTGACTCTGGCTTCCACTGTCAAAAGGAAGCCTCTAGAAACTATGATGCTGGTCACTTATATTGTATTTCATCCGAACAGTTTATAGCATGTGAAAACTTTTCAAATAGGCTACTTGAGGAGTGTTTAAGTTTCTGTCATGTGCGGTTCTGTTTTTCTGTCCCAGGTGAGAAAAGTTGCGTGCTGTATGTTTCCACCGCCGAGGATCCCTCTGAGGGTAGGGAGTGCCCAAGGGCCCCCACCCCAAGCGCACCAGCCTCACATGCCACATCACCAGTCGGCCAATCACCCTACCACCAACCCACCACCATGGACTCCACATCACCGACATCACCACCCCCATCACCAGCTCCCTATCCTACGCCACCAGCCACGCCACCAGCCACACCACCACCCACCACCTCACCCGCCGACACGCAGGACGTGTGCCGGCCCACCATTATAGCTGACGCACCATCACCGATGTCACCATTCGCATCACCAGTCACATGCCCCACGTCACCGACCATGTCACCTGTCATGACTTCCCGCCATCTTAGCCAAAGTGCTAGGAGCGAGCTAAGGAGACTTGGGCGTCTGTTTGACAGGTTGGACCCAGGGGGCGAATGCCCCAGTGGGCCAACTACCATGACCACTCAGCCATGCCCCAAGGTATTTTACCCCCCCGACCAGCCTGAGGTCAGGCAGTCCCACCGAGCACGCAGGGCGCCGACGAGAGGATGCTGCGAGGGCAGCACCCAAGAGGTACCCATTGCTCCTCCTGGCAGGGGGGAGGGTGGTGACCAGACAGCCCCCAGAGTGGTGATCACCGCCCTCCAAGGAGACTAGTGGCGAGTCGCCCGCGGAGCCTCTCGATCTCCGCCCTTGCTATCTCTAACGGAATTGCGTGAGTTTTCAACCCATCAGAAAAGTGGCCTGTAGAGTGCGGCTCCCAGTAAGCGGGCCATGCACGACGCAGCACATGTATAGCGTGTCTGACAATAAAACACTTTAAATTGAGCCTCCGCGTATCTGCTACAACGTCCGTAGCATAGCGTCCCTGGTGGCTAAAACAACCGGGGGTAACTCTGTCGGAACGACCCTTACTGCCTGCCGGCCACGTGGCGACGTCACGCCCTGAGTCAAGAGTCTCGGCTACGCACTAGCACGTAGTTAACATTGCTAGTTGGCGCCCAAAAGCAACTCCACACCCTTAACATCACCTCGGCAGAAGGCGTCAAGGTTCTCTGTTGATTTTATTGCCAAGCAGAGCGATAGGTAGTTCTCATGGAAGTGTTCTACAAAATTCCTACAAAATGACCTTGGCACATATATTGTTTGTGGAGTCAGCGAGGCTGATACCTTGCTCCAGAGGGCCGTGTGTGCTGCAGCTGTGTCATGACAATGGAGGAAGGCTGGTGCTATGATGCTTCGAGATTCTCGTTCAGAAGTGGGATTCCAGCATCCATCACCTTGCATCCGTAATCTGCAGCTCATAACTTGCCCACCTGTCACCTAGAACTACGGGGAATGGAGACAATATAAACACCTGAGGGATCAGTGTCCTCACCAACGAGAGGGCCAAGCGAGAAAATAAACTCTTCTGCGAATTATGGCTGGAGATTCTCAACTTGTTAAATACAGTCCATTGAAAATGAGATATATAATACTGGTAGAAGGAAGCTTTGGACTACACTCATGTATAAGACATTCCTTATGTATAAACATGTATAATCAGACGTTTTTGGCCTGTCTTATTTTCGAAGTTATTTGAATTTAGGCGAGGCGTGAATTTAAGGTCGTAAGACTCGTACTCGATTACCATTGTGCTTCCAAGTAACTCATTTCTGGCATTGGCCTACTTATTGTTGCTATTGAATACTATCTCAGCCACATACATTATTGTCATTACTTATTTATTATAAATTTAATTAATTGACCACTAAATGCACATTTATATAATTATTTTTAATGATATTATTGGTAACTAGTCGTAATTTTTAACATTATACTTCATATAGGTAAGAAGAAAACTGATAATGGTTAAATTATAAATATAAAATAAAATAAGCAAATATAACATCTCTTAGCATTTATAACCTTTGCAGCTGTGCTAACCTGAGCATTTCTGCAAGGTACATATTTAATAATTAAGGATATCAATAACTGATAGAATGAAGTATTGGTTCGTATATGCTCTGACATGAGCGAAGCCTCGGTGGTTGTTTGGTCCGATCAGTCTCCTCCCACCAGGATAATGCAGGTTCAATTACTGTTGGGACAAACCTGGAATCTTCGTAGGTATATAATATGGCGTGCCTTGCTGTGAGCCAGTGTGTTTTCTCATAGTCTTCCTGTTTATTCCAGGATTAATTCTGGCCAAGCTCCATTCTCATCTCATTTACCTATTATCGTCCGTAATGACCTCGATGTCACACACTTAGCCTTCATATGGTTTGGTTCAGCTTACTGCGACAATTAATTTTTCTTTGCAAAGTTTTGAAATATTATACGTGGAACAGATAGAAATGATTGCAACCAAAAAAAAAAAATAATTTACTATGGTCGAGGTATAGTAATAAACTGTGAATATGAGGGGTGGATGCGGGTGGGGGGAGGGATGGTTATGGGAAACATATTCCCCCCACCCCCTTGCAGTTGGAAAAATCTTACAAAATGTCATTGAAGACAATATGTTATTTTGGATGATGCAAAGTGAGCTGTTACAAAAACTGCAATTTAAACGGCTACTTCTGTAGGTAAATCTGCCTGTGTGTGTCAACAGTACTTAAGGTTTTATTTATTTTATTTTTTTCAAATTTCTTCCCACCCCCTTCTCACAGAAAAAAATCCCTTATCTGGCACTGGTAGGTATGAATGTATTACAAATTGTGGTTCTTGCAATGCTAACATAGCTGATGTGTAATGGCAACAATGCAGCTCACCAGTGTCGGGGTAGAAGTACGGCGTGCAGTTGCAGAGGCGAGCCATGTGCTCCAGCCGACACTTGATGAGACAGTTGTTGTAGCTGTACGTGCTGTTGGTGTTCTCGGAGCTCATGTTGAGCTGGCGCTCGTCCTGGAACAGGCACTGCCTCTGGGACACCCCCAAGCCGCGCACCCGGCGCGTGCTGTACGTCGCCGCCGCAGACACCTGTGGGCACGGCGTGTTCACTCTTCTCACTCTTCAAACCACGCCACGCCACGCTCCTTTGCCTGCGATGCACACTGTTGGAAACAAAGAAATGGCTCACGTAGGCCCGTTCTTCAATGGCACGGAAACGAAGAGGGTCTCCCAGAAAATTTCACTATCGCGTCTGCTGCCTCCACAATGTATGGAAACGTGCAAATGGCGACCCCAGAGATTGCATTTCAAGGTTTCGAAATATTGATTAAATTAAAATATATATTTTTAATACTTCAATATCATAGCACGTGCAGAAATTATATATTTAGTAAAAATAAACAAATTAATAATAGAACACCAGATATTATTGTTCTTAACTATTTTTTAACGTAAATAGATATGGCTGTCACCACAACAAAATACTCGGCTTCTATCAGTCGCACGGAGAAAACGTAAACAGAAAAGCTGAGCATTGCCGAGCTAAACCGTACGGATCCGTCTCCGTCGACGTGCTGAGGTAGAAAAACTGTTCCGTTAGAGTAGTATGTTTTGGTATGTCCTGGCACAGACGCCAGGCGCTGGAGCCGGGAGCCGAACCACTATCTTGGATTGTGATGTCACGGCGGCCCTTTATACTCAAAAATCCTCAAAAATCCTCAAAAATTACTCAAAGTGACTCAAAATTATTCAAAATTTCCCGTTTTCGAGGGAACAACTCCCGTTTCGAGAGAAAATTTCCCATTTTTAGACCTTGAAAATACCAGCGGCTAGAAATGTCCATACTAAGGCTTAAGCATCCAAGTCTACAATCCGGTAAGCCTCTGATATCATGAAATATGTATAATGGATTATGATGTCACAGTTGCAATTTCAGTTATGGCCGCCATATTGAAAATCATTATTTATTATCTGATTTAATGAAAAAATATTTAAATTTATAAAAAAATTCAATTAAAATAATTTTAATAAAAAATATTTTAAAAACATACACCTACGACATGGAGGTCAGAGTCCTCGGTTCGAACCCGGCGAGGGCAAAAAATAAAAATTGCGACCGATCCTTCCCTCATGGCGGCTGCTGGAAGACTGACCCCCCTCCCCACAAATTCATAGCATATACAGATATATCGTCAGCTAATATGATGCCATGTCCGCCATCTTGAAAATCCGTAATTTTAATGCTATAAATTCGGGAAAATTTTTTAAATTTATAAAAAAATAATTAAATAAATTTAATTAAAAATCTTTAAAAAACATCTTTGCAAATATCGTTACGGCCTCCATCTTGGATTCTATAAATGTTGCATGTTTCGTTACACCCATCATCTTGGTTGAGATTATGTCATCGTTTCACTTTTCGTTATGCCTACCATATTAGATTCAAGAGCGTTGCACTTTTCGTTATGGCCGCAATCTTGATGATTGAGTACTGTGCTGAAGCACCTAAAGCGGTCAAGATCGTAGACTGTGATGGCGGCCTGAGACCAAAATGGTGGAAACGTCGTAATAAAATTAATTATCCTGATCAAGCTTGTGATGCTGACGTGATTGAGTACTGTGCTGAAGCACCTAAATCATGCAAGAGCGAAGACTGTGATGGTGGCTTGAGATCAAAACGATGGAAACGATGTAATAAAATAAATTATCCTGATCAAGCTTGTGATAATCACTGGCTCGATGACGAAAGTGACCTTGTGGTTGGTGTTATAACGGAAGACACCAGGGCCCTATTGCATAAATGAACTAATAATATTAGTAAAAAAGTACAAACTACAAGAGGACAAACTAAAAGTGCTAATATTCTGTGTCCCATAATCTTACTAATAATATTATAGAAAAATAGTGCAAAATACAAGCAGACAAATTACAAGATTACAAGTACTAATAATTTTAGTTGCATAAGGTTGGTAGATGCACTAATAATATTAGTACTTGTAATATTATAAAAATAGCAAACCTACAAGTCAGCTGATTCACTTTTGTAAAGTGGTAAACTTTTGAGGTTATGTAAGTTAACTTATTTATCATTGACAAAGAGGTAAGGAGTTGGTGTTTATTGTGTGGTTGGTTATTGTAACAATGGCACCTCAAGAGGCAGGAAAACGTGAGGAGCAAATTAATTAAAATTGTGTGTATTACAAAAAATGAAGACAAATAAACAAACTCTTTTTGGTCAATTTTCGTCAATGCTTACAAAAGAATCAAAGGTTAAGGTATGGCAAGAATTTGGGGCGTATGCAAAGTCGATTGGAGTAATTCCAGATGGAAAACAGTTGACTTATATTCGTGATGTCTGGTGGCCGAATGTCAGGAAACTGTCAGTGGTAAGTAGTTTAATAATTTATTTTCAATAATTATGCAGTTAGGTACCGTATCTCTTTGCCCAAACAAAGGATGTAAGTTATATGTTTCTTAAAATAAATATGTATAACGGTGGTATTACACCATGTATTGTAACGTAACATTGCCTAGCCTTGAAAGAACATTTATAAAGTTCTTAATTCTGAAATATTATAAACTTTACTACAAGTTGCATAAACGACGATTTTTATGTTTAGGAGAAGCGCGACAATGCCAGGACAACAGGAACTGGAGGTGGTCCACTTTCTAAAGTAACTGAAATCGATGACATGGTTTACAACATTTTGGGAAAGGATTCTCGGTAAATATGTATTGTACGGATTAGCGCCAAAAAAAATCGTACAAATATGAAATAACTTTAATTATATGCTATCTTACGTCCTCTTTTCAGAACCGCCTGCGGAGATAAAAAATTCCAATTACTTTTGGAGATATGGAATTTTTTAATATTCATTTTTTGGTGATTTTTTTAAAAAAAAAAATTTAAAAATCCGAAAATACCTTTATTCTGTGCTCTTTAACTTCCTCTTTTCATTTAACCCGGCGGAGATCAGAAATTCCAAATACTTTAGGAGATATGGAATTTTTTAATTTTCATGTTGTGCACTGATGCGTCCCTCAGCGGGAAACCTACGATTCACACGTCCTTCTGGACATACCCGAATACTCACGTTGGCAAGCCTTCTTTTCTTAAAATTAGCAAGAAGTAATTAAAATACTTTAAAACATTGTGGATGATTGGTTATATTAGGTAAGTATAGCTACATTAAAAAAACTGTAAAATCATTTTATGGTTGCTTAGCCAATAACTTTTTAATATGTAGCTATCCAGCGCTAAGAAACAGTTTACATGATTTCACAGTATTTTTAATGTAGCTATCCTAACCAAATCAACCATCCACAATGTTTTCAAGTATTTATAATGTAGCTAACATAACCTAATTGACCATTAGTTTTCATGAGTTGCATATTTATTTACAATAAACAAAAAAAACCGAAGATGCACGATCGGGCGTTTGCCTCTCGTCTGTTGAAAGAAGGCTTGCCAACGTGAGTATTCGGGTATGTCCAGAAGGATGAGTGAATCGTAGGCTTCCCGCGTTCCCATTGTTGCTTGTTTACAAGTATGATTTTTTTTTTTTTCGCGACGTAGTTGAACGACTACATCACGTAAAAAGAAAATTACGTGAGTTCCTACTGTTCATCCTTTTTCCCGGTTTGTTAGGTCAGGTCAGCTACATTATAAATACTTTAAAACTAAACAACCATTAAAATTAATTTTTATTATTTTTAATGTCCGTTCAGTTTCAAAGTATTTATACTGTAGCTGACCTGACCTAATCTACCTTTGTCCCGTTTTGTTAGGTCAGGTCAGTTACATTATAAATACTTAAAACTATACAAGTAAAATTAATTGATATTATTTTTAATTTCCGTTTATTTTGAAGTATTTATCATGTAACTAACCTTACATAATGGAAAATTTCTGTTATTTATGCATTCACGCACACACGGCAAAATATAAAATGGCGTCTGTTGAATGATTACATAGGGCTTGTATTGCAAAATAAGAACGGCGATATCTCCAAAAGTAATTGGAATTTTTAATCTCCGCAGGCGGTTCTGAAAAGAGGACGTAAAAGAGCATTTAATGAAAGTTATTTCATATTTGTACGATTTTTTTTGGCGCTAATCCGTACAATACATATTTACCGGATTCTCCAACAATCGAAGGTATTGGCGTATCCGAGAGTATGAACACGGCCGGCGAGGAAATATATTTCTGTGAGCAAGTAGGACAAGAAATACCGCAAGTTGCAGAAGTGATAGTTTCGGAATGTACTGTTATTGAGGACAACTTGTTAGCTGCCCATACAGCACACAATGTTTCAGTAACATGTCTGTGATATTGCAGTAACATTACTATGTTTCGAATAGATTACATTTCATCTGTCATGTTTCTGGAATATTTCATAAACATTTCATTGGACACATAGTACTCATGTCTATAAATGAAGTTTCAGATACATTTCAGCAAGATTCGTTTGGCAATATTACATTGTGGTTGATTCTGAAATGTATCTGAGACATTATATTGAAACTTCCCATCATGCATGTTGGCACTGAAGTTTAGAAATCTTTGTCTTTGTGTATTATTTGTTGTTTTGGCGCAGTATTTTGGTACTTGGATTTTTATATGTGGTGAATAAATTGTAAGTTTGAACATTATTTATTTCATGTTAGTTTACTATTTTTTGTTTTTACTTTCGCACTTAAGCAATTATAGAAACAATCTTTTATGCGTCTTCGAAATGTGTAAAGCTGTAGGTTAAAGAATGTCTTTTTTTGTCGGTATGCTTATTATGCTCAAACATTCCCGTGCCATATTTATATGTGCGCTGTTTTCAGTCTGATTTTTAATTTATGTGATGCATTAACAGGATATTCGCGATTTAATAAAATTGCTAAAGCATCTAACAAGTTTTCTACTTACTGTAGCTATGCCGCTATATGCTCGTTGACTAGAACACGAATGCTAATGTATGGGTTAGTCCCTTTAATGTTATCTTTAGTTAAAAATCACAAATATAGGCTTATAGGTTCCTAAATATTTTGGTTTTAATAGCATTTGATTAAACCAATTTATTTTATTCAGTTATCACCTTCCGGCTTTTATATTATACTTAAGTAAATATATTTCATAACCTATAATATGTAGTTAAGGGCACGGTCTTAGAAACCAGGTCTGGACACAAGCGTATTTTCTTGACCCCCTTATTGACAGATTTAGTTCATAAAACTGCCGTTGGCGCCACAAGACAGTGGTCCGGTTTTAACATTGTGCTTTATGAACTTTTTTTAGTTAATTGCATTTAAATGATAATTACACATACTTGGCAGCGTTTTTTAAAAACTCGATGAGAGATGTAGGTATTATAAAACATTTTTTCAACGTTATAAAGAATGTATGTGCACAGTTCAAGAAAATGGCTAATGTTGATGTTTGATAGGTTATGTTTTTATTGTTTTGAAAGATTATTTTCATAACTTTATAACGTCGGTCAACTACGCGCTATTGAAAATCGTGATTCGTAATGCTAATATTTTAATGCTTTTTTTCCGGGAGTTATATATGTAGTGTTTAATTAGACACAGTAGTCTAATAACTCTCCTATATACAAAATTTCCGCTACGAAAATAAAGTAACAGTTTGTGTAAAAGTACCAATTTCTGTGAAACTAATTATAACAAGAGCTTAAACTATGTCGCAAAATAAAATTGCAGTGAAAAGTTTGCCTAGTAAAAAATTGTTTAACAGTGGCTACAGGCCATTTCATTCCTCTATTCCTCTTATTTGTAGTACTTTGGATGATCAGCAAATGAATGCCGGGGAGTGTTCCAGGCTGTGGATGATGATTATTATTATTATTATTATCATAGCTGCAATTGGGTACAGAAGTGCCTGGTGGCAAGCATTCGCCCTACTTTTCCCGCACTCTTCTTCTGAACTTGTAATTTTTATACCAAATATTTATTACGTTTTTATCTAAGCTGCCACCCAAAGTACTTTTTGTCCAAATTAGGTCCCCAAAAATGTTTAGCTCCAGACCACCACCACCTAGAATGCCTGGTTGATCAGAAAAAGTAAAATTATAAAACTTACCAAGTAATGTGATAAAGAATGTAAAAATACTTAATATTAATAATCAACATTGATGTTTGTTTTTAAAACACTTATAAGTAAGAATGCAGCTGTAAAAAAAGTATTAAGATTTCTTCAAAATTTGTAGGTGCAAGCATGTGGGTGCAAGGTTTAAAAATTTTGTTCATTGACTCAGTGTGACCCTTTGGGAAGCAGTGACACAAATAAATTGTTCTTACAATCCGCCAGCTATTTTCCTGGACTTAACAATTTCCCTTACTGTTTTAGATTTGGCATTCACTGCAACCTTTTAACATCGTACTTCATTTCATTATATTTAGATTGTATTTTGCATATATTGAGATAACACATTTCCTCCCATTTCATAACCTTTTCACTTTTGAAAATCAAGACATAATAAAGGAACTTCAGTATAGTTTCAATAACACAGATGCAGTTTGCTTGTTTCAACGATAACTAGGTATGTTGTTACCTAGGATTTATTTTTTCCAAGCAGTCACAATATCTTCATGAAAAACAAACATACTACTTTCATAATAAAAATAAGACAGACACACAAGTACTCACAGATTGGTACTTGTAGAAAGCAAAAACACACAGTTTGTACAACACATTTAGGTACTCAACAGATGAAGCTCGCTTAAGCTAGCAAAACCATTGCGACCGCGCTTCCGCACAAAAATGTCAACCAAACTGTGTGCGTGTGTTTAGTTTCTACAAGTACCGATCTGTATATGTATGTCTGTCTTATTTTTAATACGTAATTAGTTTCCTAGTGGCCTTTGTCACGCATTTATACATACTACTTGGTTAATATATAATTTATGATCTACAGAAAATATTAAACATCTTAATGGTCTTTAACCGAAAATACAAAGGAAACTGTAAAAATTTTACAAAATGGAAGGGGAAAGGTGGAAATACACCTAGGAAGTGTAGTTATTTTGCAGTACTAACTGGTAATAAAAAACCATATCTGGAGCAAAAAAATATTCTGATGCACCTAACACTATTTTCCTCCTCTACAATTAATGCAGGGCAAAATTGTTACTAACTTATTTGTTCATGTCAGAGTGGTATTTAAAGCTGAAAGGAAAAGTTACTTAAAGTGTTTTAAAATAATTTCTGAACCATAATTACATCAACTCATCACTAGTCCACAGTCACCACACATAGGTACAAAATATTGTCTGTAAAACAAATTTATAACAAATTAACAAACAATGCTAAATCATTTGCGACTATTGTTTGAATAATGAGAAAGGTTGAAATTATGACCATGCCCATAATACTATACTAAGTTATGCACTTTAGCATTACCACCAAATCAGGAACACCACCACCGAATTTCAGAAAAATAGACCAGTTCTATAGCATGTAACGGTAACTGCTCTTTTGAACAATAAATTTTAACTGAACTGAAAAAGTTTTCCCCGCTGAACATTGGTACAAAAACACAGCGTATTGCATTACTCACAAGTCAATGTTCAGTATGTAATGTCCAGTAACTCTAATTTGCAATGTAGGGATTTTAATATAACTAATGGAATTATGTAACTTAATAGCAAGTAAGTACAAATAAATATTTTAAAATCCATATATGTAAACTTCTTGAAAAATTGTGTAGATATCATCCTTCATGGCATGCTATTACACAGTCTGTCAAATGTATCATTTGTGGAATGAATATGTGTTGTGTATTCTTCTAAATAATTTTTTTATGCATTCAATGAGAGTGAGCTGTAAACATTCACGAGACATAATGTGTGTGATTAAACACGTGCTTGAACAGTCTTAGGAGCAGGAAATGAGGGTTAATTCAGTTAGGTTTTGGTTTGCTATTTTGTTTATTTGCATCAAATCCAGATTATTCCTGTATAGTGAAATATACACAATGGTATTGGAGAAGCCACGTTTTACAATTAAACATACATCAAATAATACATGTTATCAATTAAAATAATATTTTACATAATCTTAAGATACTTACATAAGTATATTATAATATAAATAAAATGATGACATGTTTACATGGTGTGAAACATTTTGAGCAGAGTACAAAGATCAGCAGAACATAACATCAAAATTTTATAAACTATTGCCATGTGCCCTAACTTGCTATTAGTATAAAAAAAACTTATGAGTTTAGGTACTTATTTAAAAACATGTTATGAAATGAAAATTTTATTACAAATCATATTATATATTTACAGAAAATAAATTATGTTAAGACTATTTAGGGAGATGTACTACATAATTACAAAGATAAATGCACGAGTACTCATGGGTTGGTACTCATAGATACTCACACAAAAAAAAAAAACATTTTTTAGTCCTACGACTGGGAGATATACTCTTATATTTCTAGAACTCTCAATTATTTTCAATAACACAAATGCAGTACCTACCATCTTGCTTGGTTAAAATATAACTGAACAGCATTGTTACTAAGCTTTTTATTCTTCAAGCTGTTACAATATCTTTATGAAAAACATGCACACTTACTTTGTTAATATATAATTTATGATCTATAGAAAATACTTAACAACTTAATAGTCTTCAGGCCAAAATACAAATGAAACTGTAATAAAACTTAGATAATGGAAGGGGAGGTGGAAATACATGTTAAGTCCCAGTACCAAATGTCTATAAAAAAAACTGTATCTGGTATAACAAAATAACTATTTTTATGTGTCCAACATTATTTTTCCCCTTCAATTATTATTGTTATTAATGCTGGGAAATTAGTCACTTTCTTATTTGTTCCTGATGGCACAATGGTATTTAAGAATGAAAGGAAAAGTTCCTTGATAGCAAATTATTTCCAACCCAAAATTGCATCAACCAATCACCAGTCTGCTGTCCCTGAACATTGGTACAAAAATATTGTTTGTTTAATAAAATTTATGTAAAAAAATGTTCGATCATTTGTTGAGAACACCATCACCAATCTTCAGAACAATATTGACGAGTTCCATAGCATGTAAGTGATTTTAGAACAATAATTTGAAATGAACTAAACCAATTTTCCCTGCCGAACTTAAGTACAAAAACACAGTCTGTTTTAAAAATTATTATAAAAATATTATGCTCAATCGTTTGTGTGCAGTTTAAAATAAAGAGAAAGCAGATTAACTATTTACAGGAAGAATAAACCCTTCAATACCCATGAACCCTACTCAGGTTTATGAATTTTTAAAACATTTTTTTATTCAACTACATCACTACCTACTTCCTAAAGGTTTAAAAATTCGGATAGTTTAATATCTATTATCATTGATAACAGATTTTTAATTTCATAAAAAAAAACTTCTTTTGAACTGATATTTTAGTGCATCAGTTCATAATTTGCAAATATACAACTAAAACAGCCTTAAATGTATATTTGCACATGACATATTTTCTGTGCGAAAACATCAATTAATTCTAACAAACATCCACAACAAAAAAAACCTATAACAGTGCATTACTATTAAATTGGTGAGTATTCTCATTTAATAATGAACAAAGGGTCATCCCAACATCTTTCTACGTATCTAAGCACCACAGACCTGATCCAGGAGATTGCAGATGATAGACAATCCCTCTATTGAGTTCTTTATACATAGTAACTTTTCTACGAAAAAACATAATAAACCTATACGTATAGCTTACTTGCCACTATTTTGACAGCCCTGAAGGTATTATGCAACTGTGGAAACAGTCGACTTATCACTAAATAACTGTTAGTACTTTGGTTGCAAATAATAGGGTTATTTGAGCTACTATGTTATTTTGAATAAAAAGTAAAGTTTAGCTAGTGTACTGATTATCAATTTTTAAAGTGTTCATTTTTATGATAATCATGAGACAACATTTTCATGTAGGGGAGGGTGGGCCAGAGTGAGACACAAAATTTTTTATTTGAAATCACTGTTTACTTTTCTACATTTAAAGACATCTTCTTATGCCAAAAAATAGCCTGATTAATGCTCTTTATTATTGCAAACTATAAATTCCGTAATATATGAAACATTTTCTTAGAAAATACAATTCTTCATTACATATCAAACGTCTCACTGTACCCCACAGATGTTCCACAGTGAGACAGACAGTGGTCCACAGTGAGACAAATTGAATACGCTATACAACAATCAGATTTACCTAACAACAATCACTGCACTTCAACATAAATGCCAGGAAAAATTTATAGAACATTCAGCCGTCCAAAATCTACACAAAATTTGAGGTACGACTTTTGTCTTTTGGTTTTTCCATGTTCAGAAGGAACAGGCAATAATGCTCTAATATCTTTTGTAGCAACTGATGCAATATCTGGAACATATGGGTAAAAAAACTTCCTCCACATTTTTTCACTTTTTCTCAGGAACTTGACTTCATAATCCTCAATGTCTATTTCTCGTAGCACCTCCCCAATGTAAAATTTTGTGTTTTTTCCTGAAAACTCTACCAGGACAAAGTCACCTTCTTTAGGCTTCCTCGCAAGTTGGTTGTATGATTGAAGTTGTATTACTTCATTGTCTGAAGAAACATCAGATTCAGAAAACTCTTCATCTTCATTTGAAATCTCAGTGAATTTTATTTTTCTAGGGTCACACTTCTTGAACAGACCTCTCTTTCTGTTCATTTTATGTTGAACTTGAAGAGCAAGTTGGTTTTTTTCTGGTGTGTCAGTTGGAATGAAAGATCTTCCCTTTTTCCTTTTATTAGCAGACTCCAATCTCTTTCCTGCTTTGGGATAGTTATGTATGTTTACTGGGCTTATGTAACTAGGTGTCAAGCTATTTTCTTCAGAATGTCCATCTCCAGTCGTCACCATTGAATTGTGGATTGGAATGTCTTTACTACTGCACGGTCTCGTAGCTTCTGGTGTAGGACTAATTTCCCTGTCAGTCACAGCACTTGCCAAAAATTTTGCTCTGAAAACACATTCCTGTTAAAAGGAAAAATTCCTGTTTTGCGGAATCCAGATGTGATGTTTGCGGGTGTCATTGCTTTTTCGTGTGCTTCACAAATTAAACTTGCCACATCATATATCGAAACTGTTTTTCCAGGGTTTCTCATCATCCACGAGTCAACCGAAGCATTATAGAAAGACTTGAAGGCCGCAAACACTGATACATCAAGTGGTTGAAGGCGATTACTGCAGTGAGGAGGAATTGTTAAAATGGTTACCCCATTTTCCTTGGCTAACTCGATAGCCTCTATCCTTAAGTGGCTCTCGTGATTGTCCAGTATCAAAACAGCGGGATTTTCTAGCGAGGAAAATGAGTGCTTCACAAAATAGTGCAAAACTTCAACAAAGAGTTCACCATTCATCCATCCTGACTGTTTTGCGAGGCCAAGACTTCCAGTGGGGGCACCATGAAGCATATGTTCCTTAAAATGCACTCTTGGGAAGATGATGACTGGAGGAAGAGTATTCCCTGCTGCGTTGACAATATAACATGATGTGACGAGGCTGCCTTTCTCGCCACTTGTTACTTTTGCAACTTGCTTCACTCCTTTTCCTGCAATGATTTTGGTTGGTTTTTGAACAGTGCTGCAACCAGTTTCATCAAGATTGAAAATACGCAATCCATTGGAGAAGTGGTCTGATCGTTTAAGCACAGTCTCAAGTTTATCGAAAAACAGCCCCACATTGTGTTTATTAAATGATGTAGCACGTGACAAACCGCAAGCTTCTGGCTGCCTTAGGGATAAGTCTGGATGCCTCTTCAAAAAACCCCGGACCCACTCTATTCCAGCTTTCTTTTGGATTTTCCATGTTTCGGGACAATCAATACCATTTCTTGATGTCATTTCAAATGCTAATTCTCTGCAGTTCATCAAACTCAGGCCATAACACATAGCTGAACAAGTTAACAAATAATCTTTCAACTCGCTTTCTTGTTCAGTGTTAAACACTTGGCGACTGTTGTACTTGGGACACATCCTCATGTTAGCCATTTCGGGATTATTCATCTTTTTTCTCACATACCTAAAACACGAAACAATTTTGTTGAGAAAGACATATTTTATAAACCATAAGTAGGCCTGAATCTCATATAACTAAGCCTCACATGTGAAGTGTCTGAAAAGCTAAACCTTTAGTTTTTGCAGCTTTTCGCACTGACAAGCCTTCCTCCACAAGTTTTACAGCTGCTCTCATGTCATCTTCTTTAAATGTTCCAATAGTTGTTTTTCTCTTCCTGTTGCGTGTCATGACTGAAAAACAATTTTTTTTAACCTTTTTAAAAATAAAATGGGTTAAATGGATATGTAATTTTGATAATTAATGTAACTTGAAATTAAGTATCAAGTAATTGGATGTTAATTTTGCTTTGTTATTTTATAGAATATATATGCCTATCTAACAAAAAAAAAAGAACATTTTTGTGTGACAATAAATGTTTAACAGTTAAAATTGCATAACGTAAACAAGAACTTTTTTTCATATAGTCATCTAAAAATTAGCAAAATCTAATGTGGGGCTGGATGTTCCCGAAACGGAAGCTAGCTATTAAATTTACAAGCATGGGGTACAGTGAGACATGTCTCACTGTGCCCCATTCTGTTGTGTCTCATTGTGCCCCACACTACTACACACATATCTATGAATTAAAAATCCTAACCTATAATAACCAGCATGTCTGTGACTCCATTAATTATTCCTCAATATGTGCACATTAAGTTAATGTCTTAATAAGTAACATATAACAACAAATATAAGTATGAAAAATAATAAACTAAGGAAAGAAAATATTACTTTTCTTACCTGAAAACCAACACTTTAAAATATTTGGTTAATATCAGGTGTCATCAACATAAAAACACAATAAAAATGGAGGTCATGAAGGGTACCAACAT